>NW_027287317.1:0-387500 GCF_022747635.1 Hetaerina americana
CCAACAATTACATACATCATGATTCCTTCACACACAACAGTCACAAACTGGGCACCTTCCATGCCCTTGTACACAGACTAGTAAATATTCCATTAATATAGAAACAACTATTACAAAGAATTAAAAAACAATCAAACTTATAGCTTTTAAAAATGGCTTTCAAAGAGTCAATAATTGACAATTCTAGTGAAAAAGCACAAACATAATAAAACTAGTTCAAAACACGACCACTCCTCACACAACATAAAACCCCGCGGTATAGTCAAACTGCCGTTCCACCCACATTATAACAAAAGGGCTAGGAAAGAATTTTTAATGACCGTTGACACTGAATATATATCAATTAGCAGCATCAACAAACTAAAACATCTATTAGGCAACACTAAGGACAAAATCGACGCCTCAAACAAGTCCGGCATTTACAAAATAAACTGCTCCTCCTGCGATTCAACTTACATCGGCCAGACGCGGAGGAATATTAAAACTAGATTCAAAGAACATATGGCCCATTACAGATACAACAGATCAGATAAATCGAGCATTGCCCTACACTTACTCAAGGAAGACCATAAAAACATCAGAAAAGGAATTGAAGTTGATCAAACAGACCCCCAACCACCTTTTAGACGCATACGAAAGCATTTTCATACACAAATTTAGAAATGTGGTTGTCAACAACGATAAAGGGCCGATTCCATTCTCCCCACTTTATTCCCTTTTGAAATGACTTCTCTAGTTTTGAAACATATTTCCGTTGGACTATGGTCCAACGGAAATATGTTTAAACCCCCCCCCCAATTCCCCTTCATAATCCGTTACTCGGATACCTTTCACTTTTACCCAACCCCCCCCCTCTTCCCCCCCCCTTCTCCTTCAATAATTACTCCTTCCCGTTCCACTCAGTCCCTTGGTATCTGTTTTTCCTCCTCCCCCCCCCTCCTTCCTCTTCACCAATACGTTTAAAGTACCCCTCCCCTTTCCATCTTCCACCTATTTCGATTGGTCCCCCCAACTCCCACAGTCTCTATATAAATATGACGTTTGTCTACGGTTGTTTACTTTCAACCTTGTGTTGGAGGTGTTTTCCCTTCGGTTCGCTGAAGAGGGCCACTTTGTGGCCGAAACACGCGTGTTCGACGCACTTCCTAGTTGCTATCCTGTGTCCAGATTCTCCCAGAAGTTGGGCCCTTTTGAGTGTGTGTGCGTTTCTCGAGTGCTTGTGTGTGTGTTTGGTCTGTGCCATCCACAGAGTGTGTGCTTGAGAATATCCTGGAATCTTTAACGGGGTCTACTCTACAGCCTCGTGAAGGATTCCATCTCCATCTGAAATTCTTTAACAGGGTCTCACAGCCTCGTGAAGGATTTCAGACAGGATAGTGTGCGTGTGGCTGTGTGTTGGTCCCTGACGCGGATTAATCTCCCGTAAACCGCCACAGAGTGTGTGCTTGAGAATATCCTGGAATCTTTAACGGGGTCTACTCTACAGCCTCGTGAAGGATTCCATCTCCATCTGAAATTCTTTAACAGGGTCTCACAGCCTCGTGAAGGATTTCAGGCAGGATAGTGTGCGTGTGGCTGTGTGTTGGTCCCTGACGCGGATTAATCTCCCGTAAACCACCACAGAGGGTATTCTGGTCGAGAGGTTGTGGTTGGTCCCTGACGTGATTCCCGTCACACCAACACAACAATTGGTCTGACGAGAGATTGGCAACTAATCCTTACGGCCATTGGAGTTTTCTTCCCCTTTCTTCTTTGTTCCTTATCTATTTTCACTCCAGCCTACAACCCTTCACATATCTCCCTTACCATTTCTTATGCATTTAGGTATTAAGAAAACAACAGGCGATAATGGATATCCCTGTCTTTCTCCCCTGACTAGCTCCGCCCATTCCGACTTTTTATTCGCTATTCCCACGGGTGAATTCTGAGAAGTGCTGGATGCGAATAAATCGTCTATTCCTACAGTCTACTCCTATCTTCTGGAAAATGTCCTTTTTGTGGTCAGTTTACTCTGCCAAATGGCTTCTCAAAATCCACGGAGCTTTAAAATATATCCTGATCATACTCTATACTCCTTTCTATTAGAAATCTTAGCATTGCTATGGCATCACACATATCCTTGTTCTTTCTAAACCCAAACATCTCCTCGTAAGTACTCTTTGATCTTTTTTCCAACCCTTTTTTTATGATCCTAAGCAATGCATTAGCCGCGTGCGATAACAAATTTCTGATCTTACCTTATTTGTGATGGGTTTTTATACCGATCTTACAGTCTTCCAGCCAAATTCTTCCGTCATAGATCGACATCTACATAATATCCCATAAGCCGCCGCAAAGGCGTGTGGACGTGGGTCACCAGCGATGCATGCACAATTCAATTATTGGACACGCATGTTCAAATTCAAATCGGGGAGGAGTTTTAAAAGGTGAATCCACCGTCTCAATGTATTATTGAACTCTTTGTACTTCCTCCTAACTAACTCTGTATTTACATTCTTCCATTTTCTTCTATCATCTACCTTCCTAATCATCTCATCCGGAATCCATGGTTTCTTATCAACAGTTCCTATAGTTTCTTTTGCGGCTTTCGATATCCCTTTCTTGATACATTCCCATTTTTCCTCGATAGTGCTCAGGTTCTTTCCCGCACTCATGGTTGAGGAAAATTCCGCATGGGCAGTGAAGGGTAGTGAGGCGGGGATCGGAATGGTGCGGTGGCTAACGTACAGGCTTCTCTCCAAGAGGGCCTGTGTCCAAATCCTGGAGGCAACAAATATTTTTCAGCGGTATCCCGATCCCTACTTGAGGTGGTTTATGGAGATCACTTTGATTGAGTTCGATGTCCGTCGGATGGGACGTTAAACTACAGACCCCTTGGCGACTTTCGACCAGAGTAGGCTAATGCCGATGCCGGGTTTCTCCCCATTCTTCCATTCCCATCCATCCCTAATGGCGCAAATGACCTTAGCTGTCGGTCGCCTCCCATAAAAACTACTACTACTTGGGGTGAGGCAGGGTTGTCCATTATCACCTGTGCTGTTCAAAGTATATGGTCAGGAAATGATTAAAGGGACTTACTCATTAAGTTTTAGAAGATAACAAAGTAAAATTGAACGTGGCAGGAGTCCGCTTCATCAACTTTGAATTTCAACCTATGAAAAGAGTCTGGATGGAGTTTGGTCAGCGACAGAATTTGAGTGATATACACTCATCTGAATTACAAGCTGTGTCAAAAAGGCAGCACAACGATGACTTCTCGGTCATTCTCAAAATGTTGGGAACTTTTAATCACTAATTCAAACGAAAAAATCCATTCGACAAATTTGTCACAATTGTGTAATTTTGTGACAAAATTGTTGAATGTGGCTTTAGCCTGATGGATGGAGAATTCACTGGTTTGATGAAGAGAACTGGGTTCAAATCCAGGTGATACCACGGGTAAACACAGCTAAATCTATGATTTTACCAGCTCTAGGACTTAAAAGAAAAAACGATGTGGCGCAGGGAAATGAAAAGTAACCTTTATGAAATTGAAGGTTAAACGTGTTCAACGTGTCTACCGTGTCTATCGTTACCACCTAAAAGCATTATTAACCTCTTAAAATAGTTTTGATAAGTTTGCTTTATTTCACTACACATATTTTAACACCCCTAAATTAAAAAAAACTGTTTTTTCTAAGCTGTAACAATTTTTTCAGCGCCGACGCATAATTTTACTGATTGGTGCACATAGTGAAAAACGCTTTCTTCAAACTTGAGTGGGTATTTTTTTTTCTTTTTTCAGAAAAATTATCCTATTTCCCATTAATGATATGGCTGATGATACGTTTATGGTCCAGTAATATGATACTGATCCTAACAAAAATTCAATTTGGCCCTGCGTAATTTAAGCTCGACCACATAGCTACATATTATATTCATTTCCCACACAAAGCGTCAGGGTCGGATTCTCTAGAATTATGGATTATCATTGATTAATATTATAATGGTGCGATGGCACTTATTTGAGTGTTGTGTTGTGAGATTCCTACACGAACTGCTGAGGGCTGCTTCCGACAGACGGCATACTCACTCAAAGTGACCTTCACCAAGCACCTCAAATAGGGATCGAGATACAACTTAAAAATATCCGCCGCCTCTAGGATTCGAACCCGGGAAGCCAGTACGTTAGCCACCGCACCGGTCCGATCCCCGCTTAACTGAGGTATCCTTTCATTAGTGACGAACCAAGGCCCATTCACCTTGGCCCATACTCTTCCTCCTATCCTGCATCCCTTCGTATTCTTAATTCCAACTGCATGTAAGTACCTAACATTTTATTTCCGTGCGTAAAAAGCTGCTCCAACCTAACTCATGCGGTTAAATCACAGGAGCCTACTATTGAATTGAGTACAGTTTGTTGAATTGCAGAAGAATCTTATATCTATAAAATGTATTTGGTATTCATGGCAGAGTGTTTTAATGCAAGTTAATAAAATAATCTTGCTTCTTTGACATGATATATTCAATAGTACCAACGTACCTACGGGCGATATGTCCCCAGACCTTCCGCGGATGAGTAAAAACGCTGGCAGTGTTGAACAAGAACGTACCTGCATTTATTGGTATTTTTTTTATTCATATTGTGTGGTGAGATTTTTGTTCAAATTAAAACTATTCTAAGAACATCTCACTGTTTTTAATTTCTTTTCACTTTCATTGAGTTTGAAATAAAATTACTTCGTGTTTTGTTCAAATTATTTCCAAAAAAATTGTCACATTTTGTGTAACGTAGGTTTCTCTAATAGGAATAGCAATATGTTCATTTCCTTGTATTTTCATAAGTTTGCCCCCTTCCGGTGGGAGAATTTCTGTGAGTTTTAATCACATTGTGTTCAATAACGCGTTGCATTTTGTGTTTCGTGTCTCAGCGTAAATTAAGAAAAGCATTTACAAACGGTGGAGAAATATTAATAACTTTTTATGCATTAGTATGAGAGTTGGACCTTTTCCGGCTGGTAGAACCCTGCCAAACCGGGCAACAAGATGATACGAATTTTTAAAATAAATCATTGATGGTAGGAAGCTCTATCTCTCCAGCGGTTGATGCTTATAGATTGAATACAGATGATAATTCAACTAAGGTAATTTGGTGTTCATGAAGTTTCCTGTTCCGCTCGGACTGGCTAAGCTTATTTGTATTTAAACGCCGGGTGGGGGAGAGACTGTTCTTCCTTCCGGTAGGCAGAAAGAGCTTGCTCGCTCAGTTACAGACGTCCCCGGGAGAATTCTATAGAAGAAAACTCTTTTCTCTTTTCTCGTGGAGAGAAAAGTTACAGACTTGGGCCCCAGGATATGATGTCGTTCTTTTCAAATCAAGTCGACGATACACGCTTTCCGATTGATGTTGAGCATTTCAGGGGTTTTCTAGGTCATCGAACAAATGTCATAACTACTTCTGTGTTTCGGAAACGTTTCAAAGAAAATTAAGCGGTAATTTTCACGACAGCTGTTGAGTGACTCGGAAACGAATGCGAACAAAGACGCTGAGAGTCCTTCTGGATCATAGAGGGACGCTGAGAGACTTACTGGATCATAGAGGCGGGATAACCTATCACGATCTGAAATTTTAGTCTTAATGTACTGGATGTATTTATAGTCGGCCAAGGCGGCTACTGAGGCAAAAATAATAACTGAGTAATCAGTCCAGGCGAGGTTCAATCTCTCAACATACGTAGCGTGTAATTGAAACCTAAGGATCACCAATAAATTTTAAAATTCCCAAGTGGTTTGAGACACGGCTAGAGGTTTCTGCTGTATTTTCAAAAAAAATGCAAGGAGGGGAAAACGAGATGAATTCCTAAGAAAGCAATGATGGAGTTGGCAGTGCCAAAAATACTTAGCTCTTTATAAGGCTTTGCTGCATCTAACTCAAAGGGTTTATACCATTTCCATTGACTCGCTGATTGATTTTCTATAGATTCCCTGGCATGTTATGATTTGGTTTAATATCTGATTTATGTGTTCATAGTCATCACAATAGGTTCCAGTTCAAATCGACATTTGGCTCCATGATAGTGAAACTAGGAGGACTAGAGTCCATTATTAATCAAAATTATAATGTAATTTTCCTGAATAATCATTCCTATAATTTTATTATTTTCAGAGTTGTGTATCCCTTCAAAAAAATTTTGATGACATCAAGCATACCACTTTGAGTGAGCGGGCAGCATTGAGAGAGGCAGCAAGATGCCTAAAGTGTGCTGATGCTCCATGTCAAAAATCATGCCCTACTCAAATTGACATCAAAAAATTTATCTCAAGCATATCCAGTAAGGTAAGAGAAGAATATTGTTTCATCCAAGGACATGCCTGTTCTTCTACAGTATTCTCATAAAAATTTCTAACTCAGCATTCATTTAAGCCAAATAAATAAGGAAAGTATGCATTTAATTTTTTTGGAGCATAGGTACCTACTGCCAGTGTGGTTCAAATATTTCATTGAGTATTTTTTACCAGTAAATGTCCAATGGTTTAAATTTGGCTATAGTGTAAAGTATGGCAAAATTCTAAAATGCTTTATTTCTAATTATTTTTCTCTCAAGAGGCGACTGCTCAAGTTGTGATTTGTAAAACTTTTCATGTAATATTCATTGCTGAATCCACAAAAGTGTGGATTTGGTTCTGATATTGCGATGAGTACCTAAGTACCAACCTAGGATTCTTTCCCTGACTACTGCTACCTAGAATAATAACTATAGTAACCAATCCCTGATGAAAATATCAGTTTGCTCAATGATTACTCATAAATCACTACTGAATTCAGTCATCATGATAAGATTGATTTTGCACTTATGTATTCAATTTAATAATGCCACCAGCCAAATCTTTGATTAATGTTGACTGTATAAAATTAATATGTTGACTATATAAAATGAATATGTTGACTATATAAAATGAATATGTTGACTATAAGATGACATAGAGAGATATTTTCCATCGAAATTTAGCTCTTTTGGTATGCATAAAAAATGTATTTATTTTGTATAAAATGTAGACTTCGACAATAGTCTGCCCCAAGTTAGTGAAATGAATTGGATCAACAAATAGATTTGTTCTTGAGAAAAAACTTGGCATGCAATTTTACAGTTCTGAAATTACAATTCTCAAATGATGGTCTTTGCCTAGATAAATTGTAGTTAAAGTTTCAATTATTGTTAATTTAGATTTTTTCCTCCGAATGAGCATGATAATAATGATATCTACTTCTATTTCTTTCAAATCTGTCTTTTTGGAGTGGCCAGCCAATTAATCAAGTCCGAACAATTTTTATTTTTTGCAGAATTATTATGGAGCAGCTCAAGCAATATTATCAGATAACCCACTGGGTATGACTTGTGGTATGGTATGTCCAACCAGTGATCTATGCGTTGGAGGTTGCAATTTGCATGCTTCGGAAGAAGGAGCAATAAATATTGGTGGTCTTCAGCAGTTTGCCACAGAGGTGAGTTTTCAAATAAATATATTCAAAAGCCCAAGTCCAGAGGCATTAGAATACATTTTATTTCAGAAGATACAGGGTAGTGGATTTAGTTTACTGTTACCTAAGTGGAGTTGCCATCATTCCGAGTTTGACCTGGAGTGCCTGGTATTTGAAATAATTTTCTCTGAGCCACAGGTTAACATGAAAAATAATATAGACAATGGAGGCTTGATAAAAATGATAAAATATGATGTGTGACATGTCGTTAATGAAAAATGTTTTGATTGATCCCAGAGGGATAAGGGGATCCCATATTTGCATGAATGATTGAAATGGAATAGCTCATCCCACTGCTCTACTCTCATCCATTTTGGTTGCACACTAGAACTCACCTAAATTTGAATTTGAGGCCATGATTTACATTATATTTTAGGTCAATATCCATTTGAATAAGGTATCCTAAATTTGCATCTTTTCTGTTTGAGCGATTCCCAATATCAACCTTTATTAGCTGGGATGGGTGCTTTTTGCACCTCTTAGTAAAATTAAGGAGTCGCCATACCCTCTTTTCTATTTTAAAGAAAGGTTATTTTAAACAAATAAAGCCAAAAACAAAGCCTATTGAGATAATTGGTAGCAGCTATGTACCAAGAAGGCGAAATGATAATGATGATGCTAAATGCTCATCAATGTGTTATAATTGGAGCACACTTCAGAAAAGTTTATTTCTTATCTCCTAAGGATATTATTTCCAGAGGCAACATATTTCATCAAGCCTGACCAATGATGTTATGCAAAAGGGGGTGCTTCTCAATGGTATGCACAAGCTAAATGTTGTTCCTAGTGACTGATTTTGGTTGGGATGTGGCCGGTTCTAGAATACTGTCCATTGAAGGAAGTTCATTTTGTGGAAATGTAATCAAATGGAAACAAACTTGCCTATTTGGGAGGAAGAAAGAAAATCAGCCTCCCCTAATCTTTACCCTTATTTAATATTTCCTTTCCAAGTTGCTGTTTGCACAAGTCTCTCCTCCAAGAGAGTATTAACTCCCATGTTATCCAAGGTGGACTAGACTCACCTGTGCATTACATTACTTAGTGGTGGCCAGCTTATTCTGAACAGTCTCTAGTTGATGAAGCTTAATTGTCATAATTGATGTGTCCATAAAGTCGCTCCTGGTTAATGATGATGTTTTGCTCTTTTTGTCCTCAACCTGTGTTCATAATCCATTCATTTTAATTTTTACTCTTTAAAATGCCCTTTTAATTATATAATATATTATTATTCTCTTTTTATTATATTTCACAAAGTTATTGATTTTAGCTAGCTCTTAAAAAAGTTTCATTCATAATTTTTTCCTTTAATATATTATTTCACTGAGGAATAGCTTCCACACAGGATTATGTACATATAAAAATTTACAAGATTAATTTATCTTTTTTAAGGTTTTTAAAGAAATGAAAATTCCTCAAATATGCATGGTTGATCCAGCTGATTTTAAGTATGATAAAATAGCCTTAATTGGCTGTGGGCCAGCCTCTTTGTCATGTGCAACATTACTAGCCAGGTTAGGATATAAAAATGTAGAAATATATGAAAAAGAAGAGTTTCATGGTGGCCTGAGGTATGTTAAATAGAGAACTTCATTACTTTTTCTATTACTGAGAATATGATAACCCAATGATTAATATACATTTTTTATTACTTTAGTACATCTGAAATACCACAGTATCGGTTACCTTTCGAAGCAGTGAATTTTGAAGTGGATTTGGCAAAGGATATTGGTGTAAAAATTGTTTCTGGACGATCATTATCCATTGAAGATTTAACTTTGGAGGTATAGTCATATGTTGATTTTCATAATTTTTAGAAATGGAAAAATACTTAAACTTATCTATATGTGAAATATTTCTCAGTGATTTGGATTGACAATTATTTTTTAATTAAAATCTCATTATTATGCAATTCAAATCTTATAGCTAAATACATTAATCAATATGCCTGAAATCCATATTCTTTAATTGATATTTATTTCTATACACTGAATGTAAGAATATAAAGGTAATACTGAACTTTTTAATTCATTTCACAAATGGAACTGAATTAGTAATTCAGTGCATATTCAATTGTGTACTAATGTATGTTGAATTCTATCATTGTCAGGAACCATACATTCACTGTACCAAATAACTATGTGACCCATTTCAAAATATATTGCACAAATAAATATGTTTTGTTTAAAATTAAAAAAAATATATATTGTCCACAAATTGCTTTATATGTCCATTGAGATGTGCAATGAAATCAATATTTAACTCTATACTATGCATCCATCGTATTTCAATTGCAATATTCAACATTTTGTTTTAGAAACTCAGGAATGATGATTGCAAGGCAATTTTCATAGGCATTGGACTACCACAGCCAAAAAAAATTGGGATATTCAAAGACTTAATGGAGGAAAATGGATTTTATACTTCAAAATCATTTTTACCAGCAGTTGCCAAAGGAAGCAAGCCAGGTAAGTAATGAAATTAAAGTGTCCATAAATAGAATAGTATTATACCCTATATATATATATATATATATATATATATATATATATATATATATATATATATATATATATATATATATTTATTTATTTATATATATATATATTTATATTTATTTATATATATATATATATATATATTTATTTATTTATATATATATATATATATATATTTATATTTATTTATTTATTTATATATATATATATATATAATTATTAAAACTAGTAAGTAATGAGAGTTATGAAGATTGTCTGTTTTTTTGTGATTTTCCATAATGTATGTCTTTTTAAGTGGAGGGCACATGAATACTAAATTACACAAGCAGTGGAAAGGGATCCAAAGGTAACTTAAAAGTATAAATGTCTTTTCTAGTAGATCTCTTAAGGAGTGGTATACTGGCAGCCATCAATAAACATTGTCACAAAGTATACTAATCCCGCTACTTCTAATGCAATACATTGAAATGGGGATGGGTAGAAAAAGGCAGAAGTAAGCTAAACAGTACCTTTAGGTAATGGAATTTATTATAGACAGTGAGATAAACACAATAAAAGTCAGAAACTAAGTTACCTTCATGTGTATTTCATCCAATGCAACTACTCAGCACATATTGAACCAAAATTCAAAGTTATAATGGTAGTTAAGAGTTGAATGGTATATGAATGAGAATGCTAATTTTTGATATTCTGTAATTCAGGAATGGGAGGGCTCGGAAAAGTTCATAACATTATATAAATTGTAATTTTTGCTTTACATTGATTTTCTCTCTTTGGCATTAGTAGTGTGGACAGTGAATTTTAATGAAAGAATCATGTATCAATTATAGCCATGACTTATTTATCATGGATGAATTATAATTATAAGTTAAAATTATTATTTTGATTATACCTAACTGTTGTGTAATACCAAGACCCTAATGTAACTCCCATTTGGAATGTTGTGGGCCCCAATAAAAGAATATCTCTCCCTACATGGTAATAGATAGTTAATGAAAATGTATATCAACAGGGGTCTGTGCCTGCAAAGCTTCTCTGCCTTCACTTCATGGGAATGTTATCGTATTGGGTGCTGGAGACACAGCCTTTGATTGTGCTACTTCAGCTTTGAGATGTGGGGCCAAAAAGGTTTTCGTAGTCTTCAGAAGGGGCTTTACCAATATCAGAGCTGTTCCAGAAGAGGTAAAGATGAGAGTCATATTTCCTTATTATACCTTGGCTAGCTTTAACAGATCAACTGAAGTCCATTTTTAATTAATAGATGCAGCTGGCAGTTGAAGAGAGATGTGAGTTTATTCCATTTCAATCTCCCAAGGGAGTTATTTTGAAAGGAAATCAAATTATTGGAATGGAGTTTTATCGTAATGAGGAAGTTGATGATGGAACTTGGGAAGAGCAGAAAGACCAAGTAATGAAATTAAAGGCCAGCTTTATCATATCAGCTTTTGGCTCTGGACTATCTGATGAAAATGGTGAGTTATATGTTGGAAGACCTCAGACAAAAGTATACTACCCAAGAGAATTAGGAACTCATAAATAAGATTGATGATGGCATACTAAAATATTTGTAATAAAGTCGATGTAAATAGCAATAACTTGAAAGTAGAATGATCTGGCGCTTTCCAAGGGAGATGGGTTCTCTGGCCAAGTCTTCCATGGGAATTTGTTTTGGTGAACAACTTATCCATCAGCTTCAGGACAATGAGTAACTGCCCATATTCATCTTCCATTCAGTTTATAAACTATTCAACAGACAAAATGCAAATCAGTGCTCAAAACCCTGAGGAAAATGGACAAGGTATCCACTGAAATATTGACTAAGGAAGACCTGATGTAGTAGAGAACCTTAGAGACCTTAACTCATTTTATAAATAGTTGAAGAATGTGATGATGGATTGCAAAACATTATTTACTTATGAAATTGAAAAATTACGGATTTGCCATTTCTTTTCTTTATGAGAACCATGGTTGGGTTTAGTGCAGTTTGGGAAGTGCATGGAAGTGTGCTCCATAGCTTGGGCCATTGGTATAATGTTCATTGATAAGGTTGAAATTGGCCGTGCAAGCTTTGAGTAGATCAATGCATCATTCAGCAGAATTACGAGGTTAGCTTCATTTTTGTGTCAGGTTGGTTTGATGCTTGGTTGGGTAATTGTGTTTGCATCTAGTCTTAAAAATGAATATCTCTCTTATTCTGAGTGTACAATGGGATTTACTGTATCAGGCCTCACTTGGTGAATAGGGATCAGTCGCACAGTAAAAAATACTTTTTAAGTGTTTACATAAAATAATAAGGTGCTTTTATATGTATTCTACTTTTCTATTTTTTTCATTATTAAAAGACTATCTTACCCAGACCACGCCATATCTAAGCATCAATTCTACCCAAAGGTTTTGGTATTCTATATTATACTCAAGAGATTGATTGATATGAAATAAATCATAAATATTCCCCTCTCTAGCTGAGAATTCAAAAAGGACCTTGATGCCATTAAATGCATTTCACACACTAATGTTATTCAAATCCTCTAATTTAAAACTTTTTTCATGGAAATGTACCAAAATGGGCAGAGACTTTGCTGAGTAACAAATTTCTTCTCCAAAAAGTCTTATATATTCAGAAATTGCAAATAAAACAACTTGCATAACCTTTTAATCAAAGACAAAAATGGATGAGATCCTCTATAATAATCATGAATTCATAAACTCCTTCGCAATGACTGTGATGTCATTTATATCACACAATGTAGAAGAAAATTGAAAACAGCAGTTATAGAGCACCTCCATTTCTCTTTGAATGACCATGCTGGAAACTCACAGTTGAGCAAACTTTGTTTATTATCGCTGGAGTAATTTTTCTTCCATTCCACTCCAAAGATAAGAGTAAGTGGACACTCTTGAGAAATGAGAAATCCTGTATTATAAAAAATACTAGGAATACTTTATTAATATTTCGGATAAATGGTATACTCTTGATAACTGATTATAATTTATCATGCAGATATTAGTTTACATCAACTTTTAGAGCCCCTATATTTATGCATGCATATATAAGTACATGTATTACTTGTGCGACCAATTCCTGCGCATAAAACAGGTAATATCAAGAGATATATATTTTTGGCCTATGTTAATGATTAGAGTACTAGTGCTTAGCCTTTGGGTCCACCAAATAACCTTTGACTTTTAGATGTGACTACTTACCTTCTAACTGCAGGTGATTGGATTGACATGGCAGTGGCAGGGAGGATAATGAAAGTAGGAAATGTGAACAAGGTCATCTCTTTAACTTTTTGATATAAAACAAAAACAATAAATTGTTATGCTCTTTTTTGTTTCTGATGAAAGCCAATATCTTGCTCTCGATAGGCATCCTATCTCACGTGCAATAAGTGAATTAATTTGCATTTTCAATTCTCACTAAAAGTGTATCATATATCAGGGCTATATAATAAGGCTGTATAATTCCAAAACCTTGTGATCTTCTTGTTGATTGGTCTCATTAAAACCTAACAGTTTACTGATGTAGCATTCTTCATTTGGGGTACTTTATTGCTCAATGTTTATCTTGCATTGAATAATGAATCTTTATTTCACTATTGAGCACAAGTACTTTCTGCAATGGGAGAAAAAGATTGGGCCGTAAAATATCCAAACTCATACAATGAAACATAATCAACTTAAAAGTAATCTGTTCTGACCCATAAACTGTTTAGAAAACCATTGATCATTGAAAACAAAGTGTTACCATATGCTTTCATTTCAGTTATAATTTTTTTATTTTAAATTTAATTTTATAGTAAATGCTTAGCCATTTTTAGGAAACACTTGAGTTCTAGACAACGTATTTACAGATATTAACTTCAGAGGGAAAAATGATACTTTTGTGATGTATGCAGATGTCTAAATCTTAATCATAGGTGGTAACCTTTCAAAACTTCCAATAATCTTGCCTCCCAATTTTATCTTGTCCAGTGAAAGCCGCTATGGCTCCTCTAAAATTCAACAAGTATGGTTTACCAGAGGTTAACACTAAGACCATGGAAACTAGTGAGCCTGGTGTGTTCTGTGGAGGGGATATAGCAGGAGTTGCTGAAACAACAGTAGAGGCAACAAATGATGGGAAGGTGGCTGCCTGGTCCATTCACAAATATTTGCAAGTAAGACATTTCTAAGGATGACACTGATGTTATTTTCCAGTTATTTCTTTATTTGTATGTATAGACTTTGCCTTTCAATTATTTTAGGAAAGAAAAGGATTAATTGTTCCATCAACACCTCAGTTACCCAAGTTTTACACCCCTATTGACCTAGTGGATATTAGTGTGGAAATGTGTGGGATGAAGTTTGAAAACCCATTTGGTTTGGCATCTGCACCTCCTGCCACCACAAGTGCAATGATCCGTAGAAGTTTTGAAGCTGGTTGGTCATTTGCCGTAACAAAGACCTTTTCCTTGAATAAGGTAATTAATGGTTTAATAAAATTAATTTAATGAAAAAATTAAATATTTTCCAAAAGCATGGCTGAATTTTTAAGAGACATAAACCATAGGTACCAATTTAGCAAGATCCAGAATCAATGTTTCCTAGCCTGAGGTTATAATGAAAGTGTTTTTATATACCTAAGTGCACTGTTATTGCATAAAAATAAAGTAAAAATGAGGAAGGTCATGAGCACTCTTTTTTATTAAATGATGGAGGTGATTGTAGCACATAGTAGTAAATGATGAGGTCCAATATTGTGTATTTTTCACAAAAGTTCCATAATCTTAAATTTTTGTGGGATGATTTCATTCTTCAACTTCCTTCCTCCAAAAAAAGTTATTTTTGAGGTTTGCATCATCATACATTAAATTATCTTGAGGCAAATAATTAATCATGTATTGAAATAATCTTTTCTCAGGATCTAGTAACTAATGTATCACCCAGAATTGTGAAAGGGAGCACATCTCGCCACCATTATGGACCTGATCAAGGTTCATTTCTAAATATAGAACTAATATCTGAAAAAACTGCTGAGTATTGGTGTAGGAGTATTACTGAACTGAAGGATGATTTTCCTGAAAAGGTAATACCTTCTCTTCTTTTGCTGTAAAAATAAAAAACTTACTGACAGCATGCGTTGCCAAGATCGAATTTTTGAATTAACCTTTTGAGAGAGTGAGTCTCTTTCCACTGATGAAGGGGCTGTCTTGTGCCCCTTAAATGTTCACATATGTGCTTCAAAACAATCTCTTTTCTGAATTCTTTTATTGGCTCAGTTTAAATGAATTCCCTCTCTAAAATTTTGCTCATTTTTTATGTGCATTTATATCCTTTTTCCTTGGCTGCCTGAGGCACCGGGGTTTTTTGGTTTTTATACTTTGGGAAGCAAGTAAAAGAGAGAAGTGCATGTACATGTGTTCTGGAGCAAGAATGGCAGTATCAGATTATATAAGCTTCGAATTTCAGTTTTGGGATCATGAGAAAGGGGTTGATTAAATTTTGTATTCTGCAGTGGTCAGAATGTTTCCATATCATAGTGACTGGTGTTCATGGTCACAACACAGGATTGTCTGCTAGAAGAATGGTGATACCCAGTCATGAAAAAGCTTTCAAATAGCTAAAAGTTCTAGAATCAACAGATCATTGACAGTTGTCAGTGTGTGTGTCTTTATTTTTCATGGTGTGAAAATATTGTTTTCTCAGGTGAGAGTCTGTCATGAACACTGGCACAGCCAAATATACCCTTAGTATTTTTGTGGAAACTTGGCATATTATTGTAATTGGTATGGCACTTGAAAGGAAAGTCAGAGGCTCAGGTTCAGATCCCAATGGTGTCATATTTTTTCTGTTGTAATTTGTTTATCTTTTGTGTTAATGAATATCTGATTCCTAAACTGTTATTCCTTTACCCTACACCCAATATGGGGGGTATTAATGACTTAAAGCGTCTTAGGATTATTAGCATGTATATAAGTATTAATTATTTGATTTTTAAATGGAGTAGTATATGTCCAAGGACTCCTTAATGGAAATTTTTAACAAATTTCAATGGTATTTGTAAAAGACATCTTGGCCACTCTTTTCTATTTTTAATATGATTGAAATTCACAGTGTGCTATCAGATTAAGTTCTTTACAATGTGATGAATATAAATATTATATTTATTATTTCCTTTAGATCGTTATAGCCAGCATAATGTGTTCGTATAACAAAGAAGATTGGATAGAACTAAGTTCAATGGCAGAAAATTCTGGAGCAGATGCTTTAGAATTGAATTTATCATGCCCTCATGGTATGGGCGAATCTGGAATGGGATTGGCTTGTGGTCAGGTAAGATTTGTTAAGCACATGACTAAATCCTAGAAAAAAACCCTGGATGTATTTAGCACAAATTTGAGAGACTTCTTGCCTAAAACTAACTTATTTTTGCATTCCCACAGAAACCTGAACTTGTGGAGAATATTTCAAGATGGGTTAAAAACAATGTGAAAATCCCAGTTTTCATCAAATTGACCCCTAACATAACTGATATTGTAACAATTGCAGAAGCAGCCAAACAAGGTATACTTGATGTACAGTGAATTAACAATTGGTGATTCTTTATGAATTCTTTGTGCTTTGAGCTGTTTCCTTTATCTAGGTGGAGCAGATGGGGTGTCTGCCATAAACACAGTATCAGGATTAATGAGTTTAAGGGGTGATGGCACACCTTGGCCTGCAGTTGGACCAAATAAGTACACAACATACGGAGGTGTGTCAGGGAATGCAATTCGTCCCATGGGGCTACGTGCCGTCTCAGCTATAGCCAATGCACTGCCAGGACTTGCAATAATGGGTATTGGTGGGATTGACTCAGCAGATGTCGCACTTCAATTTATTCATGCTGGTGCCACTGTATTGCAGGTAAGAGAAATAATGATTAAGTCCACTGATACAAACTTATATACACATAACTGACTAGTCAAGAGTAAAAAATAATGTCAGAATTGTTAATCATGCTAATCCACAAAGCTTAATGCATCATTGTAAACAGAGCTCTATTCTAGCCAGTTCTGGATGACTCTCATGATTGTGCCCGTCAGTTCCCATGATTGACCTGCACCCTAGTACATAATAGATCACTACATACTATATCACTATTAAATGTAATGGAGCAGTCATAAGTAAGGCTTAATGTGAACTCATGTCCCCAATATTTGTAAAAAAATATAACCCTGCTATTCATCATTTCATTTGGTCATTTGAGTAGTAGTAGCAGTAGTTATTAAGGAATGTGACTGACAGCTGAGGTCATGTACGCCATGGGGACTGGTAGTTAATTTGGGGGTAGTAAGATTTTCACGGCATAGGGAAATAAACCTGATATTGGCATTAGCCTACTCTGGTGGAAAGAAACATGGCATTGGCATTAGCCTACTCTTAATAATAGGTGCCACTGGTTTGCACAATGTAACATCTCCTCCAAGGAATGACATCTCTCTAAGTAGGGATCAGGATGCCACAACTCTGCCACTGCATCAAACTAATCCCCATCAGTCATTTGATTTTCAACATCTTTCTTAGCAATTTTATTGGTAAAATCTTTTTTCTAACTAATTCAGCATTATGGTTATTTCTAGACCAAATGTGCGGGAGTAATGCTTAATAACTGAGCAAAGTGCCATGAAACTCAATTAGATGTAATTTTTTCCTTTAATGCTCTACTTAATTTACATATCATAACATTTCTTCATTTGGAATGTAGGAGAAACACCCAATGACAATCCCTGAAATTGGTACTTTTCAATTCCAATTGACAACTGGATTCCATTGAGAACAGCTTTCATTCAGAATACACTTACATGTATAACTCCATAAGAGGACTACATATATTGAATGAGTTGACTTGGTTTTAAAAACTCTCGAACATTGACTTTGGCCTGATACATATCACATACTCAGAATTATTTTCATTAATGATAGTTTTATTTTCACTACTTTAGATGCTACTCTACAAGATTGAGGTTTTCATTTTTGTCTCAAACAAAAAGATGCATGGGTGTATTCATGATTATATTTGAAGCTTATTCTTTATGCGTGCATATTCTGTAATCAATTTGAAAACTTTTACAGATTGGGAGTGCCGTACAAAATCAAGACTTCACAGTGGTGGATGACTATATCACTGGCCTTAAAACTTTGCTCTATTTGAGAAATATTGAAGAGCTGAAGGGCTGGGATGGGCAATCACCACCAACTAGTATCCATCAGAAAGGGAAAAAAACTTTCCCAGTTAAAGGTTCTGATGGAAAGGTTAGCATTTAAATAGTATCTCCATAGGAATATGCGGCCATACTCTTGTAGTTACTTGCATGGTATTTTGTAGAACTAGATTCAACTATTTTATTACAATATTTTGGTTAATAATTTCAACTATTTTAAGTCTTTGAAATGTTTTATTTCTAAAAAATACCTATCTTTTACATTATTACTAGAGTTAGTCCCCCAGCCAGAGGTATATTTTAAGATGAATGCTGAAAGCTAAAAACCATTGACATTACACCAAATTGTTCCTCAGCTCTGCATGCTTTCCAACTCTTCCCTTTCTATTCAAATACCCAATAATTAGCTTCCAATACCTTGTTTACTGAACACCCTTCCCTTTATCACTGTGTTCAACATCCCATCACTTCATGGTACATGTATCCCCTCCTTCCACTTTATCTCCCTTCTTCTAATTTATCCATTCTTTCTTTCCATGCCATATTTATGAGATCTTTGTTTGTCTTCCTCACTGTCCAATTTATTTTCTCCATTCTACTCAATATACATGTCTCAAAAGTCTCTTATACTATATCATCATCATTCTACAAAGACCAAGTTTTAAACCCATTCAAATCTTTACTCCATGCATATGATTTTGCTATTTTTATGAAGAATTTAAATTGAGATCCCTATCATCAACTCCCTTTTCTTTGTATATGCTTCTCTATCTAATGCATCTCTACTAATGTCCTCACTGCTTTGATGATTCTGATGAATATCTCTTTATTTTGTTCAAATTTTGAATAATTCTATTATTTATCATTGACATTATATTATAAAGTAGCTCTGATTTCAATGAAATCAGGTTGTGTGTATCTCATTTCAGCGTGTGTTGTATCTATGGAAGGAATTCCGTTGATAATAAAATATAACTCAATAATAGATATGTTCTTATTAAATATATTTAATTATTTGCTTTATGATACTGTTTTTCAGAGCCTGCCCTATTTTGGACCATATCAAAAGAAGAGGGAAGAAATAGTAGCTCAACTAAAAATTGAAGAGGATTTACTCGATCCTAAAAATAATTCGCCTTCTAACAGGCCTCCAAACAAACCCAATTCCAAAATTCCAGAAGTTAAAGATGAAATTGGTAAAGCACTTAAGGCAATAGGTCCCTACAAACGTCTAGACAACAGAAAACAAGTTGTTGCTCTTATAAATGATGTAAGTATTTACTTATTTCCATTTTGATAGTAATCAGATCCCATAGCACTGAAATAAATTTTCAATTTTATCATTTTTAACCAATGCTAGTGTTGATTCAGAAATTAAGAGACTATGAATTGGTAGTGTGAAACACGATTCAGAAACCATGCTTTCAGTGATGTATAATCCATTCTTTTAAGGATATGTGTATCAACTGTGGAAAATGCTACATGGCTTGTAACGATTCTGGCTATCAAGCTATTACATTTGATAGTGAAACTCATGTGCCACACGTCACTCAAGATTGCACTGGTTGTACATTGTGCCTTTCTGTATGCCCAATTATTGACTGCATCAGGTATAGTATAAGTTCATATTTTAATAATATAATTGATTTCCTAGAAGTTAATTTTAATATGGTGATCAACATGGGGTTGCAGATATTTTTGTACTCCGAGTCTTTAAATATTTTTGTGCTTTTCCGCGGTATCTTTTTGGGAAAATAATTTGATAATTCTATAAAAGTAGTTTCTATTTTAAAATTCATGAAAGAGTGTGATAAAGTAATCATCTATTGGTGTGTATGGTTGACAAAATATAAGTTATGGTGAGTTTTAAATTTATTGGATGGTTGGATTCCTTGGGCCAATGCATTTTTCAGTTTATTTGTCACTGCTTCTATGTTGACAGCATTAATGTGGTGTTGTTCATTAGACTTCTTTGTCAAGGAAACCAATTATCATTACATATCTGCCACATCCTTGTGTAAATCTATTACACGGAAATCCTTCACATAAAGTTATTTTATTTGACTAAATTTGGAAGCAAAAAATCATAGATTTTAATCATTTTTGTATAGAAGATTTAGAGGAGAAAATGGAAGGTATTTTAATGGTTTCTTTTGTTAAGATTAATTGAAGACATTTTATTTGATTTGCAATGTTGATTCTTGCAATTTTGGAGAGGTGACTTGCCTCTATAAGAAATGTAATGTAATTCCCAAGAATGCTAGTTACAAATTTTCTTGAGTATAATCTTAGATCAAGTAACTACTTGGTTAGCCTATAATACTCCTACAATTAGTTACATTTTCACTGTGAGCTGAATTGTAGAATTATGTACTATTTCTATAGATTATTAACTTAACAATCTATTGAAAACTTTTGGGTTGATGCTATTAGCACAAGATGAGTCAATTTTTTTCACTTTTATCTTTTTCTCTTTTTTCAGTATGGTTGAGCGCACTACACCTCATCATATAAAACGGGGAACATTTACTATCAGAGACAATTTTGGAGTTGTTCAATAAAAGAAGAGATTTTTTTTAATTCTTAGTAGAATGGCAAGTTTAATACTTAATAAAAAATGGATGATGATTATCTATGTTGTTTTTGAAAAAAAATCTGTTTCGTTTGCAGGTATCAGTTATAATTTGTAAGTAGTTGCTGTCATTTTTCACATTTCTAAATCTTCATTGTATCAGTGACATGCTTTATGGAATTACTTTGTATTTTAAAATTGATTCTGTAAAAGATTCCTATTAAAGGTATAATACTGCAATGATTTACTTTATTTTTCATTTAAGTTATTTCATATTTGCTTCTTATGATAACCTATCTTATTTATACTAATGTATTGTACAGTAAAAATTGTGTATTATTGTTGCTATGTGGGTCGTGGTAGTCCAGGGATAAAACGTTGGACTACTGACCAGAGGACCCGGGTTCGATTCCCAGGGCAAGTCTCTCTGGGCACCTGTAGCTTCACCCAAGCTATGTGATTTTTCGGGTACCAGATCTTCCTGGGAAACCATAACCGGCACAGGAAAGGAACTGGCCCCCCTACGCTGATGTGTGAATTTCACATGCCTTCAGGCTTAGTACTGGATGAACTATACCATCACCTACCAAACCAAGCTTCGGGTTGATTAATGTGTTTATGGTTTTTTATTGTTGCTATGTGGATGCTCTTGATGGGTTGTGACCCGCTAAGATTTGAATTATCCTTATTTTGTAATCAGGTTTTCCTAAGTTCAACCACCAGAGTTTTACATATATGTATTCAGTCCTGAGGCAGGATTCCAAATACACAATATATGCATTATTTGATGGACCATTATTTGATGGATTTAATCCATAACTGCTTCTTAGGTACTTTGCTAAATGGGCACCATATAAAAAATTGATTGAATCCAAATGCAGTCTAGTAGAGTCTAAGATTTTAAATTGAAAAATGGAATCATTTGAGTAGTACATTTTACAATTCCTAACTACCATAGTGAATTTTGATCGAAGGATTATGAGTGAGAAATTTTGCTTCCTTTGTCAACAGCAACCTTATAAATTATGTATGCTAGGTTTTGATCGTTTTTTGCTTCAAATTCACACACCATTAAAGGGGGAGAAGCCTTTAATGTGTGTGTAGGTAATTCCTAATTGCATACTTATGTTATTATATTCTATTGGATCCAATTCACTTATTTAAATTGTATTATAAAGTGAGAGAATTTCTGCGCTGAGCTCTAATCTCTTACTTATCAATTCATAATTTTTCCAAATTAGATGCTTGCATAAGTTATTAAAGTGATCGATTTTCCTTCATTTTTGAAGTGATGTTGGAACTAGAACTTAATTTTCAACCTTCTTATACCTCATTGCATGGTCGAAAATGTATCAGGTTATGTGGTTTCCCAGAAAGAGAAAGGCTAAGTTAAACATTAAAACATGCGGGGAAAAAATAGAACAGGTGGAACAGTTTAAATATCGCAAAAATCTTCTGGACCAAAATGGTTAAAGTAGTAGGGACATAAGGAGAAGGACTGCGCTGTGTAAAGAAGCTTTCACAATGAGGAGAGAATTTATGACAGGGACGTTGAGTCAGGATGCTTAGAAAAGGCTCGTTAAAACTTTGATATGGAGCGTAGCTATGTACGGCGGGGAAACATGGTCATTGAAGCAGAATGATAGGCGTAGAATGATAGGAATGTGAGAGTGGAGAAGGATGGAGAATGTAAAGTGAAAGTGAAAGAAAAACAAATGAGGATGTGGCATGGTGGGGGAGGAGAGGGAATTATCGGGAGAAATCATAAGGAGACAGGAAAATGGTTGCAGACTATATTGATTGGTAGTGGGATGTTGAAGACTGCGATAGAGGGGAGAATGCTTGGCAAACGAGGAAGGGGCAGGAATAGGATAGGGATATTGGAAGGAATGAATGGCGGAAGGAAGTATACGGATATGAAAAGGGACTTTGTTGTACAGTGAGATGTCGGGTTGTGTTTTGTTAGGAGAGACAAGAAAATTTTTTGGTCGTATGTGTTCATTCAAAGTCTACCTTAACCGGCAGTTTAACTGTAATAATAATATGATATGACGGATATACACACTGTGTCTCGCAGATATTGGGATTTGAACTTATGCGGCGATCAAGTAACTTTCCCGATTAGACGCTACGATCACCTAGCGCTGCAATCGAGACATTTAAATATGAAAAGAAGAATTATAGGAATAAATGAAGTGTTTATAAATCAAAATATATTTATTTTTGAGTAAATAATGAAACTATTCATATTTTTTGTTGTGATTGCTTATTTAATTTTGAGGCTCGCTGGTACTCCATCGCAGCATCCGCTGTGATGACAGGCGCTGCCACCTATCACATTGTTTACATGGTGAGTCTTAAAGCATGGTTAGTCGCCGCCACAGCTGAGTCGACTAGGGAGAAGTTTGCTGCTAGTTCGAAATGGTGTGTATTACCGTAGTTTAGCGGGCATGCAGGGATTTACTTTGTATGAATGTTTCTGTTGTGTTCTTTATATCATATTCTAATTAATTTTGTCCCAGTGATAGGATATTTATATTTGACACTCGTTTTACCCGGTTCTAGTTCTTTTGCCAGTTTAAAATGTTGAGATGGTACTTCACACTGACTATTTGTTTGATCATGTGAAATGAACGATGACATTTCTGGGGTTTTCCATGGTTTCACGAAATGATTCTTAGAGTGAGTCAGTGGGAATACGCTGAAGTCTTTTATTGGAATGTTTTTCTGCTGCTTTGCTGTACAAAAATAGCGCTTTCAAATAAAGTTTATTATGGTAGGGATATTTCGCACATTTGGTTGTCTCGTTTTATATGGGGAGAGAACGGAGGTAATAAAATTAATAAATGTTGGCTTTATCCTGGGTTAAAATTGACATTCGTTCCTCCTCAGAACTTTTTAGAAATCTTCACATTGCCGTTTGAGCCGCATTGTAAGGTAAGCTCCCAATAAGTAGATCCTTATATTGTGTGCTATATGTATTTATATAGTTTTATGAACTCTTGTTATGGATGCATTTTTACTTAAACACAGCAAATGCGAGGTATAGGTTTTCAGGTGATTTCAACAGTTTAAGCCTCCTGGAACACGATTACAACTCTTCAAACATGTTCCTATTTTCATAGAATCATATTCATGTAATCGTAATTTCGATTCCCATTTTCTTCACATTTTCTAGGATGCCCATGCTGTGTATTCCCGGTGTCCATTCCGCTAAGGACTTGGATTCATTGTGCAAATTGAAATCATCTTCAGCGATGGATATTCAGCTCTGGAGCATATTTTTATTCATTGTACACCTTCTTGGGTCTGCTGACGCTGTAACAGGTGATTTTTTCAAACCTCTGTACTCTACTTAAAATGTTTACGTTGACAGTGATCATAGATAGTTGCTCTGTTTTATGGTATTTATTGAACATTAAGGTGATTAATGAAAGGCTGCGCGGTTGCTAATGATTCAGCCTCCTCGTCAAGGTATATTCTGCGACGATTTTAAGCTATTAAGGAAATAAATAGAGGATACATAGGCATTGTCTATCGAGATTATGACCAGTTATGCTGTTCTGCTGGTTTTATATCATAGTTATAGTAGGGATTTTCATTATTGCGCGCGCGCTGATTAGTTATTTGAAAAAATGTCTCCTGTTAAAAATGTCTTAGAATCCATATTTCATGTTGGGTAATGAATGTAGCAATTGGCATCGTACTGTGTGTACTTGAGGGGGATGTACCAATCATATGGTTATACATCCAGTAGTTTGTGAATAAATGTATCTACTGTGGTGAAGAGAGTGTAGGATTATGGGAGCTTCTCATCATTAGTTTGATATTGGAATGGATTATTATTTATGACATTTCTCTTCTTAAGACATTCTGCTCAATTGGACTAGTCTTCCGTGGCAGCTAATTTGTTACACACTATGCTGAACAAATACTTCTAGAGTTTTTCAATTATTTTTGATTAGATTGACTTCATAGGTTTGAAGGCATATCAATTTTGAGGTTTCAGTAACAACTTTGTGTTGTACATTATTGCATTGTATCACGTTTGCCAAGGTTTATTTCTTGTGTTAAAGCAGAATTTTAATACAAATAATCAGTTCATATTCATATTTGATGAAAGCTATGATATTTCAAGGAGGGAGGCCTCTATGGAATTAAATGTCAATACACAAGTTAATGAGAGACTAGGGCAAAAAATGTTTTTTAGGCTGATAAATTAGGGAATCTGGAATTGAATCACAAATATTCGTGATGCATGAGTTGATACTCTGTGTTGACATGGTAATAATGTTCCAATTACATTGAGTTTATCAACCAAGTCTTTTTTTGCTCATATTACGAATATTCTGTTGGCCATTTTTACAATGGAAGAGCTAATCAAACCCAAAATAAGGTTTGTTTAATGGTAAAATTTTGGTATTCTCCATGGTTGGAGATGTGCATGAGTTGATATTTGTGCTAAAGAGTGGTGACATTTTTAGTGCCCAAGTGTTTATAAATATTATATATGTTATTCATAGCCGATAAAAATGTGAAAAAAAATCTGAATTGTCCTTATTCTGAGTTCTTGTATGATTATGTAAATGTTCTCAGGTGAGTGCTAGATTGGTGTTTTGGAATTACTTTATGGAATCAATTCTATTTTTTACCATTACTTAATTTGTCGAGTCGTTGATGCCAAAAGAAATTGTTTTTTTTTGAAGTAATGAGTAATGTAGTTTTTAGTAATGGAAATTATTTCCCAGATATTTTAATTATTTAATTTTGTAAATTAGTTTTCAACAATTCTTTTAAAAATGGGACTCTTAATTCGTTGCTCATGCAGAAAAGAATGAGATTTTCAAAATTTGATCATAAACTTAAGTTTATAACTTGACCATTGGCAGTTGAGCTATATTTGATTAATTTAAATTTTCAATCTTTAATCTGAAGACCAATTTGATAGGCAGGATTAGGACTCATATTGCACTTAGCCCTGCGCCATATAAAATTCACAAATTTCTGTGCACTGTGGTAGTTCGTTTTCCTGTATCATTCAGTTTCCCAGGGAGTTAGCTGGGGATTACTTGAACCAGGAAAATTATGGTCAGTAGGTGAATATTTACTCACTTGGTGAACAGGCAGGAAATTAATGGAGATACTCTTTGAGACATAATAGGCAATCAAGTCAAGCATTTTGGACTCTACATTTCACAGATAGAGAACTTGAACTCGTACTCTAGTGGTTAGCAGGTGAGTGTTTTGTCCCAAAATGTAAATGTGCCCAAAATTCAGTGGGTTCACATAAGTAGACGCTGAAAATGGGGCAAAATATAAGATTTTAGGAAATTAATTTTTATGCCATTTTTCACTCGGCCACAGAATTTGTTAAGCATTTTAAATTGATAGGAGAATGTTTATCTATGAATGAAACTTCAATATTTATCATTATTTGAATTGTAACAAACTTTTGGCATGGAAGCTTTGTGGTTAGTGCATCAGGCTACTGACCAGTAGACTCAAATCTGGGTTCAAATCAAACCTGGGTTCAAATCCATGCAATAGAGCCTGTGAATACTCCGGGTAGAGTCCAGTGATGCGTTCCATTGTGATAATTAGCACAATTCTTTAATGGGACGTATTATGAAAATTTTTCCCTTCAAAATAGTGCCTAAATGTCCGAAGCCTATTCAATGAGCATGAAACCCATAGTTGTATGGTGTCACAATACGAAGTACTGGATGGTTACATTTTAGGCGTCACTTGATTGAAAAGATGATTTTTCTTGAAGTTGAACCCTAACTCTGAAGCAATCGGTAACTATAATATTAGGTTTGATGGAAAGCTTCCCGAGCACCGTCACTATATCAAACTTAAGAGTACATGGGGAGTTAAGACGTAGTCGTGAAGAAAATCGGGGAAAGAGTCTGATGATCGTCAGGAAATTTTCAGAAATGGGAATCCATTTAATTGGCCACCCTGATCGCAAATCCCACTTTCCTTCATTGGTAACGGTGGTTACTTCTCCAGCTCGTCCTGAGAGTAGTCAGAAAGCTCCATCTCCTACCCGACCATCCGATGATAATAGGCGTTCACTCAACTAGCGTAGACAAAGTAGTCCGACGTGACTATCCTAGATCACGTTGGCGACTTGCCTTGGACGCCACTGAAGGCAAGGCGCGAAGATACCATCATTAGGGCCTTGACACTTGACGTCGACGACCAATCGTGGGACGGGCATATACAGGTCCGAGAGGATCTCTACCCTTCTTTGCCAATCCGCCTTCGCGACGAAGGCTGGGTTGAACGAAATATTTTTCCGGGCAAAGAATGGGAGCAAATGACCCTTCAATTGCCTTGTTAACTTTGTTGCCCGAATTTATTAAGTTTACGAAGCACGGGGCAATGGAGGTCCTCCCCCACCCCCTTCTCTCGTCTAATTTCGCGCGTATGATGAAAAAAAAAGAAAAATCGTAATGATTATCTCAACATAACGGTTCAGACATAGTATTACGGATAATTCTTGTGGAAGAACCGGGCGGAATTGTATAGAATATTTAAGGTTTCGAAGGCAGGAACATTAACGAATTGTTTTACTCACGTATTCCAACGCAACCGATTGAAAACTCAGGTTAAAGAGGCGACCAGGCAGGCTCAGAAATTATCACGGGAGAGAAAATTTCCGGACCCGGCCTTCCAGGAAGGAATATGCATATTACCAGGATACTGCTAGGAGTCAATTATTTTGAAACATTCCAGGGTGTGTCCCTCGTAACTTTTCGTGAGTTTCGCGTGAAGTGGCGTTCGCTGTTGTTCCTCTTCTTCGCGAGCACATCATTCTGTGCCCTCCTAGTCGGACACCCAAGTGTGGCTGAGCATGAGAACAGTGGGTGCCGCTTCACTAGTTCCCCGGCGGTTGTCGCCGCCGTCGCGGGGGGTGTTCGCGGCCGCGCAGCCGGGAGGTTGGCCGCGAGCTAGCTCGCGGTCTAGCTTGTACCCCGCGTGTGGACCATTTCTCAGTCTCTCTCGTTTAGCGTCCTTCTGATCTGAATTGATGAGGGTGGTTTCTCCGTCCGGGTTTAACCCCCTACCCCCCGGCCGTGACCGCATACGGCCGCCACGCAGTTCCCCCGTCTCGCGCACGATTGTAATTGATTCGCCGGTGGTGTTGCAGAATCAGCATTTCCGATGAGATCGACCCCCTGCCAAAACTCATGATATGATTTCCATAAATCCGCCGAGTCTTATCCCAGCGCATTGTTATTTGAAGTCGCCGAACCGATTCACACCTTGACAATCGATTAGCGACGACGGGCGCGTAATTTGGCGCCCGCCCTTGTCTGCCTAATCGTCGTTGATTTTTCGCGAGGGATGCAACCTGTGCATGGCAGCTCGGGACGTATATTGCGGGATTGTTTCGGGGCCGGAAATTGTGAGGTATAGCCTGTGGAGCCTCGCCGATGATTGAACATCTCGAAGACCAATTTGAAAGCATTTTGGTAATGTGCATGGGTTTCGCGGCAGTAAAAGAAAATGTGCATCGTGGCCTTCCGAGTTCGTGAAGGTTGAGGTCGAATTCTCAGTACACCCGGATCAGATCAATCCCTTGGTCAGACGCGAGCATTTTTCCCATGACTTAGTCGCAAACAAAGGGGATCTCAATGCGGATCCGGAGAGAGGGGGAAGAGGATATCCTTCAAATTAGGTTGATCGTCTTATTTCGAGGAAAGCAGCTAAATGTCTATTTACGATGTATTTGTTAATGCTTCCCGAATAATTAAGATCATCACGGTTAACCGTGGCATCCGGGGGGTGGTGGAGGAGGTGGGGGAGGGACGCGGGGGATGGGGGCAGCCATCGACCCTCCTTGGGGTGCAGGGGTTGGGAGTGTGTGTGGGCTTTGGTGGGGGAGGGGTACCCAGGCCGGGCCGGTGGAATGGGTGGGTCCGATGACTCATTATCCTGGGAGAGTTAATTAATTCCACTTCGCTCTGCATCCGACGCGCCCGCATTCCGTGGGACTGTTGAGTGTACGCTCGAAGAGCTCACGATCCCATTTGGAGAGGGAAACCCGGGCGCTGGCATTTAGTTCCGAACAATTTAGCGCTGCATTCCCCCCCCCCCCACTCATCTGAATCTCGGAGATGGGCCTTTTGAATGTGCACCCTGGGGTTTTCGATTACGATCAAACTGCTAGTTGAGTGATCGTGGTTATTGCTTTGCGTTGTGTTGGGAGAGACGCAGGAAGTAATGGCATCACAGGTCACATTTAGGTTCAAGTGCGGATTGAGTGGATGCAAACACAGGAAAAGGGCTTGGAAAAGGTTTGGTGTGCTGATGCATGGCTTTCCGGCCCCGAGGGCTCGGGTTCGAATCCGGGTAATGATTGAATTTTTGAGAGGTATCCCGATACTTAGGTGCCACATGTAAAGCACTCCAAAGTGGAATACGCCATCCGTCGGAAGTAACGTTGATTTTTCTGTGATCCCTTTGCGTCATCCGTTAAAAAAGAAATTGATATTCTCTCTCCACCCTTCCTCCATTATTTAAAAATCTTACCGTCTACCAAATCGCACACCCATCCCCAATTGCGCAAATGATCCCAGATGTCGGTCGCATTCCCTCACGAATGGCTGCCTACCCAGGAAATTTCGGAACATTCGGAATACGGATTCATTTGCGCCACAAAAATTCGATGATCCTTAAATTCAACCAATGTCGCCAGGTCGGTCGAGGGGAGCCGAGTTCGAATCCTGCATCGGCTACCAGTGCTGGTTACCTCGGGATTAGTAATGGGGTGAAATTCAGGTGGTCGTTGGAGCGCCGAAGAACCGAAATTTTCGCGAGAATCGTACATTTATATCGGATAAATCTTCCCGTCCGCGCAGCTGAGGAAGTATTTCGCGGGCTCGCGGTTTTACTCGTTATTAATTCCATATCTTTCGAGACGATAGTCCGCATCATTGGAAGGAAAATCAGTCGCATTCGTATGTGTGTACAAAATTGTGAATGTCCATATTTTTGGCCAACCGGAACGGCTTATTTATTTATTTATTTATTCAGAATAAGTCCGAAAACAGCACATTTAGGCCTTTACATCGAACTATTAACAACGATAACAATGTCACATTTACAAACACCCAAGCCCTAGATGGAGGGAAACTCACCCAGGCGGGAATCGAACCCGCGACCCTTGGAATGGCAGACGAGGACGTTACCCCCGCCGCCACCGGGGCCGGCGACCGGCTTCATTTCTTATATATTATTTATAATTTATCCTTACCCTGATTTTTGTATTTCCTTCTTTATTTTTCTGCTTTCTCACTCCTTTTATGACGGTCGGCGTCTAAGCAGAGCTCTCAGGTTATCATTTAGATGAATCGAATGGATGTAGAAGGGAGTCCACGGAAGTCAGTCATGGGTGCCAATAGGGTTTTAGGAATAGGGGGTTATTATCGTGACGACGCTATTTTACTTTGTGGTAAATTCGCTAAAACTGAGATCAGGACCCATGGCGGTTACGCACTGCTCGCACGTCCAATGCAGTCGGAATAGCAGCCCAAGTGAAATAATATCTGCGTTATCCATAAATAAAAGTAAAACTTTTCGTGGCGTCCTTGGGAAAGTTTTCGAGGGGTACTCATTGAAAATACACGCGCAAAGTGTTCTATGAGCGTTTCGGTCTTATCTTCCGTGTCATTGATGCGCAAAGGCCCGAGGAGCAATGAAATAAATGATTAACGCACGCCTTTCACTCGAAAGAATGCGTTGAAATGAAGTCATTTCCCCTCCCCCCTCCCCCTGACGCATTTCCTCAAACTGACGCTGCTGCTTAAATGCAGACGTGACGACAATTAACCGAGAACAAAAATCAGTCGGATGCGACGTGCCCTAAAGCCGGCCTTTTTTTGAAGTCGATATGTACGTGTCTAAATTCTCATGGTACGGCATGTTATTTGATCTATATTTGTGCATGCGTATTCCATTTTAGCAAACGCAAATGAGTGCGGCTTTTAATATGGTGCTGTCGAAAAAAATATGATAGTATCCCAATGAATGGGAACGTATTAAGGAATGAAAAAAAGTTTGGCGAGTCAGGTCCGATGTTGTGTAACGGTTCCATGTTGGTCATAAGAGATGCAGTTTTCCGCAACCTAGAGTTTATTTTTTTTCTTTGTCGCCGTTGAACGTAGGTCTCGTCATTGATCAAATTCTCCGCACGTAGTATTTATTGATGCCAATGAGGAACGTCGTCATATGACCGCTGTGTCCTGAGGGGGGGGGGGGCGGAGACATAGTTCGTTACATTAACCAGCCACGTGTTCGGACGGGAGTAATTAGTGTATCGAATCCAATTGCCCGTGTACTTGGGGACATTGGGGCTCCTTTTAAACTTAATCGTACAAGACGGCGAATGGATTACAATTGAGAGGAGTGGGAAGATGTGTTCTGTGAAGGGTCGCTGAGGTATCTTACCGGGGGGGGGGGTATTGTGAGAGGACGGTAAAGATAAGGCGGTATACCGTGCGTTTCCCCCCGGGAGAAACGCTGGGCTCCTCAGCCTTCACCCGTAGTTCCTTACTCAAGGGTAGGGTGGGCGAAATGTTCTCAAGGAACTCTCCCCGCAGTTTCCCGAGAGGGACGCACCATCCTCTCGCCACAGTTGCTCAAACAGGACGACCACCGCCCTAACCTCGCCGTTTGTTTGCGTAGAGCGCAACGCCCAAGCCTTAGCAGATGTGTACGTAAGGACCGCTTTCCCGCCCGTTTTCTCCTACCAATTTGCCTGTTGGTAGCATTTGGTCTAATTTCATAAATGGATATGAAGTTCATTCGAAATCGTTTTGTCTAGAGTACAGTGGAGTCGTCATTTATTTTTAAGGAATCAAATGGTTACCTTATGAAAAATGTTCAGCGCAATAGCTAGATCTTCATATATTATTTCTTGGACGATAAGGTTGCGTGAATTTTTTAGAATACAAGTTTTTGGAGTCCATACCCGCTAGAGTTGTGTTTTATGCAAAATTATTGCAAGCATTTTCTGCAAACATTTATAATATTGTTTGAGGTAATTTACAATCAGGGAGAAGTGAAATAGTCCTGAAATATAGGTTTTGAGGAGGAATATTTGTGGCTAATATTTTAGCGAATCAAATTGAATGCACTTCTTTAATGTATTTGTTACGGTATATTGCGAAGTTGCTGCCAGTCAAATCAATGAAACACGGAAAGTACCTCAGCATAAAGGGTTCCCCTGGTTGGGTCTATAGCGAGCGAAATTCAATAGGTTTTACGCATCATCAACATTACAAGTATTGGACTTTAAGTTGCTCGGAGGAAGAAAATCTTAGTTGACGTGGCCACAAAAGCTCACTTTATACCCTGCTTCGTATTGAAATTTTTTGGAGAAAGTCAACATTCATGGGGCCTCACAACGTGAACAAAATGAAAGGAATACATTAAACTGAGTGTTATCTCGAAATGGTAATCGTAAATCGCTTTAATCAATTTCTAGTATAACATTGTAGCTGTAACTCGCAGGCTGGCCACCGACAATAAAGACTCAGGTTTTCCAGTTACTTTGAATACACTCGAAAAAATGAGTATGGCATATTTGTATTAATTCCTTGTACTGAATTAGACGTAGGGGTTTTGAGAAATAAATTTATCACGGGCCAAGCAGACTCTTTTCATGACAATAAAGTAAAAATGTGAAGACGATGAATTTTATTTTACGTGGAACTCGTTTTATAGCCAGTCGGCAACGAGCGCAATGATGGCGAGCCCGGCTCGAAATTATATCATAATATTTAATGAGTTTTTATCCCTGCCGCGATTTTAGGATCACAGCATTCTATGTGATAATACGCCACACCCCGTTAAAGTTTTCCAACAGCATGGCAGCCTTTCCAGAGTTCTTAATATATTCTCGTGATTCCATTCCCTCGCAAGTTTGGGATTTTTATGGAAAAAAGCGGGTGACCTCTGACTGGCTGACATTTCGTGACCTCCGCCGGTCAAATATTCATGAGGGAAGATTGGCCTCTTCGGAGGTAGCATGCTTATTTGGTATTCTTCGTTTTTACTGAAACATGAAACTCCCTGATCAAATACCTGGTGGGGACATAAACACGTATGGGGTAAGATCAGGTCCTTGTGCTTCGTAGATGTTTTTTTTTTTAGATATTTTAGTAACCTGCAGTCTGTCTCGAGGGTGTGTGGCAGGGGGTGAATACTCACCGGACTAATTTTGACCCGAACATGACCACTACCGCGGTTGGACAATATTATTCTGAGCCCTTACCGTCCGTGGGAAAAGTGACATCTTACATCTGTTCTACACTTAATCTCTCTAATTTTATTGACATGATCTCTCCTATCGTAGTAAGACGGGGTTGATAATATATTTTTCAACATCATTGCTAAGAGACATCCTTCCAATTTATGCGAGTGATTTAATCTGTACTGTCACCTTCACTCCGTGAGTGATTCCCAACCCGGCTCCTAATATTTTGGATACGCTACTTAGTTTATCATGAAAACGTTTTACAAATCTAGCTTCTCTACGATGCCCGCGATCCAATTCGGCAATCAATCCAACTTCGTGAGGATCCTCTCTACTAGGGGCATGTTCTAAATGAGTTCTAATCAGCGAAAGATGATATCTCCCTTTGACCTTTTCGCCGCGTTTACCCAAGACTCTTCGGATAAATTCTAACTTTTTTGTTAGCTTCTTCACGATTTCCCCGTACGTGTTCGTGTAGAGGTCGTGAGTGAGTGTAACGTTAAGTCTTCAATCGAGTCTCCACTTTCTATTCTCGTATACCTGATGCAGTTGCCGTTCGGAAGGGAATTGCTCTTTTCCCAAAAATTCATCACTTCGCCCTTTTTCGAGGTTAATTTTAATTGCCAATTTTCGCACCAGCGTCGGCTAGAATTGAGGTCATCCGCTAAAGCTGCTGTGTCTTCAGGATGACGGATATCTCTGTAATCGCTGCATCCTCGGCAAATAAACGTATGTTACGATTAACCACGTAGTTGATGTAGTTAGATGTGATGTAGTAAAGAAGGAGTGAAAGTGGTCCAAAAAGTGGTTCTCTGGGGGACACCTAAGATGACCTTTAATGCATTAAATCTAACACCGTGTATGACTACTTTTTGTACCCGACCATTCAAAAAGTTTTAAACTTAGCCCAGGATATTTTTATCTATGCCACTTGCTTATAGCTATGTGAGTATTTTACTATCAGGTGCTTTCGCGAAGGCTTTCTTAAAATCTAGAAAAACCGCGTCCACTGGAACATTGCTCCCTCCCGAAATAAGAATATCATGAATAAAAAGCGCAAGTTGTCTCGCAGGATCTACCCTCTTGGAAACCGCGCTGACTTTTCATCTATAACTTCTGACTGTCGAGGTGTCTCACGATCGAACTAGCAGCTATATATTCCATGACCTTGCCTCAGATGAATGCGTGGGAAATAGGTCTGTAGTTGCTCGGTTCCTCCTTGTCTCCGTTTTTGTATACTGGTGTTACGTTAGCCTTTTTCCAATCTCTGGGAGCCTTGTGATCTGCTAGCGACATCTTAAATATTATTTCTAGGTACGTTGCAGTTTCCAACGCCAGTTCCTTAAATATACGAGCGGGCATTTGATCGGGCCCGGGGGATTTATTAGGCTTAATTTTTTTCAGCAAATGTTCTATTCTATAATATGAGATTTCAATTTTGGGCATCGGTTTGCAGGCACGATTTGGTAAGCTATTGGAGACAATCAGTGAGACATTGGTGAAGACGCTGTGGAAGAAGGAATTGAATAAGTTAGCCTTTTCCAAACTGCTGGTTACTCTTTCGCCTTTATCAATTTTGAAGGAATTAACTGTTGACTTATTTCCCTGAACCTCTGAAGTATGAGCGAAATGCTTTGGGATTCTCTTTAAAATTTTCCGCTAATCTTTTCCTTTTGAGTTCGCTTAACGCTTTCCGAACGTAGTTCTTGGCATGCGCCCTAGATCTCTTGTAATCAAAAGTGATCTCATTCCTATTTTCGCTAGAGATATCATTCCTAATATTTTTCAGTATGGCGTAACATAGCCTTCGTTGTCATTAAAAAATCTAATTCAGTGGCACATTCGTCGCCGTCTCTCACGTTCTTATTTTGAACAATTTAAACCTAGCCATGCAAATAAAAGAATATGTCGTAGATATCAGCAGAAAGTCTTCCATCATCATTTTAATGAACCTGATGAAACTACGTTTTCTACGAAGTCCGCAATTTTTCTCGTCTTTCATGGGATGCGTATCTTATTTTTGTTGCCCATGTCCTTGTTGCAGTTCCATTTTAGTGCTATTGAACCCTTACGGACAAGTGTAAAAATGCCCTGGCACTCGGGATCTCGGCTAGCTAAAATCCGTCTCTTCACCAGGATTTTGTACTCTACTTTTGATGTTGTGCAAACAACGTTGTAAGCTAATAAAAGCTAAATACCTATTTCGCGGGAGTACTCGAGGCCAGGGGTATCAACTGCAAAACTTACTATCAAGTTCTGTCTGCTTCGATTACGTTGTTTACGAACCATAGCTTGCAAGTATGAATTCATCTATTGAAACACATGGCCTTTAAAAAGTTTTTTCCTTTTTGCAATATGTGCAGGAATTGTTACACAGTAATACGCCCATATCCAATTTCGTGCCAAGAACGATTAAAAGCAGGAGGATGGGTGTGCTAATGTTTGTTAAAAATAAAGAAACCATGCATCTGCTAGGGGTAATAATTTTTATACCTCTTAAACCGAGCTTTTCTTGCAAGTTATGCCAAATCTGAAATTACCAATGAGTGCACATCAGGAAAGATAAATGATATAATCGCGTATTTCCCATACCATTTTTCTTACTTATCTACCTCCTTTCACCTGACGGGCGTTCCGCCCAATCATCTACAGAAGACTCGTCTAATCTTGGCCCCGAAACGTCCAAGAGCCTTAGTGTATTTCTTTCAATGGCTTTCTAAATGAACTGGCATCGAAAAGACTCGTAGGTCCTAATGCTAGGCTCCAAGAGCAGACACGACCGTGCGTTACAAAAGTCGAAGACCCGGTTCTTTTCAGCGGCTCTCTTCAACTTGTTCCCCTTGACGTGAATTGCTTCTCAAAATGCCATTCTTCCGTGTGCAGTGAACTCGGAGGCAGCCCTCCATTCTAGGAATTGATATCATCTCATTCCGCGTCATCAGTCGCTGCCGACGAGTTCTCCGCTTGAGCGGACCCAATGGTCTTTTGTGATCTTTTAACAATGGCTTTGAGACCATAATACAATTTGGAGGAGAGGGAAAACTCCTCCAATTCTCCATGACCACATGAGAGAGATTGCATTCATTTTAATTTAGATGTCGTACGTATCATTTTTCACAATTGACTACGTACATGTAATTCGATGTATAACATAGCCAGGAAAAAGCTATGATGTATTTTGCAGAATTTCTGTCAGTATTTTCCTACATTAAAATCAGGGTTTAAGAACTCTATGTATGTGAAATCGTTTATAGTATGTTAAAGTTATGGGTTTTCACGTCAATTGATGCGCCGGAGTCGTGCTTTAAATATATTCAGTGTGTACATCTATGTTTTTAAGGCGTTGTACACGAATATTTCATCAATATTTTCGATTCTGAAATATGTTTTCACCTAATCCTAATTAATGAATAACTGATCGTAGCATTTTGCCTCTTGATTACTACTTTCCACTATCAAGTGGAAAAGTGCTACGATCAGTTATTCATTATGCTCGACTTCTACCACATGACGCCTAAAGCTACTCAGTTTAATCTTATTCATTTGAATGTGCGATTCTTAGTCAATGAGCGCAACGAGGTAACTGTATGGGTTTAAGATTGATATCAGTGTTATACGACATTTAGTACTGCTTGATATCCTGGAGTAAATAAAATCGATTAAATGAGCGTTAACGATATTTTAATCCGTGTCAGTATACGGGCATTTAGTTGAAATCAGGATGGAGGGTCTCATAGGATAGGCTACTGGAATCAGAGGGCTAAATGTCCTAGTAGATGTACTATATATCCAACTGCGGGTTTTGTTTCGGAAGGCAAAGTTTCCCGATTACGGCCGTTTTCTACAGGCTTTTCATGCAGGCAACCCGCATTCACGTCCTGTCGCAATTTTCGCGTCACTTCGGTGCTCCGATGTCCGCGCCTACAAATAAGACTATCTTCCACTCCGAAGCCATGTGTCCACGCGGGTGCGGTCACTGCGGTCGTGCCCCCACCCTTGCCTCCCCTCCCGATTGTCTGCGGGGCTATCATGTTGGCCACATACCGCCTCCATGCAAGGGAATGTGTTGGGGCCGGGCGCTCACTGTGTCGGAGAAAAACGTTTTTGTTTCATCAGACAGAAACAATGGACGCCATGCTCAAGTGGAAGCTTGCCTTGTAAATGAAGCCGATGCACATTGGCCGGAACAATCGAACGTCGACAAGCGATCACATACGTACGTTGAAACAATTTAGCTGAGAGTTCCGCTAATCTTGTTCCGTGTCCGGCTCCACGAAGTATTCGGCACTGCGTGTGCCATTCGCACGCTCTCGACGTGAATACATCATCGTGTTTTGTTCGCTCCTACTCCTTCAGCGAGTGGGCTTGTCACGTTAATGTCCCATGACACCAAAAGAGAACGATTTTGTGTGTCTGAGCAAAAATGCTTTTTCCATCCACTGTGGGCTCTGCCTTAGAGGCCTATCTCAATGTCAGACGACCCTGTGACCGGTATAGAATCGTTAATGGGATAATGGAAAAAGTATGATTGCATTGAAATGTAAGGGTGTAAATTCACGACGGGAATACGAGTAAACTTGACCGAAATGTCGATTGAGCATGTCGGAAATGGGATACGGGGTATTCGTGAATTGGGGGGATAAATGCCGATGGAGTTGATATGGCGTAAAAAGGCAGGAGTGAGTAGCGCATGAAAAAGTGCAAAAGTTAAAGTTATCCTCTGCATCCCAATGGGATTCGAATACGAATTATTCAAAAATATGTACTACCTTCAAATGCGAACGAATAAAATACTTTCTTAAATGTCTCAAGCGAAGTCTTCGAGGTATACCTTCATCTAGCTCGTAAACTACGAGGGTCATCCGGAAAGTAGTACCCGTTCGTGCCGCATGAAGTGCTGACGACGCGAGTAACCCGCTGGACGAGGTCAAATAGCTTCAGTGGCTTGTCTGCCTTCTCTGAGCCAAGTTGCGTGACGCTAGCATTGCCTGTGTTGTTTCTGTGATTGTTTACAATGTTTAAAAAAATTGAGAACGCCGCCAGTTGTGAAGTGAGGGCAGTGATTAAATTCCTCAATGCAAGAAACGTTCGCCCATGTGATATTCATCGCCAATTAAAGGAGGTGTATGGAGACAATGTAATAGACGAGTCGTCTGTTCGGCGGTGGTGTCGCAACTTCAACATGGGGAGGGGGAACACACACGACGATGAGCGTTCGGGGAGACCGTCTGTCATTACAGACCAACTGGTGAGCTCAGTTGACGAATTCGTGAGGAACGATCGGCGCGTCACAATTGATGACATCTGTGAGCATTTTCCCAATGTTTCTCGAACAATTGTTCATGAAATTGTTAGACACCATCTGCATTATGCAAAAATTTGTGCAAGATGGGTCCCTCGCGTATCTCAATGAGCTGGCGGCGAAGGACTATGCAGCAGGAATACAGAAACTTGTCACACGTTATGACAAATGCCTTAATTTGCTTGGAGATTATGTTGAGAAGTAGTTTAAAGTATCCTCTTTCAAATAAAATTTTTTATGTTTGTTAATATTTACTTTTGTGTCTTTATTTCACGAACGGGTACTACTTTCCGGATGACCCTCGTGTGTGTGTGTGTGTATATATATATAAATAGGAGGGCAAAAGCTAGAGCAGGTAGAACAGTTTACGTATCTCGGTAGTGTTTTGGACCAACACGGTCAAAGTAGTAGGGACGTAAGGAGAAGAATTGCGCTAGGCAAAGAGGCTTTCACAAGGAGGAGGGAGTTGATGACAGGGACTTTGAGTAAGGATGTTAAGAAAAGACTCGTAAAAACTTTGATATGGAGCGTAGCTATGTACGGAGCGGAAACGTGGTCATTGAAGCAGGAGGATAGACGTAGATTGGAGGCTTTTGAAATGTGGGTGTGGAGAAGAATGGAGAAGGTGAAATGGACAGAGAAGAAAACAAATGAGGAAGTACTTGGTATGGTGGGCGAAGAGAGGGGTTTGTTGGGAGCAATCCTATGGAGGCAGGAAAAGTGGATTAAGGGGGTGTTGACCGGCAGTGGGATGTTGAAGACTGTGATAGAGGGTAGAATGTTGGGCAAAAGAGGAAAGGGAAGGAACAGGATAGGGTTGTTGGACGGGATGAAGGGAGGAAGGAAGTACTCAGAGATGAAGAGGGACCTGATATAGAGTAGGATGATTGATTTTGTGTTTTGTTAGGAGTAATAAAATATTTGTTTGGTAGTTATGTCAGTCCAAAAACCTACCTTAACCGGTAGATTACTTAAAAAAAAAAAAAAATATTGCTTCTCAACATATTCCTCCACTGCTTCCGCTATCTCATATATTTCGTCTATAATTCCTTCTCTTCTCTCATTCTGTCATTCTATTCTGTATTCTGAATACTAGTTCTTTACTGATTATTAAGGGATCGCGGGAGTGAGTTCTTGATTTGTACATTATATTTTAATCCTGACTGATAACGTTCTTTAATTTTATGAAGTGGTTTTCTCAAATGTTTTCTTAGCTAATGGATTAAAAAACTTACTCCCTCCGATCAATACAATGAAGTTTTCAGCCTCTATTTTTAACCTTTCAGGTTAAGAATCAGATACAAGCCTTGGCTCGCACTTCGTGGAAGCCTTATAAGCAGTCAACAAGGCAGAAGAAATCTTGTCCTAAATAAACTGCCTCAATAAATATGTTTGTTAACATCTGCGTAATAGTACTTAAGGTTTGGCAACACAAATTTGGCAAAAAAGAATTAGATGAAGTGTAGAGAAAATTCGCCAGATTCGTTAAAAATTGTTATAATAAAAACAAGGGCGACAGGTCTCTAAGGGGAATTAGGCTGGGAGCCACTTGAGATACGAAGAGAACAAGCGAGACTTAGGCTTTTAGAAACGTTCAGAACAAACGAGTTCAACGACTCCGCTAAAGGAATTATAATGGCCCCACTCTAGTTATGTAGAACAGACCACAAAGATAAAATAAGGGAGATAGATTCCAGTACAGATGGATACACTCATTCTTTCCCCGAACAATCAGAAATCATAATATTAAGAAACCGAAGTCATTTTAGAAATATTAAAAACATTTAATTACAAGTCGGAACAAAATTAAGCATAGCAAAGACATGAGGTACATTTGTAGGTGCATGTGTATGTTAGTTAGTTTGTGTGTTTGCATGTGTGTGGGTTGTTTTTGCATTAATTTAAACCATGTTTTGTTTGTGGATAGTAAACATTTGTGGCTTTGCATGCGGTTCTTTCCTTAAGAACGGGTAGTCTCCTAACACCCCCCGCCACACGCCCCTGCGGCGGCTTGCGGGGTATTAAGTTGATGCAGATATATACAGGGTTCGTCCGGAAAATAAGTGTACTGAGCTCAGGAAAAAAACTTTATTACACTTTTACATATCTTAAGCTAATATTCCTCAAAATAGGACCCATGTGAGTCGGTACACTTGTTCCAGCGGCGTTCCCATTCCTGGAACGCTCCCGCGAAGGCATCATCGGGAACCTCTCGAAGACACGTCGTCACGGCCTCTTTGACGGCGTCCAAAGTCCCGTATCGCGTTCCTTTCAAACTCCTCTTTATCTTCGGGAACAGAAAGAAGTCCGGTGGTGCCAAGTCCGGGCTGTAGGGCGGGTGCGGCAGCGTTGCCACGCCGTGCTTGGCCAAGAAGTCCGACACGACAAGCGCGGTGTGAGACGGCGCATTGTCGTGATGCAGCCACCAGATGTTTTTGATCGCTGGCCGGACGCGGGCGACTCGTTTTCGAAGATTACACTGCTCTGCTATCATCCGAACACTAAGACGACGATCAGAGTTCAGTACATCGCGAACTTTTCGCACATTTTCGTCGGTGAGTGTCGTTGATGGGCGTCCAGGCCGTGGTTCGTCGTCGACCTCTTCTCTGCCCTCCACGAACATCTTGTGCCACCGAAAGATCATGTTTCTGGACATGGCTGACTCCCCGTAAGCCTGGTTAATCATACCGACAGTTTCGGTAGACGATTTCCCAAGCTTTACCGCAAATTTGATGGAATAACGCTGCTCCAAAAACTTCGGCATCGCGTTCCGTGACGTGGGTCGAGCGTGGAGGTTCGCGTTAACAGAGCTCCTCACTACACCACAGCTCAGAGCCGACTGCCTTTTTCAGCGTCGCTTGCCAACATACCCCCCTCCAATCGTAGCCCGTCAGAGCGGTGCTGGGCGCGCCTGGAGCGGCGGGAAAAAATCAGTACACTTATTTTCCGGACGAACCCTGTATGCACACACACATGCATACATATACACACGCACGAAAAATGTTTATAAAAGAGACCTTAATGGCACTCAAAATTTTGTTTTCTTTTTAATATTGATTTTGTCTCTTGTTTGTGTTTATAAGTTTTATACTATATGCCATCGCCACCCGTATGACTAACATTTTGTACGTATATCGTGCAAGCAAACGCATTCTCACGGATATTCATGTAAGGAAAAGGGGTATAAATACACATTAAGGGCAAACGTGCAAGGTTGTTGAGGAAGTGGAAGGGCGCGGATGATTACAAGCGGAAAAAGGTTATCATCTGGACTTGAACCACGGACTTTCCGCTTGCCAGACAGATGCTCTACCAAAACTATACCGATATTCTACCCTGTTTGTCCTAATATGTTCTGCTATCCGCTTTCCGTAATATATCCGGTTTTGTCTCTGTCGTGTTTTTTAATTTAATAATTTCCCATCTCTATAATATTTTATCTGGAAGAAGTAATGCGCCGCTGCTCCTAATGATTTAATCGGTGTCCTCCAGTCTCTGGTCTCCACTTTCATTCTTAGTATGACGTGTTCTCTTTGTAACTTGAGTGACTCCTGCCCTAGTTTCTCCGGTATAAGCCTATAAACTTACTTCTCTTTATTTGCTTTGGAATTTCAGCGAATATCTTTCGACTTCATTTAGCGGTATGCTTTGGTACCGGGATGAAGGTGTCGCGGGCCCGAATCTCGACTCGTGAAATCGTGTTATTTGTCCTAGAAGTAGTCGCTTGTTCCAGATGTTACATTGGCTAACATTGATGTACTTTCACAATTCAAAAATAATTTGCTTTGGCCGGGATTCGAACTCGGATCCCTCCATTTCCGCTCAATGCCTTCGATTTAGCTACCGTTGCGTTCTCTTACACCGTGAATACCAGCCCAGATGAATAATTTGTACGCTGTGAAATGCACGTATTTGCTGCACAGCAGCGGGCGACTCCGCCGGGATTAATTAAGAAGCACTCCCTGCAATTTTTTCACCTAGTCTAGATTACGAGATGTAATCTTAGCCATTGGTAGCGTGTAGAATCGAAATTTTTCGTCCGATTTGTCTCTTTTGAATAACTAGTACTCCCATCAATTAATCTCTATTGGATAGGCCCCAAGTACTTGTCGTATGATTAATGCGACCTCATAGCTCAGCGTACTCTGAGCGAGGGATCAATTAGCCGCGGTATGGTCACATCGGATGCATTATTATTACCACTCTTATTCAAAAGAAGGCCGCAGGTAGTTGTAATCATCATATTAGTTCACGGAAAGTAAATTGAAGTAAAGTCCACGGCTATAAGATGAGACCTAGGAAAAGAAAGTACGCGATAGTTGGTACGATTAATGTTTTTGAAGGCTTCTTAAGTATGCATATTAGTTATAAGGCTAGCGAATGAGCAGAAATAATTGAATCTTAAGTATTCTGAAACATAAGTTTAATAATAAATTCAGCTCGAAGCTCGGTACTCTATGGTGACAATGTGTGACGGATAGGAATTACGGCATTGGTTGAAGCGTGGTAATAAGTGTAATTATCTTAGCTGCCCGTATTATGTCGCCCATGAGGTCAAGCAGTTAGTATGCAGATCAGTTGAATGCATCCATGACGCCAGAGCGTGTGGAATGCTTAAGTGACTACAATACTTGTATGATTCTGGCGAGTTCGCCTAATGTGCACCCTATTTTACAGCATTTTCCTTTTCTGAAACCGTAAAAAATCCTTGTATTAGCGAGTTGATCGATCCTGTCTCCTTCCTCTCCGCGAAGAGAGCCTTTTGGACCACTTTTGAAGTTGTCTTCTCCCTCTCAAAAGAAAACAAATTGTTGATGTTTCGCAATTTTCAAATCTGTATCCCTTTTTATGGGATTGTTCGTTCGGTTTCCTCATCCGTTGGCTCCCTGCATTTGTCGTAATTTACCTTCCGGCTGACACCTAGTGTAGCCGCCATTGATGGCTTAAACTAATAGGAGCATTGGGTCACATTCCCTACCTGTATCCTTGGGGGAGGAGATGGAAGGTATGTTGCGTGTCCTTGTGGTAGTGGAATTTCGCTTCTTACTTGTCAAATTCTAGCTTGAACGTAATTGGATGGATTTCATACTGCATCCTAAGGTGCAATTATTTGTTAGATGATAGTATACCTGTATGTATTTGCATGCGTGTAGGATGAAAGGATTTTTGCATGAATGTATATACGACTGTGGGTATAGTTTTGCGTGTATGTGTTGATTTTGTATGTGGTTTTGTTCCTTTTTACGGGTGCTGACCTAACACCCCCCCCCCCCCCGCCACACGCCCTTGCGGTGGCTTGCGGGATATTATGTAGATGTAGAAATGTGTAGGAAAAATATAACGCCCTTTCTATCGAGAAAAATCCAATAGCAAGAACCTCTACCTTAATTTGTGTTTTCCGGTTCTTTGGGCTGATAGTTTATCGGAAATTGAAACTTTAAATTTTGTATTGGCCCCATTGTGCTTCTCCTGTTGCATCGGCGCATTTTTATTTAGCATGATAGAAAATTAAGAGAGAATTGTCTATTGTTGTACGGTTGTTTCGTGAGAGGGGAGTAAGGTGTAGTCCCGAATCGGAATTTGAGAGAAGGGGCTGGGTTTCCCAGAGAATCGCGTAATGATTGCCGCGATGTTCCGCACGGGCGGTTCTAGGGCTTCCGTCACACTCTAGTACTCCTTACTGTCTTTCAATCCGCAAACAAAGTGTGATGATATGATAATGGGATGAAATGGCGAGTGAATAGAATGGTGCATGTGTTAATTATCGTCGCGTGGTTAAAATAGCTGTGGAAAAAGCAATCCGCTTCACTTGCATGGTCATTTTGCTTTTCCTCATAGGCGTTCCACTGAAGATTGCAAATTTTCAGTAATCTGCAAGGTGTAACCACTGACTATTGCTTTATGAAATGGTGAGCGCGTGATTGTTTTCATTTCTGTTTTTGTCTTGTTTGATCAGTGCTGTTGTGCCTAATTTAATTGCCAAATTAATGCTCTGAGTAGGCGCCTCCTGGAGGACAACAATAAGTTTGAGCATATTAATGAGTATTTTGTTCAATTCAACGCAAGAAATTTACTCTCAATATAATCCGTCCGGCGTTACGCTCCTTGCGCAAGTCTTAACTGCCGCGGTCGATTGCTACGTTTGTTGTGTCCATCATAATTTCAGTAGACGCTAATTGAAGGAGGTTATCTTTGTCTTCATCAATGGTGGTTTCAGCGTGGCCCCATCACTTAATGACCATCCACATATGGCGTTAAATCCGCCCGACTTCAATGCAAACGCTGAATTAGTGCATTTCTCTCAACCCCTGAATTTTGATGTACCTAGCACTCGTGGGTGACCCGGCCCCCGGAAATTGCCTTTGCTCGCCTGCGGCAATTTGCCTGTTCATTTATCTGTTGGGTTTTCGGAACGCGAAGGTTACCCCGTTACGGTGGTTGTCCATATGGAAGAGAACCAATAAACAAATTTATTTATGGAAAATCTTCTTCTTATTCGGTTTTTAATCCTCGCGTTGCAGCAGCTATTCCAGTTGGCTCTAGTTATGAATAATCGTTGAAGTAAGCATCTTCCTGTATTCGATGTTTTCAGGCTTAATTTTTTTGAAAATCCATTATCACTGAAGTAAAAAGAAACTAGTGGTACCGAATAAAATTGAGTGGAAAGATACATTGTTGTTTTTACTTCAGTAAGCATCTTCCATTATCTATTATGTATATATATATGTAATATATATATATATATACGAGTATGTAGTGGGTCGCGGTAGTCCGATGGGTTTTGCGTTGGACTGCTGACCGGAGGGTCCCGGGTTCGATTCCCGGGCAAGGCACTCTGGACACCTGCAGCTCCACCCAAGCTAAAGTGCATTTTCGGGTACCAGGTGGAAACCATAACCGGCGCAGGGAAAGGAACTGGCCCCCCTACCCTGATGTGTGAATTTCTCACGCCGTATAGGGCTTAGTACTGGGTGTTCTCTACCATCACCTACTAAACTGACCTTCGGGTTAATTACTGTGTGTTATATATGTAATATATATATATATATATATATATATATATATATGTATATGTATATATATATATATGTATATGTATATATATGTATATGTATATATATGTATATGTATATATATATGTATATGTATATATATATATATGTATATGTATATATATATATGTATATGTATATATATATATGTATATGTATATATATATATGTATATGTATATATATATGTATATGTATATATATGTATATGTATATATATGTATATATATGTATATATATATGTATATATATATGTATATATATATGTATATATATATATATATATATATATATATATATATATATATATATATATATATATATATATATATATATATATATATGTATATGTGTTTCTGTGACGAGGCCTTGCTCGGCATCTTCTTCCCTCCGTCATCACCCTTCCAAATTTTTCATTCTCATGGCGTAGGATATGCCCTCTCCCTTGGGGATGTCTTCTACTCTGGTTTCATATACTCCTCCATATGGAATCATTTCCCCAGCCCTATGATCCAACTGATCGAAGTGTTTCCAAGTGATCATGAGTATCCCACACGTCGCGCTCTTAGCAGTTGGAAAAGCTTATTAGGTTTTTAATGAATTGGTATTCCTTTGCCTTCTCCGCGCTACTCCATTGGGCGTCGTGGCTCTTTCACCTGGAGGGAAAGTTTCCCATTCCAAGGAGCCCGTTGGCGCTTGATAGAGGTACTTCCTTGTCACGGGAGAAACTCCGTGTTTTCTTAAGCCATTTGGCTCGCACAAACGTGCCATCATTCTACTGCGTGGAGGCGGTCGTCAGGATTTTCCATTCATCAAGTGTGTGACCTTAGCGATATTTCCTAAGCTCTCTGGTACTTAAAGTAGGATTGCCTGATGGGTAATACATAGTCCCGTAAATTGTGTTATAATAAACAGGATGCAATCATATTAATGAGATTTATACCAGTAGTATGGACGTAAATGGAGGATTGCGTTAAGCGAAGTAACTTTCACGAGGAGGCAATTGATTACGTTGAGTAAGAATGTTAAGGAAAAACTCATTACAAATTTTATATGGCGCATGGTGTTTTACGGCGAGGGGACGTGGTTGTAGGAAAAAAACGGACGGAAATTAAAACAAATGAAGATACGGAGTGGAGAGGGAATTGTTGGGAGAGATCCAAAGGAGGCCGAAGAGTGGATGTGGAGCATTTTGATTGGCGATTGAATGCTGAAGACAGATAAGTGGAGAGAACGTTAAGCAGGCTAGTAAGGCTTAGGAAAAGGATAGGCTTGATAGGTTGGATGAAATGGAAGGGGGTAGAAAGTATGCGGAATTGAAGAACAGTTTAATGTAGCCTACGGGTGTCGGGGTGTATCGTGTTAGTCGAATTTCAGAAATTAAACTCCAACTAAGAATAGTATTATAGCGTAAACGGTAAAATGCAATTTATAAAATAACTTCTTTTCATGTTTTAGTGCCATAATTCGATAAATTCCGTGCAAGTTTTAATGAAAAAAAGCTATACATATTTAAATGAATGCTTACTATATAAGTCAGCCCCTAGTTCAATTGCGTTTTAGTATTTCAGTCTTGTGCACTCTGTGATTCTCAATTATTCGGTATTGTAATTCGTTATTATAGTAAGTTTCGAGTTAAATGAATTATGGATATTTAATTCCTTTTGTGTCCCAAATTTTAGGTTGATGTGTTGGGCACGGTGGGATTAAAGAATGCGTAGAACTAGGAAGTGGCGTAATTCCACTCGTTAATTCAATTGCCTCCTGCCGTGCATTTCCGCAATGCCTCGAAAGAGCCATTCACTCAGTTCCGTCGTGAGGCCCGTCTGTTTTCATTTCCAGGTGCGTGATGAGTTTTCGTCCTCGACGAATGCCTGCCCGTCACAGAGTTAAATGCCCGCCCCATCGCCCTTACGAATTTGGCAAAGGCGCCGGTGATCTCTCGTCGTGTCCACCTCCTTGGAAAGTTCGAAAGCCTCCCGTTTCCGTCTTTTCTCCCTCGGGAGTTCATCGTGAAGGAAATGAAGTCGTCGTAATAGGTATTTTAGTTTTTTTTTTCAATTGATTTGGATGTTTTGAAGACGGAAGTTGGGAGACGGTCTGGCATCCTTTGATGTATGCCATCTTTAGTGTGTTTGTGCAAGGGATGGATTTCATCAAAGCCTTAGGGTCGTGTTCTCCTCAACTTCTTGATCACAGGGTTCCTCGCGTTGAGGCCCTGAAGAGAAACTCACCTTTATTTATCGAAAAAAGAAGCATCCTATGGCATAGCGGTGACCATCCTGACTAATATCCGGGGGGTCGAATGCATCCAGTAGCTGATGGCTTTCGGATTTAATCCTCTTTCAGTTAAGCTGAAGTTTTGTTTGGAAGTTTTATCGCCCTTTTTTCAGAATTTCTTTGACTTCTAAGTGTAAATTAGAATGAATAGCCACGTGAAGGATACAAGAGTAAGATCTACGAGGTTTAGTTAAATTTCTTAAATACATTAAATAACGGATTGCATCGAAGATGAGGCCATTCCTTTTTCATTTTCTCAAGGATCACAGAGGAAAAACTTGGTACGCATGAGCTGCTCCTGCAGCAAGGCTAACGGTAGTTTTGCTCTCTCGGGCGTACGGGAGCGAGGAAACCATTGCATGTCAGACTAACCGCACAAGCATACATGGCAGTAAGGAAAATTGGAGGGAATGGTGTTGTACTCGGAAATCACAGACACCAAATCTAAAAAAGTTAAAGCAAAATAGGTATCGTGCATGGGTGGCATTCTTGTATGTAGCGCAAGACTAGTGTTGGCATATTGATGCTAACGGTGTAACAATCCGCTTACTCCATACAGGTGCTTTTTTTACATTCACGGAAGAAAGGGGGCCCAGAATTATTAATTCAATGATTTGAGTGTAAATTAATGTCGCTGGCTAATTTTGTCGACGACTTTCTGACTCCAGGTAATCCGATGGATGGGTGAATTATCCGTTGGCTCCAGTAAAAAAGTTCTCCAGACCGTACTGGTTGAATGCTTTACCTCGCCTTGATTTGTAGGGTTCATGGGAGATGGGAGGGTCGTAGGCCGAGTGGATTAAGGGATGGGATTCGAGGGACCTTTGAAAGGACTTACCAAAGAGAACCATATGCTACCGTCTATCAAAACTCGGCGACCCGTACTCCATTACTGTGCCTTCGTCTGACGATTCTGCATTTGGGAGGGAGGGAATAGACGATGGCGGATAGCAATATTCCATCTAGCGACCTCTGATCGTAACCAAAGCCGGGAAACTAGGTCATTGCGTTTCCATCAGTTTTTGCCATGCTGTGCATGATGCACAGATATGCTTGTCTTCTTTATTTTCTCAAAGCATATAGTCGGTTTCATTTGATTAAATTCTCGTATAAGACAATTCTAAACGCATACATTCGTGTGTCTTTCCAAATTTACCTGTGCGCCGGCCTATTGCCGGAAGTATGCATATAGTCGGTTTCATTTGATTAAATTCGCGTATAGGACAATTCTAAACGCATGCATTCGTGTGTCTTTTCAAATTTCCCTGTGCGCCGGTCTATTGCCGGAAGCATGCTCTCTGCTTTTTTAAAACTATCGATTTTAAGCCGAGTGCTAAATTATAAATGGCCTTTTTGAAGGAAAAATGTTGACTGACAATCGATTATTTACCATTAAATGTTGTCGTGCGTCTCCGTAGTCTCTCATGGTATACCATGCGAAATGGGCTAAGTTTAAGAATGGAAATTTACCGATCTCCGGCCAGTATGTCCTGCTTTAATTATGTTACCGTATTAAAAATCTTATGCAGTATTAGGTGAAAGCTACACATTGTTTATCTTCAGTATCGGAAAGTTCACCGTGGAAAATCAGGACGAAGGTATTACGTGCTAGGATTTTTGATATCATCGAATATTATGGCAGGCGCTTAATTGTAGGCCGATGGTGTTTCATAATTTTCTCTTTTGAAATTCACACGCTGAAGTCGAGCGGGTTGAATTTGGGCTCGACGTCCCCGGGAGCCTGGTTTTTTAAAAAACTGTAATGCCCCTAGGTATGTTATATACCCCAATTGAGTCTGTACGATTCACTGGTACCAGGTTTTCCCGGGGAACTTTAGGCAGTGGAGGGAAAGGAAACTGACTCCCTACCGTTTTAAGTGACCTTTTTCTCTTTGTACACGTAGAGGTTGATATTCTCCTGTTATCTCACTATTCGCCATCAAATCCTCGTAATCATTGCAGTTTTAATCATTTTCTTCTGCGCGCGCAAGGTACAAATTTACGAAAAACCCGTTAATATTTGTATTATTTATTTGATTTTATATTGTACGTGCTTTTATCTAACGCATACCATGTTTAAGACGACTTCTTGTGGTATTAACAAATGTTTTGTCGCCTAGTCCTGAGCAATAGATTTCGCTTTTCGTCATTAGGGTGTTATGTCAATGAGAGACGCACGTAATAATAGCAACCAGTTTCCATACTATGGTTAATGGATTTACATATATACGCTATCCCGCACGCCGTCTGAAGGACGTATGGCAGGGATTGATAGGTAACCAGCTGTTGTACCTCTACTCCACTACTTTCACACACACGTGCTATCCATTTTATTATATGCGCGCACATTGAAGGTAAGTTTCCAAATACCCCCGCCACATACTCTTAACGCGGATTGCTAGTTACTGCGTATATGTAGATCTTATGGATAAACCACCCTGAAATGATCACACATATATTTGCAACCGAAGGGATAAGTGATTCAAAAGCCAATGCTCCCGAATTACATGTCTCGATAAAATCGTAAAACCCAGGTGAAAGATATATCTTTCCGAGAAAGGTAATTTCAAGGATTTTTTCCGATTATGTTGGGGAAAAATCTGTATTTTGATGTGAGGAAAATCCACAATGCTAGAAGTGAAGCCACACGGAAACGTTGCTTAAATTTAATTAGTCACGGTATGGACTCATTTATTTCCAGCAAAACAAAGCACGATTCACGATGGTGCAACTGTGAAGTAAGCAGACATTTGAGTCAACAAAAGAAATTGCATTCCATACACAAAAATAAAATCAAAACCGGCATAGGATCGCCTTTTGAAGATGCGCAAAAAATATCTAACACGTAATGAAAGAAAAAGAATCATGGAAATGAGTTAGGGAATTACTGGGAAAACTTACAAGCGTATAGATTCCCTTAAAGGTCAAAATGGTATATTATTAACAAACAGCACCTTCAAAGCGAATGTTCTACGTAGTTAATTTCAAATCGTCTTTTCTCGTGACAAAAACATGCTCAGGGAAGTAAGACTAATTAGAATATTAAATGGCATTGTAATTATAAGCAAAGTGTAAACGCAACAACTTCTCCACTTAAAAAAAACAAATCCCTTGGATCAGAGGGCATTCCTGCCCGAGCAACGAAACTTTCCGAAATTACGCCCTTCTTAGAGTACGTATTTGCCAATCGATTTTGGAAGGCGCCGTTCCTCTGGACTGGAAAATAGCTTAAGGCACACCCATCTTAAAAAGTAGAAATGAACAAGACCTCTGTAAATACCGGCGAATTTCTTTTATCTCTCACTCCTGGAATATGCCAGGATATATAATTGTTAGCAACAATGTGCCATTCCTCGACACTCACAATCTTAACAACACGGATTCAGGAAGGAGAGATCATTTGAACTTCAATCGGAGCTTATCACGCACGATATCCTTCAATCGCGGTAAAGGAACAAACAAGAAGATGCGATTTTATTGGATTTTAAACAGGCCTTGGATAATGTCCCACACACCCAATCCATATACCAGTTGCGATGGAACGGAATTAAACGAAAATGTAATAAACTCGATTCAGGACTTCCTAATGTCTACAAGAAGTTGTAATAAATGGCTCAAGCTCTAATTATGCACAAATAACAGCCAGGCACCTCAGGTTAGCGTCATAGGTCGTTTACTCTTCCTTATTAACGAGGGTTATTAGAAAAGTTCTCGGAATGGGAATGAAATAAACGACTTACCTCAGTGACGCTTTTTTATTTTTCAATGTAGTCTGCCTGTACACTGATGTACTTGGTTCAGCGATGCTCCAATGCATCGATTCCATCTCGAAAATTAGATGCCTTCAGGCCTGCAAAACACCCATCTACTTCGGCTGTTAGTTCTTTGTTTAAAGAGAATCTCCGTCCACCGAGGAAAATTTTGAGCTTTGAGAAGATATTGAAATCCGATGGTGCCAAATCAGGCGAATGAGGAGGGTGTATGGCAACAATGCGTGTATTAGTTCACGTATTTTGCCATGGCAACGTCATTTGTTTATGGGCGTCCGTTGTTTTGATGAAAGATGACTTTTTTCCTTGCCAAACCTGGCCCTTTGTTCTTATATCTTTTACTGTAGTAATGTCTTTTACTGTAGTAATGTCTTATATCTTTTAGTGTAGTAATGTCCAGTAATTCTTTGACCAGTGGGAAGGTAATCTATCCGCAGAATCCCTGTCGCATCCCAGAAAACTGAAGCCGTCACCATTCCGGTCGACCGTAATGCCTTTGCTTTCTTTGGTGGTGGTGAATCAATATGTTTCCACTGCTTTGACTGCTGTTTTGTCTCTGGGGTATAGCAGTGGACCCAAGTTTCATCCTTGGTCACAAACAAGCATAGAAAATATTTTTAGCTGCTCTATAAATGGGTCCAACATTGTTTGGAAATTTCCATTCTGATGCGCTTGTGATCCTGCGGCACCCATCTCGCAGATAATTTTCTCATATCCAATCCCACCGTTAAAATGTGATATGGCCGTTCAGAAGACATCCCTACAGCTTCGGTGATTTCTCGCACTTTCAATCGGCGAACCTCCGTTACCATTTAATGCACTTTTGCAATTTTTTCTGGGGTAGTGGTGCATTTTGGCCGACCGCTCCGGGGATGCAAAAACATTTAATAGTGATGGGGGATTGGAATGCGACGGTAGGCGAAGGAAGAGATGGTGATGAGGTGGGGGACTACGGTTTAGGCACGAGGAATGACCGCGGGGAGAAGCAGTTGAGTTCTGCAGGAGACAGGGGTTAGTCATCATCAACACTTGGTTTAGCCACCACAAAAGACGCAGGTATACGTGGAAAATGCCAGGTGACTCAGAAAGGTATCAGCTAGATTATATTCTGGTTAGACACAGGTTTAGGAACAGTGTGATAAATTCGCACAGCTTCCCGGGAGCGGATGCGGACTCTGACCACAATTTAGTTGTTATAAAATATAGCGTCCGTTTCAAAAAAATAGGGCAGGGGCGGCGGGTTAGAAAATGGAATGGTGAAGCATTACATGGATTGACAAGGAAGAAAAACCATCAGGCTGTAGAGAAAATCATGGAGGATGGTAAAGAGCTAAGTACTATCGGAGAAAAACGGGAAAGGGTCAAGAAAGGGTTATCGAAAGTCGCAAAAGACACTATTGGAACCGTTAACGCGAAAAGGACTAGGAAACCATGGATCACGGATGAGATGATTACAAAGATGGATGAGAGGAGAAAATGGAAGAATGTATACACGGAGTTAGGCAAACTGAAGTACAAAGAATTAAACAATAAATTGAGGCGGGGGACAAATAAGGCAAAAGAAGCATGGTGGAAGACGCCATGGACGAAGAGGTGGTGAGGATATGGAAAGTTTGCAGAGGAAGGGGGAAATTGGTGCGCTGTATAGCAAAGTAAAATCTTTATCGGGAAGTAAGAAAGGGAGATCTATGCTAGCAGTTAGAGACAAGGCGGGTAAGATAATATTTGACACAGGAAAGATCCAAGAGAGATGGAAAGAATATATAGAAGAACTGTTTAGTAAAGAACTTAGACCAACAAAGTTAGACATAGAAAAGGAACATGACGTAGAGGAAAATAGCTTAGGTCCAGGCATACTCGACGATGAGATAGAAAGGGCATTAAGGGAGATGCAACTAAATAAGGCCGTGGGGGTGGATAACATTCCCGCGGAACTATTGAAATGTTTAGGAAAGTGTGGGAGGAAGAGGCTATATGGGCTGATTCGTAGTATTTATGAGGAAGGAATCTGGCCGGAAGACTTTGTGATATCAGTTTTAGTTCCTATTCCAAAAAAGGTAAAGGCTACATCATGTGAGGACTACAGGACAATAAGCTTGATATCCCACGCAGCTAAAGTTGTTCTCAGGATCATAAACTAAAGGATAGAGAGTAGCGCAAATGATTACTTAGGGGATGATCAGTTTGGGTTTAGGAAGGGGAGAGGTACGCGTGATGCCATTGCAGTAATGAGATTATTAATCGAGAGGAATATAGAGTACAACCAGGAGGTATTAGCCTGCTTCGTAGATTTCGAAAAAGCGTTTGATAGAGTGAATTGGGAAAAACTAATGAGTATATTGCAGAAAATAGAGTATATTGCAGAAAATAGGAATATATTGGAGGGATAGGAGGCTAATCCGCAACCTGTACATGTCTCAGACTGCACAGGTGCGAGTGGGGAACGGGGAGTCCGGTTGGGCAGTGTTAGGAAGAGGTGTAAGGCAGGGTTGTCCATTATCACTGTTGCTGTTCAACCTGTATGCAGAGGAAATGATTACAGAGGCATGGGAAGAACTGGATGTAGGAATGAAAGTGGGCGGGGAATTCGTAATATCAGTTAGGTTTGCTGATGACCAAGCTTTAGTTTGTCAGTCAGCCAAAGGGTTGCAAGCATTGCTGAGTGAATTGGAAATTCAGTGCGACAGATATAGACTGAGAATCCTTTCACAAGGAGGAGGGAGTTGATGACGGGGACGTTGAGTAAGGATATTAAGAAAAGACTCTTAAAAACTTTGATATGGAGCGCAACTATGTACGGCGCGGAAACGTGGTCATTGAAGCAGGAGGATAGACGTAGACTGGAGGATTTTGAAATGTGGGTGTGGAGAAGAATGGAGAAGGTGAAATGGACCGAGAAGAAAACAAATGAGGGATTACTTGGTATGATGGGCGAAGAGAGGGGTTTGTTGGGAGAAATCCAATGGGGGCAGGAAAAATGGATGAAGGGTGTATTGATCGGTAGTGGGATGTTGAAGACGGTAATAGAGGGGAGAATGTTGGGCAAACGAGGAAAGGGAAGGAACAGGTTAGGGATGTTGGACGGGATGAAGGGAGGAAGAAAGTACTCGGAGATGAAGAGGGACCTAATGATGTAGAGTAGGGTACTGGATTTTGTGTTTTGTTAGGAGCCACAAAATATTTATTTAGTTGCTGTGCCCATCCAAAACCTACCTTAACCGGTAGATTAGTTAATTATATATTTATATATATTATATATATATTATATATATATATATATATATATGTAAACATTTCTTCGAAATGGAACGCTCTTTGGCGACGCAAAAATATATGAAAACACAGATGTAGATTTTTAAGACATAGAAACACAAAGAAAGGACACTCTCATGTGTAGTTTTGACGTTTCGACAGGTCTACCGTTGTTATCAGAATCTCATATATTTATCACGTGTTCAGAATTCACGTATGAAGGTGGGTGTGTTTTATTCCTGTGACGCTCGCGTATTTTCAATACGTTTTGATACCCGAAAAGTCGCACCTATAGTCTAAATCTGGGTTTGTCTAAAATCAACCGGGATTTGACTGGCGCTCTTCGATGAGAAGTCAAACGAATGTCTTCCACGCCCCAAGTTTGCAAGTATAATGCACACATATACGAAACACGTTGAAATGAGGGCAGTTACCATATCGATATAAATTTAAATGCGAATGTATTTTTATGATTTAAGCAATACTGAATCATTCCCAACCACTGAGATGAGGATTATTTTATTGCCAATTCTTTATTTGCCTTCCTAATGTTGTGGGCGTCTGCATTTTTCGATCACCTGCTGGAAGCATTCTTCTATTCACGGTTAAGGGTGTTTATTATTTACTGATTTCGTTGTTCATTCGTTGCTCTCAAACACTGAAGTTTTTTTTCAATTGTGTGTAAGTTGTTCTGGATGGTGAGCTTATCGGTCGGGTTTTACTTAGGATTCGCCCGGTGAAGTTACGGGTATTTCCTGAACCCAACACGACTAACTGCACTAGCGGTCCGTGCAGGTGGGCACAAGGTGCAAATCGTTTGGTGTTTATGCTTGGATCTCTGTGTGTTTGGGACTAAGAAAATATTCTGACAATCTTCTAATATTTATCCCATCGGAATTGTCTCCGAGCAAAGCAGTAGCACGCCCAAACAGTTCCTCCTAACTTCGGCTGCGTTAGTGTGTGTGCCCTGGATCGAAAAAAAACAAGGGAAGCATGCTAATTCCTTATCCTCCAAGGCTCAATTGTTTACGGGTCATTTTTCTGGATGCTTCGAGAGTGGGAAGCGCTCCTATTTGCGAGAGAACTCGAGCCTTGCGGACGGCGAACTGTGAGCATTGGGACCACCGCTGCGGGGCGGGTGGGTGATGAGGCGAGTGGACTTCACAAATAAAGTAGCAAGTTCCCAGAAAAATACGGTTCGTTTGATTTTTACTGCCTTTGGGGTTCTCTTCGTGTTAGCATTATTTTCTTTGCCACCACTACAAATTGCTTAGCAATGGGAGGTGCCGTAGATGGGATAAATGAAATGGAAAATATAAAAGGACTGGTGGAAATAACTGGGTAGAGGTGGCTTAGGAGTGCCTACATAAGGAAGTAAAATGTTAGGTGCCGTGCCGAGAACTTCGGTTATGTAAAGATATTTTTTTCAGTGATGAAGAGGCGAGAATCGGTGGTGAAGGGCGGCACATAAGTGTATTGGAAGTCCACCGGGAGTTCGCAACGTTTTGAAATTTAAATGGATAAAATTTTTATGCGTTTATTATCATTTTTTATTTGTCTTCGTTCTTTCGTATGCGTTTTTAGCTTTTATGATAAAGTCGAAGTGAGCGAGAAATAAAATTGAAAAATTTAAGGAGCGCAAATGCTATCGCGCACGATGTTAATCATTTGTGGATGTACGGCCACGTTTTAACTCATTTGCCCAATTGTAAACTGTCACAAACACGAGGGTAGATAGATATGTCATGACCCTCATCCAACTCGGCTTTGATCTCTTTTGTTGTTAGGTCTTCTAAAGAAAAGTGTTTAATCACCGCTCGAAATTACATATTTTTCCTGTTTGTCTAAATTAATGAAAGTTTGTTGCTGTGATTGACTCTGCTAATGAAACCGTGGGATGTATAAAGCTGAATCTTAAGCAGCAGCCCGGTAAGAGATGAGACTTACTGTAAACCAGCCTTTTCCGATACTACGAGCGCCATCTCTCGAGTTTTCCAAGGTGTCATTGAACGACCCACGTAGCTTCTGGCTACTCGAACGAATTTACGTCTCTAACATATTAATGCTTAATGATAATTATAATGAAGAAAATAAATTTTTAAAAAATTCCTGTCTACCTTGTGAAGGCGTAAATTGAAACATCGAGTGGCCGGAACGCTTACTTCTTCCTATGGTTTATTCCCTCGCCCCCGCTGCCGTTGATTGCCATGCGCGTTATCTTCCTGTATGACCGACGATGGTTTCGTAATTACGTGCGTTCTCAGTTCCTGCTTCGCGAGATGCACCTTCAAAAAGTCGCACTATGTGATAATTATTTGAAATATTTTGCCGTAATATCACATAAAGAAATTATTGAATTATCAGCTCCGATGGACTTACGTATTTATTTAGTACGAAATTCCCTCCTCGCAAATCACGGCGTGCCAGTTTTAAAACGAGAAAAATGTGCATCAGAGATGGCCTTGAAATATTGTTCAATATAGCCGCAATCTATGCCATTATGTGTCGTCAAATGTTAGATGTGTCATATTAAACATTCTCTTCATTAGTAATCTTACTGAAGTAAAAATATTTGATATTTTTAAATGTTAGTTTTTTATTTATCGTAGATGAATTAATACGCCGAATAATTACGTACATTATTTAAAAAAAAGAATTTGGACCTAGTCTTTCTTCAGCCTGCCCCCCCCCCCTGCATTCCCCCAAATGGCCGAGCCTATTTGAGCAGTTCTCAATTTGAGCGTACTAAACTCGTGGATAATTCTTCATAGCGGAGTGCTCACCAGCGTCTTTAGTGTCCGATTGGAAAATCACTGTCGCCAAACTGATATTATCTTTCTTCGGAAACTGAATCTAACTCTCATTTTGATAGTTGTGCAACACGGAAGGAATTGTAAATCAGCCGCAGCTCTTTGGAATGGATTACGGATGTAAACTCTAGTTGTACCTCCCAGGGTAAGAGGAGAATGCATGTCTCAAGTTCAGATCCATTCTGCTCTAGTCTTTCGCATCAGCGTGATACGATTCCGCTCTAAAGGTTCCATGCGTTCGAGCCCTCCCGCCGCGTCCTGCCAATCAGCTGGACGATGGGCCGAGGCAGCGGAAGGACCCGGAAATTCAGAGGCATCGGATTCATGCGCCTGCGGTCAGTGTTGTCACCGGCGGGGTCGGTCAATGCGACGTAACCGAACGGGGTGGGGCTCTTTCCGGAAGGGCGAGACGCTCCTTCCACCCCCCCTCCTCCACCCCGGCGAGGGCACCCTACCACCAACACCCTCTCCCCCCCCCCGCTCACCTCACTCCCGGGGGTCGTTCGCCGTCTCATGTGGCGTTCGAATGCACTCGTATATTCGAGGAGCGTTTCGACTGCGCCATTGTCTCAAGTCTGTGTCTGTGGCACACGGAAATTTGTGCGTCTCGTCTCTGGGAAGCCGGTCTGCCAGAGAGAGAGAGAGAGATGGGGGGTGGGAAGGAGGTAAGGGAGTGGGGAGGATTGGTACGTGGTGGGGAAAATGTGACGACGGCAGTGAGTGGCGATCGACCGGCAAATTGAGAGAATTGAGTCACACACACACACACTCTCTCTTCGTTTGGGGATGTCCCTGGAGTTGACAGACGTCCGTCAGTTTTGAGACAGCAGGATGAATTTGTACGGCAGTGTGGGTTTTGGTGTCGGGTTTTCGGAGCGCTGAATTTATCACTCGAATTTGAGAAGAGAGGGAGGGACGAGCTTGATCAAAGCATGCTGTGGCGCAATGGCTCGCTGAAGACGGTTGAAGGGCAAAAGAGGCGGGAGTGGGTGGAAGCAAATGTTCTCAGATGTGAAAAATGAGAAATGCCGAGGCACAAAGAAGTAGTAGTAGTATTTAGGGGAGGCGACCGACCGCTAAGGTCATTTGCGCCATCGGGGATGGACAGGAAATTTATTTTATTTATTTGTTGACTTAATTGGGCGAGGTTGAGACTTATAGTGTATTCTTACTCATAACCCTTGTATAACAGACGTTACATCGAAGACAATTAGTTACAGCCAAGCCATAGATGGAAGAAAATCCGCCTAGGTGGGAATCGATCCCGCGATCCTGCGGATCGGTAGGCGAGGACGTTACCTCGCCACCATCTGGGCCGGCGAAATGGACAGGAAAGGAAGAAGGGTGGAGAGAAACCCGGCGTCGGCATTAAACTACTCTTAACGATAGGCGCCAAGGGGTCCGCAGCTTAACGTCCCATCCGACGGACGTCGTACTCACTCAAAGTGCCTTCCACAAGGCATATCTCAAGTAGGGATCGAGATATCAGGGAAAAATATTCGACGCCGCCGGGATGCGAACCCGGGCCCTCTTGGTGGGAAGCCAGCAAGATATCCACCGCACCATCTCGATTTCCAGGCACGAAGAAGTCAGCCGATCGGAGAACAGGGATAGTAGAGCTGTGTGAGACTATCATGGGATTGATGCTCAGTGATATTAGCAGTTATAATGATTGGCATAATCGGCATGCTGCATTTGACCTCAAAGTGTATTTTGCTTAGAATGAAATACGTGTTTTATTTCTCACTTATTACTTAATATGCGACGCGATTAAACGCATTGAGCTCATTTTACCTACATGCCAAATAATATTTTCCCGATTTTAAACCAATATTTTTCTGTCGCAATTCGAAATGAAAAAAGTCACCCGTTTGCTGAAATCGATCTCCAGAAAAATGCTTTCAATTTCGCAGGATCAGGCGTTGTATCCCAAAGAATGTTTATCACTATTGAATAAAACAGTTCTGGCGTGACTTGGTGGAAAACCTTCATATTAACATTGAAAATAAACAACTTAGCTTTTCCGCATAGAAAATATTTTTTATTTACGATCTAGGTTTCGTTTTGGTATAACATGGTATTTGTTATGGTATTTTTAACGTATGGTATTTTTAACGTATGGTATTTTTAACATGTTATACCATAACGAAACCTAGCTCGTAAATAAAAAATATCTACGTGGGAAAGCCAAGTTGTTTATTTTCAATTCCAATTTTATCACTATTTTTCATTAAATTTGGAAGAAATTTCTTTTAATTTTATTTTGGTAGCTATTTTTATATATTACTATCAGACTCCCAGGTGCTCTTAAAATTTGTTTTTTTTTAATGAAACAAATGTTTGTTTGTCATTCCATGACGGATTTTGCTGCTCAATTGTTTGAATTCCGATAGCGTATCAATAGACTTGTTCTCCAACCTCTTGACGCACACCGCGGGATGTAACTTATCTGGAAATAAACGGAAAGGGGCTACAATAAATTGTTGTATTTGATTAAGTGAGGGGCGTTAGAAAAGTATCAACAAAACTGATTTTGAAAGAGGAGGGCGCTCCCGACGCCATTGTTTGGTATCGAGTACATTTCATTGCGTGGGATTTGAAGACGTGGGATGCACTGATCTGGGAAAAGTGGATGACACAAATAAACTCATTAATTATTTCACCCTTGCAATGGTGGTAATGGCTTAGGTATGGAGTGACACAGCCGAATTGAAATCCGTGTGGTGGCAATGGGAAACCCCAGATCATCTGCCGTACTCCTTGGATGTGAGCACTTATGCTTTTAAATTGCTTCCAAAAAATTAATCTCTCCAGAGAAAGCCGTCCCAGAGGGCGGTTTAATTGTTCTCCCCCATAAAGGTGCGAAACGCCGGAGCTACAATTAAATTTGAATAAATTTTACGATAAATTATTGGAGGAAGTTAATCTCAAACGAAACTACAGGGAACCAGCATAACAGACGTAGAATCGGTAAAATATTGGCGTGTAACTAGATCGAGTGCAACGTAGGGCAGCTAAGTTAATGAAAAGCTATCAACAAGTTAGCAGTGTCACGACACTATTGGAAGAGTTGGGATGGGAGCCGCTGGTTGACCGTAGGTTGAAATACAGGTTTAATTTACTGCGTAAACTTAAGGCAGGATACTCATCTGAGGAAGTTAAAGACGTATTACAGACCCCAAATTACTGTGATAGATCAAATCACGTGCTTAAAATCAGGGAGGTAGATAGTATAACGGATGGATTTAAATTTTCGATTATTCCTGGTGCCATTAGATATCAAAATAGGTATGATAACAATCGCGTAGAAAATAATTAGCATTGGCATTGTATATACTCGTATTTTGTCAATATCCTGAATGTTTTTTTATTTAAAAGACCATCATCTTTACACTTGTTCCTCATGATTTGAATATACGTATCCTGTTGTTGAATATTGTTGCATTAAAGTACCTTCTTTCGTGTGATTAACTTAGTTTCAGTGCACGGTGAAACTAATATTTGTTCAGATGTGTCATGATTGTGATTGTGCATGCACGCCTGGTGATCTGACAACCCCCGCCAATAGTTCTGGCGGCGGCTTGCGGGGTGTTATGTAGATATTAATGGAGTGATGCTTCGCAATTTTCTAGAAAACGATGCAGCATGTGTACATTACCTGTATTTGCAGACTCCTACTGTTTTGGGCGATTACAATGAAAGTATGGAAAGTTTATTTCTTTGAAAAACATACCCACATATTATTTTATTTATTTTTTAATTTATTTATTTATTAGTTTTTTCAAAAATATGTTTCTAATTTTGGAGTGTTGACTCTCTTCGGGCATGCATATGCCTATGCATGCGTGGCATAGTCAATAGAATAATTAAAAAAAATGTTGTCTCCGGCGTAACTTTATTGAATTTGCATAACATATAGAAATTAAATAATTGACTGTAATTCCACAAACTTTAGGAAGTGTGTGGATTCCAAAAGTCAAGTATTTCATTTCCTTTCAATAAGAATAAATTTAGATGGCGAACATAATTTGAGATCATGGTCGCAAGTCAAGAGTAGGCCAGCTCTTATGATTCCATGGTCGTGACTGTACGCTCCTGAGGGAAATGGTTCGGTCTAATTCCGGAAGCTGCCTGTCGACGAGTTTGTAAAGGGTTATTTCACCAGACTGCTTTGAGAAATTTTACAGGCTTGATTAAGTGCTCGGCTAGCCACTAGCTGTGGTTTATGTAGTTACAGTTATATATATATATATATATATATATATATATATATATATATATATATATATATATATATATATGTATTTGTATGTTTCAACATGTTCGGTTCTCGCGTATTCCGTGCGTTTAACACCATTATGAAGGCGTTTGGGCCCATCCAGACCCAATCATAAATTCCAAGTCCAGCGTAAGAAAAATAATGGAAACTTTGGGCACTCATGTGCCAGCTTTCTTTTATGGATAAAGTCGTTACGGTGTGTAAAATTTGTGCGAAGGTTGCGTTGAATTGCTTGTCTCTGCATTTCCGGGTTCTTCATCCGCGTTGGTTGTTTTTTGGTGACATCAGTTTCGCCGGCTATCCTGCCGTCGTCTTCAGGTCGAAGGTATTTTTTTCTCAGCTCTATATAAGGCGGAAAAGAAAGCTTCGAAAAATATCTTCGACCTGAAGACGCAGGCAGGATGGCCGGCGAAACTGTCGTCGCCGGAAGACAGCCTATGCGGATGAAGAACCCGGAAATGCAGAGACGAGTTATGTTTAGTGGTTATATCATTAATCATTTAAATTAAAGAAAATAAAGTGACCAATGGCGATAGGAGGAGAGAAACGCGTCCCTGTGTACCTCTCGGTGTTCCTCCAGGTGTGCGACGTCTCCCGAGTACTCTCATGAAGACCGATCGCTCTTGTCATCTAAAACAGTGAGTGCCGCTGTGTTAAAATTGGAAGACTTCGCCGATAAAATTGGTTTAAACTTGGTGAAAGTTTCATTCAAACTTTTCATCAATTTATCGATTCATCCACTTGAACGCCTCCCTTGTGCTCCGTCGTGGGGAGTTTCGGTTAAGTTTTCTCATCGTCCATTTTGCTGTTTCTCGTCACTCAGAGCTTACTTGCTCCTTATCATGCGGTGACGTTTCTCTACTTCCTTAAGCTCTTTAAGTGCCAGTCGATATTATTCATGTTTTCGTTTCCCATTTTAGGGATCTTTTTGTGTGCAGTGCTAAAAAATTAGATCAGTTATTTCGTCAATTGTTCTATGAGGACAATAGAACAATTGACGAAATATAGAATAGATAGAAGTTCTAGGATAGGAAAATAGATGGAAGTTCTAGGATATGTTTTGGATGTATGAAGCCCCGTCATACTGCGTTAGGCGAGACCATGTCAATTAAATTAGAGATTAAGTGTGGAAGAGATATTTAAGGTGTCATTTTTTCCGCGAATGATAAGGGGTAAGAATAACGTTGTACGACCATGGAAGGGGTAAAAATATTAGGGTCAAAATTAGTCTGGTGTGTGTTCACCCCCTGCCACATACCCTAGCGGTGGGTTGCAGGGTTTTAAAAGATATTGAAAAAATACTGCTTAATACTTTTTTCAAGGCCCAAGCATCGGTTTGCATTTGAAATCAAGGGGTCGATCGATTGGATCCCCCCAAATTACTCTCTCCTCCGAGCTCATTTACCGCCACCCCTTCTGGATCGGTGGGTTTAGCGATGAGCACCACAGGGCCACTAACGAGAGGGCCAGAAGCGTTCTGTGTTCACGTACTCGATTCCTTTCTCTTCCTCTCTATCGAGTACACGGTCGAGATTTTGATGTCGTGGCTGCCCCGTGGAGTAAGGTTCCCTCCTAGGAGAGCGGTTTGGTAGACATAGGACGTGGCTTTAGTGAGGGAAGATCCGGGTTGCTTTCAATGTGTGGACTCCAGTGTTTCGTACGCAACGTACTGCTGTCTCCTAGCTCGCCGTCTCAATCCGGCCAAGCAAGTGGCTGCTGCCGTTGAATTACTCAAGGATTTTGGCGGGGGGGGGGGGATGGAGATCTATGCATTTCATTACGTTTCCTAATGGGGTGTGGGTGGGCGTATTTCGGAGGAATCTTATTTACGGATTATTATTGAATTGTTTCAGCCAGTTTTTACGAAGAAATGATCCTTGTTCTTGATCACCAAATAATTACGCAGTGCAAATGCTCTTTCTAATGAAACTCACTTCAGAATAATTTAAACATTTATCCTGCTGTTAAAGGTTTCGCACCGTTTTTCCTATTTGTGTTAGCGTCCTAATGCCATGCCATTAAATTAAAATAGAAGCAAGTTGCCCATCAACTTGGTGTACATACAGCACAAAAAATTAAATGGAGCGAGTGATAAGTGGATAATCGAGTTCTTCAAACATGATTTTTTCCTTTTATTTCAGAAAAAGTTGCCTATTTAATAGTTAATTAACCATTGCGTACATGATGACGTTAGAGGGGGAGATGGGATTTATATCATGTGGATCCCCAATAAAGTAGGATGAGGGGGTAAAAAAAATGGCGAGTGGCCTTGCATCATTTAAGGACATCCCTCTACTCCGTCTTCGAATCCTAACCTGAGAAATGAATATGGAGATGATTTTCGATGGGAGGCAGCTTTAATCCGCGGAGTGCCCGATGGGGGAACCGCGGGATTGGAGGCACGATCGCTCTTCGGGCGAAAAGCGGTCTCTCCTTTCAGCTCTCGTCGCCGAATCCGAAGCACGCTCTTCCCTCTCCCCCCGCCATTAGGGGTCAGGGCAGTGCTTTTAAAGGCATCCTGAGTGCGGACATTAAGTAAACTTCTGTTGGCCACAAAAACCTGCACCGTTCATGTCGGCGGATGCCCACCTAGTTGAAGAGATGAGAAAACCATATTTTTCGGAGTTGACCGAAGAGAGTACTCGTACCTTCTCTGCTCTCCTTATCTATGCTAACATAAACTCAGTTCAAGTCATGTAGGCATTGGGCACAAGACGTGTTCCATTAGCGTTTGAACGCACCATATCCAGATTCATTTCTCTCTTCTAATCCTGATTCAAGATGTTCAGCGGTCTGTAAGCCCAGGGAACCTCGGGGGAATTTTGTCGGGCTGGAGAAATCGGTGAATATGTGAATTTTTTTGGGTTCGGTATACATGCGAGGACCGTATGTGGACCGAGTCATAAGAGGACCGCGTCTCGTATGTGAGAGTGGTGCGTGTGGTGTAAAGGGGGCTTCAGTGCCGCACGGCCCTCTCCTACTCATCCGCGGCCGCCGCCCCCCACCCTCCTCCCTTCTCCAGTGGCCCTGGCATGATGCCGGCCGGCGAGGTTGGCCGCGCGGATGGAGAGGATTGGTGGTGGTGGAGGTGTGTGTGTGGCTTGCGAGACCGTCGCTGCTGGTCGCTCTTCCCTCGATTTTCAAGGCCGTCGTGGCATCGGCCTTTCGAAATGTGAAATAATTCTGCCTTCTTTCAGTTTCGACCTCTCTGATCAGTCGACGAGCAGTTCACGTTGACATTCACGATATTCCTATTCTCCTTCACTTCATCTACATCTACATAACACCCCGCAAGGGCGTGTGGCAGGGGGTGTTATGTCACCACCTGTAAAAGGGAACAAAACCACATGCAAAATCAACACATCCATGCAAACCTGTACCCACAGTGGCGTATACATTCATGCAAAAATCCTTTAATTTACACGAATTCAAATACATATACTATCAAATGACAAACAATTCCACCTTAGGATGCAGTAAAAAAATCAACCGATGACGTGCGAGCTAGGATTTGATAATTAAGAAGCGAAATTCCACTATCACCAGGACATGCAACATACAAAGATCTTCACCCCCAAAATCAACGGTAGGGAATGCGGCCCAACGCTGCAGGTAGCGGGAGGGTCCCCCCCACCAAGAGAGACGAGGGATGGAAGGGGAATATTAAAACAGACAAAGGTGAGCAAGCAATATTGTAAAGAGCACTACATAATTTAATGGCATTCTAATTCTGTCACGCGGGAAGGATTTTGACAACAAAACACACGAGGTTGGTGAAGTGCATGCAGTTGAGTCGAACTAGACGGTAGGGTGGCAAATGGAATTTTTGCTGTCTATAATAATTCACTCGAAGTATCGACTGCATTTGTGTGAAACATTAACCTGTTGTATGTTAGCCTGGAGAACTGGGTCGGGGGGGGGGGGGGGGACCGGTGGGGGATAGCAAAAGTCGACTGTTACTTTAGTTACTGAGCAACCTCTGGTGGCGGGAGGAACGAGCTCTCTCCCGGGGCAGTCGCGCGGGAGGGGCCACGGAGAAAAATACGGAAGAATTTTGGGAATCGTGACGCATGGAGCAAATGAGGGTATGACGCACGAAAGGGGGTTTGCTTTGCCGTTCAATTTGTTCCCCAGGCGAGAGGAAAGTAAGAGACGTGGAGACCACTGGGCGGTCTACCGCTCGCCTCCGCTATCGGAATAAAAATATCATCGTTCTGCTTTTCCGAATTTCTTTCTGTCTGTGCCCTTGATCTGATAATGCTCGATGCTTAAGGGGTCGTAGTCATTATTGTCGTCATCATCGGAGTGATCCACTCTGCGGCTGTTTTTGATTTGGGTGGGCGAGGGCAGAGCTCAGCCGAAGCTGAGCGTTAAGCCGTGTGGAATTGGCTCATCCTGGCGGACGTGGGGTAGTTCCCCTTTCCCCGCCCCGCCATCCCGCGTATTTACCGCCAAGTTGTCGAAAGTCCCACCGCATGGATTTTCGTTTGGGTCGTCCAAGGGAGTCACTCTGGATTTGAACCCTGGGATTTCATGCCAGTCAATAGAACTCGCTCCTCGGTCAATGCTCGGGTATTCCATTATTGTAATCAATCGTTTCTGGCGTACATTTAAGGAATTATTCCATGATGTATGATGTCAAAATTAAACTCCGTGAATCCACGTATATAAAAATTAACTTTGACATTTTGAAAGCCAAAGGTGTCAGGCTGGACATTTTTGAACAGCGGGAGATTCTGAAAAACTCTGGTAGAAACAATCAATTTGGGAATGGCGTTGTTTTTTCCTCTCACTCCCCTCCCCTCACCTCGGGGAGGCAGGACGCATAGGTTTCGGTTCAGAGGAGGCCACTCCCCCCCCCCCCCCCCCCCGCGACACCCCTTACTTCGTCCCAAACAACCCAATCGGCTGTCAAGGACGGTGTTATACCGCTCCTAATACAGCCAGCCCATTCCTCTCCAAATTCCAAAGCCAATATTTTTATGTATCTTTATGGATGTGACTTCTTTGCTTTGTAATGCTGCACTTGAGTGAAACCTGGATCGCATTAAAGTTTATTTTATATGTACACGTTGATTTCCAAAGTTTTATTTTGACATTATTCATTCCGTTATCAACTGGTTCATTAGTTACACTATCTTACGTACATCACCGGACAACAGCAAACCCAAGGCCCGGGTTTCAATCAAGAGTATCGTTTTCTCCATTATCAGTTGATGATTTCTTTTCAGTAGCCTACCTGCTAATGGTGGCTTTTTAATGGACCTTTGCACAACACCATACGGTACTCTAAGCCATAAATTACGTGAAACACGAATATCCTTATGCTCGGTATTACCCGGTGCCTCACCTCGCGATCTTAAAGCGGATTGCGGGGTATTGAGTAGATGTAAATTTATTAGTATTACCATTCTTCATTCTTTAGTCCTGCATACTGTGTCAGGTGATGTTGATGACGATTATTCTTTGATACACAATTCGTCAGTTTGTCATTGTTCTGTGATCAATGCAAAAGCATGTAACAAATAAACCAAGACTGCGTCAGTATGTGAATGCTCTTCCCACTAGACTAATACGTACACCACCAATTCGAACCGTAATGGCGACTAAAATGTGTGCATTAAGACCTGAATTTCAAAAGCCCAATGGGGTTTTGAATATTTCATTTTCAGTTCATTTACATCCACACAAATACCTCACGTTCCACGAAAAAGGTACGTGGCAGGGGCTACAAGCACCAGGTGAAAAGGGTAACACCAGGTAAAAGGCCTTACACACTCGGAGGTGTTTGGATGAACCTCGCAGACCACGTAAAATACTTGGGTGTCACCTACGTATCCGATCTCACATTGGGAAAACACATACCCACTTTATGAGGAAGGGACCTTAAGAAACTGGCTTCCATGTAACGAATTGTTGGAAAGGAATTCTCAGTGTCGCACATGTACCACAAAATCTGGGATGGCAACCTGTGATATATTCGAAGACTCGGAGTTAGATTAAGCCCATTGCAACGATTCCAATCTTGTGTTTTTGCATCCGTAATAGGTATACAATTCAGCCCTCCAAATGCATAATCAGGGCAGAATATTGTCACAAAGTAGGAGAAATAGACTGCCGAACGGATAGGTACAAGCATTAGGGAAAAACCCTAAGACAAGCATGGTTACGCTCGGACGAAATTAGTTGGACAAAACGAATTACATTTCCCGTCAAAGAACTTCATGGCTAGCGTGCTAATGCCTCCCCGCCTCGTGCCCTTGGGCCGGGTGGCGGGTTGCGTGTGTCGGGGGCGGGGTGTCGTGTAATGTAAGTTGTACATCTACAAAGTTAGCCGCCGCAAGGACGTGTCGCAGGGGGTTGTTACGAGATCACCTGCCATGCATGAAAAATCACAATCATGACACTTCTACACAAATATCGTTTTGATTATGAATTGCAAGAAAGTTCATCACACGAAAGGAGGTGCTTAAGTGCAAAAAATTTCAATAACGGGATTTATTATAATCGTGCGGAAGGAGTGTTGAAAAGATGGGTATATTTAAAATGCATGGAGGATATCGACAAAATATATACCCTACTAATCCTATCTCCTTCGTGCGATAGTATAGATCTCTAGGTTCTAGATACGATGATGATTTTATCTTTAATAGTACAAGGAAAAACGACATTTCAAATCTTTCCGTTCTGCAATAAATGTTTCTGATTTTACGTATGCGATCTGATCCACCATAGTAAGTCGGGACCTTTAATATTCCTTTAACATCCTTGGATAAGTGACCAGGCTCAAATTAACGCAGTAAATTTAACCTTTATTTAATCCTACGGTGAAAAAGTGGTTCCCATCCTAATTATTCCAATTGTATCGTGACACTGTTACCTTGGTGATGGCAAATTTTCTCAAACCTACCTGCTTTACGTTGGACTCGATCTAATCCCAAAATGAAGCCTACCTCATGAGGTTCCCGTGCACCTGCAGAATACTCTAGGTGGGGCCTAACTAACGTACAGTCACAATTCTCCATAGCCCAATCATTATATTTCCCAATTTTCCTTTCTATGAATCCTAACCTTTTATTTACCATTCCGCAACTTTCAAGAATGTCTTTTCACCAGAACATATCCTAATCTAAATTAAGTGGTAGAGCTAATCCGTTTGTGAAAATTCCGATCTGAATGAGTAGAACTCTACCTGATAATTAGTTACTGCGTTGAATTGAGCCCTTTCTTTTGAATGGTTTTCCTTGTATGTGTAATCAGTGTAGTCCTCGGAGTAGTTACCAACAGTATGATATTAGTAATGTGAAAACGGATGTGGTATAAATGGTGTCCGTTCGCCGAAAGGTGGATTGCGGGGTGACATGTTCGTTTGGAAGTAGTGTGTTAGAAGTAGAATAACTGTTTACTTAATACCCCGTGCCACACGTCTTTCAGACTGCTTGCGAGGTAGTTTCTGTGTGTAGGTATTATCTGTTAAAGATATTTACCCTCGAGTATTTGTTGTGATTGAATCGAATGCCCATTTTGTGCGCCATTTCACACCACTTTCGAGATACTAGATAGTGATTATACGTGGGTTGTCCTATAAGTCCGTAGAAAAAATATCAAATTTCTTTTGGACAGATGTTTTCTTTTATACATAATCTCCTTTTAGCTCGTTACATTTTTCCCAGCGTTTACCCAACTTTTTTAAGCCTTCCATAGAGTAGAATTTCTGAAGGTTCTCAAAATAAATATGCGTTAGATGACCTTGTCGTTCGACGTGAATTTTTATCCGCTGAGCTATTTTTTCAAGTTTTTAAATAAAATAAGCCAAATCTACGGAATATGGTGGGTGTTGTAATGATTCGAACCTTAATTCCATAATTTTCTACCGTGAAACTTCGTAGGTGTGCACCCGTGTATTTTCGTGATGGGCGAAAATCTCTTCTTTGCAAAATGAGGATGTTTTTTTCTTGATCCCTGCTAAAATTTGTAAAAACGACTCGTAATACTTTTCATATCTCGTTTGTGCTTTTTGCAAGTATTCGGCGTAGATGAATCCGCGAACACCCAAAAAAACCGTGGTTGTCATCTGTTCGGCCGATTTAACTGTCTTTGTCTTCTTCGGAGCCGGATCCCCTTTAGAACCTCTGTTTCGACTGTCTGTGGAGTATAGTAGTGTATCAATGTTTCCTTCTCAGTTATATATCGACGCAGAAAGCCGTCAGGATTGCGACGGAAAAGCGCAAAACCAGCCTCCTGGTCGACAACGTTTGCGTTTATTCTCCACTGAGAGCAAACGCCTCACCCATCTTGCCGAGATTTTTTTCACGTCCGATTTTCTATGCGACATTGTAAACACCCTACATTGTGATATCCCTGTGGCCTCAACTATTTCGCGAACTTAAATTCGTCGTCGACTCAAAACTATATCGTGGATTTGATCCATCATTTCGTAGGAGGTTACTTCCACTGGACGTCCCGAACGATGTTCATGGATGCGCGGCTACATTTATTAAACTCATTTTACCCAATTGTAAACTGTCGCAAATACAGGGGCAACTCTGGCAAAACCTTCATTTAACTTAATCTCTTTCGGTTTCAAGCCTTTTAAATGGGAATGTTTAATCACGCTGAAACTTAAACAGCAATCTAGTGAGAGATTAGGCTTACCTAAAGTAAACCTTGGATTTTCTATGGATTAATTGAAGGTCCCAAGTAAAGCTCCATCCCTAAGTGTTTCCAGGCAAATCACCGTGTCTTCCGCGAACAGCTGATATTGTTATTCATCGCAAGCCATCATAAAAAGTTGAGCATTGTGCGTCAAAAATCAGTTAGTTAGTTTAGGGAGATTTTCAACAGTAGGAGATTATTTTACCTGTGTAATTGTTTGTAAAAGTGTAGAATTTGCATGAGAACGTTAGAAATTCCAGTGCGAATTGTTTTATTATTATCTTGGAAGAACTGAACCTTGATTCCATGGTTATCGTGAAATGTACGGAGGTAGGAAGAGTGATTGAATCGGTCAGTAGAAGAGCATATATCTCGTAGTTTATCCAGGTGGTCCGATAGAGCAATAGGGATGGCGTGGGTATAATGATTTCCTGGGTGCCATAAGTGAATGGTCTCGAGTGCCCGATTCCATTCTAAAGCCCTCAGTCTCGCTCGCTCTCTTCGTGTTGGAACGGCTTCTTCTCTCTCCGATTCTCCATTTTTCCTTTCCGTCCTAATGGCTTAATTTACGCAGAAATTTGTGACAAATTTAGAGGAACGCTAAACTTTATTTATCGTCCTATTAGCCTTCACGGACTTATATTTGTCTTCAAAGATCTCTTTTATTTTCTGTCGTATTATTATTTTTATTTCTGTTGAAAATCTCGTGTTCCAAAACTCGCAAATGTATGAATTTAATTGGATCAAGATGCCTCTGTGTCGTCTATTGATTTCGAGTTATCGGTGCATCACGCTCCATTAATATCCAAGCCTAAGTGACACCCGTGGAATTCCAACCCAAATATTAATCAAGCATGTACCGAAGATTAGCTAGAACTTTCAGCGTCTTAAGATAAATTTTATCCTGCTCGCGAACGGTTTCCGATGTTCGCTCCACGTCGATAGCCGAAAATAAGAGAGAGACTTGGACATGAGGGAATGAGGGGACTCGGGGAAAGATCTCTTGTAATTAAGAGGGAATGAAGGAAGAGGATAGGGTTTTGAAGGCGTGCATGTGTGGTAGCGCAGTCGTCCGTGAATATTTTTCCATATATTTTCTATGTACCTAAGTACTGAGTCTGGTTGTATGCCCTTAATTATATCAATTGGCGTATTTTTTTACCCTCATATCATATCAATATTATCCCCTCAATCTTTCTCCACTTTCTTTCTGTGCTCTCTTCAGTTATAAGTCTCTCATTGTAATTTTTAATGCGGTTTTTGTATAATCTTCTATTTTCCTTTAACATTTACCTTCTTAAAACGACGGGGAAAGACGTACTATTTCTTTTTACGTTTTTCCTCGGTCGTAATGCTTCTAGAATATTGCCTCGTTCCCAAGAAGGCGCCTACTTCTGTGCAAGTCTCCTACTTCTGTGCAGTCTTGCTCAAAGTTTCCAGTTTTCGCTCCAAACGGATGAAACGTTCCATGCAGAAGTTTTAGGTATTCTTTTCTGATTTCAGTTCTGATGAGCTTATACGATTGCAGTTGTATTTCATCTTGGAAAGTTTAGGTGGACTATTCTTCTCTTTACCTCAGAGCTGCATTGGGTGGCGTCCGTAATTGGTGTCCCGAAGTAGCAGTATTCAATGGCTTCCTTAACTTTCCAAATTCCTCTTCAGTAGTCCAGCTGTTCTAAGTCACTGCTATGGCCTGTTTCGTGCCGTTAATTGAAGACATTTCAAACTAGGAACAAAGGAATTAGTTACTGCGACATAAAGGCTAGAGATTTTTTCCTTCCAAAAATAGCAATACTTTTCCGAAAGAAATAGATCGCTTTCGAGTTGTTTAATGATCAAACGACTCGTTCATCCCCTTCAGGGAGTAGTGTGTTAATTGAGTTACAAATAAGCCTGAGTAGTGGTATATTTCGGTTATAAGGTGCTCCCACCATAGGCACCAGTGAACCAAGGCTCCATTGCGCTATTGAATCTAAATAATCAATCCTTGGACTGGCACGACATCCATTCCAATGGTTAAAATGGAGCTCGTCACATTTGTTTAGTCGAGCCAGAGCCAGTACATTCGTGACTCTTCCTGCAAAGGAAAGGTTTTTGGTGAAAACAATCTACCGCCCCTACTGTATGATGCAGGGTATTGATATGTACCTCGTGTGTTCCTCCAGGTTGTCTGCGACGAGTGAGTGAATTTCTCATCGAATTCCGGATTATTTCTTCTCGTAGATTTTCATCGAGTGCTCATCGGTGCAAATTTATTATTTTCGAATATTTTTTACCAATATATATGCAAATAATGATTTACAAATTACTGATTCAGTCTCATATATTTCATTCACTTCTCCTTAGTAACTCAACAAACTCGATCGGCGTGTGCTAATGATCTATCGGTTATTGACCACCTCATTATTTTTTTAGGCATTCGTCGTTTTTCACCAAATGCGGCAGTTGCGGGAAATTTCACGTGTTTTGAAAATAAAGATATTTGTTGAAGGATTCTGAGAAGTTTATTCCTTATTTTAGGTTTTTGTATTTTTTTTCGCGATCCAGAAGGCAAATGCTTTCTAGATATGATGAGTGCTTATTAGTTATACACGGACGCTCATAATATAAGCTTGAATGGGCGTAAATCGATACCTCAGTGGATCATTCCCTTTTTCCGAATTGTCGTCAGCATATCTCTTTGGGGCGGTTCAATAAATCACTCCAGGATGAAAAGTAATCTAACATTTTTCCAACTTTTTAATATTCTTAGCATAATTAAACACATTTATGTACACTTAGTTTGTGACGTATCCTCGCCTGGAAATCAGAATCGAAAAAATCCTAGAAAAATGACTTAGCTTATTTTTTTATATATACCTGAGTGAATCGTTTTTGTTGCCTTATCATCGGTGTGCCTCGGGGCTGGGGCTGACGGGGTAATTCCCCTGTCCACCCCCCACATGCCAAAGCTGAAAGGATAGATGAAAAATCTCCCACCGCCCAGAGTGCTCGAGAGAAGAGCTTTTGTTACTTTTTTGATTTATTTTATTTTGTGTTAATTTACGCTAGATGGAATGTGTGTGTATGTGTATATACATACTTACATACACATGTACGTACACGAGTATTAGTTAGTATTGTTTATGGTTTATATATATATATATATATATATATATATATATATATATATATATATATATCTATATATATATATATATATATATAAACCCGAAGGTCGGTTTGGTAGGTGAGTTCACCAGTTAACTAAGCCCGTCGGCGTGTGAAATTCACACATTAGGGTATGGGGGCCAGTTCCTTTCCCTGTGGAAGTTATGGTTTCCCAGGATGATATGGTACCCGAAAAATCACGTAGCTTGGGTCAAGCTGAGGGTGCCCGGAGAGGCTTGCCCGGCAATCGAACTCGGACCTTCAATCTTCTGTCCATTTTTTTAATCTTGGCCCCCTGACATCTCGAAGGATTTCGTCTATGCAATGAATAAATCTGTACCGCATATGCCCTTGATTCTCGCATAAATCTCTTAATCAGCAGAATCTCATCCTTTCCCTCATTATTGGGGAAAAAATAAAATGTGCTGTGAAGAGGGCATGTATGAGTTTGCCCTGGGATGGGGGGGATAGATGGTTGCAGCAATGAGTAACGCTCACGCAATGGTCTTTTTTGCGTGCAGTGTTCATTAAACTTGGGCGGAGCAAAAGAGGGGGGGGGGAGTTCGTTGGCAGATTTGGAATTCTGCCAAAGTGCTCGAGGCAGAGTTAATCTACTTACAAAGTGTTATCAATATTTCACGCATTCGTGTATTTTATGAGCATGATTTCATACCGCGTTCGTTTAAAATGCTCTACCTATATCCCAAAGCAAGGTAGAAAGTTTTACTAGCCTCGCGTGAGCCGTTTTTTTGCGAATTCGCGACCGGAAACCCAATACTCCCGCTGAAGGATGGCTGTGATGAGTTACTCGTTCAAGGCGGGGCAAAACTGTCGTGTATCTTCCACGCCCCGTGTTCGTTTCACTCCGATCGCCTCCGTAGCATTTTCCAACGGTTTCGTCGCCGTCGACCAAGTTCTCCGCGCCGCCCCCTTCGCCCACCCAAACGCTCCTGGCCCTGCAGCCGTGCCCACTCCACATGTCACGTGCTCCTGTCCCGCGGTGATAATTTTCCCTTCGACGAACCCTCCTGCCTGGATGCCTTCGCTCGGAGTTCACCTCCTCAACGTCATACCCCGACCTCCCAAACGCCTCCCTCTTCCCCTTACGCCCTCTTTATGCCCTGTTGTCTCTTCCACTCCTCCACGCCACCTCACTCCCCTCCTCACTCTCTCACCCTTACTGTTTTATTCAGCCACTCCCCACCCCACCCTGATGCCCAGGGCCCACACCCCTCCAGCTAGGGGGTGAACACGGTTGCACCGTGCAATATCATTTCGCCGGTTAACCCTGCAATCCAACGAAACCGTGGACGGACGTGAATAGAATTCAGCGAAGTAAAGAGGAGTCGCTTTCATGCCCTCTTCGAAACACTTCAACCGAGCAGACTTTGAAAAATATCGTATATTTGAAGTATCTTTTGTGTAGGCATCTTCATCTCCATGTACACAATACCATGCGAACCACCGTAAGGGCGTGTGGTGGGGGGTGTTGGGACAGCAGCCATAAATGCAGAATCAGTAGTCTACACGTACATTTGAACGCATGTTCCCATGCGCCCGTGTACATACGTGCCTGTATACTTAATGCAATAATTGTTGCTTTTGGCCAATTCGCCAACTTCTAGTATTCAAGTTAATTTTTTCGAGCTCTTTGAGTTTGATTTTGTTATCATTGGGTATCATGCGAGGGAAGAGCGAATTCATGAATATGTCTGTGACGGTGTCTATGTCTCTTATATTGTTTCGGTGTTCGAATTTACCGGTTTAATCTATTGCCAATATAATTTTCATTGTGTGACAAGATAAATCAGGTGCCCTATAAAACTCTATAAAGTTATTTCCTGCTGTCTTCGAGAATTACTACAATACTTGTAGTCTAAAGTATCCAGGATACGCGTGACGTTTACTATCTTCTCGTAGTAGTTTTTAACAAATCTAGCGGATACCCTTATTAAAGGATTTTGTACTTTTTCATAGAACTGTGGAAAGGTACGAACTTGTGAACTTAATCTGTGGGGAAGTGCAAAATCTTTTAATGTGAATATGAAGTACTTTCGCGAAGTGAAGCCTGAATCCGTAGAGTATAAAATCTAGCAGATTTTCTCTCAACATTATCTAATTGCATGGCATTATTGGGATTGTGCATGCATGACTGGTGACCAACACCCCCCGCCGCACGCCCTTGCGACGGCTTGCGGGGTAGTGTATAGATGTTGGATAGATGACCGTTCTTCTGATGTGTGTGCCCCGTGAATGGTTTGATGTCAGTTAACACCCAAGTATTTGAACTGCCCTGACATGCTTACATTGATCCAATCTATATTTCAATGGTCGTCTTGTTTTTCTTTTATTCCAAAATGTCAGTGCTGTAAATTTTTTTGTTTGATTTTAGCCCTATTTCTTACACCACTCCGATATCTGGTCTAAATCTTTAGATAGTAGCATGCAATCTGGCTGCGTCTAGGGTGTGGTTATGGTCTCAGATCGGAACTAAAAAACTCGTGTCTAGGAAACCCTATGAGTGAAACTCAGTGAAATTGGAGTCGAGGGTAAAAATTGCTGTAACGAAACTAAACACAGGTGTCAACTATTCACGTAAACGTTCTTTGTGCGGCTTGGTTTCGCGCTTAAGATCGAGTGGTGGTGGTCGTTGGTGGATGATGGCACCTAGGATGGAAATGTTCACGTTATTGCATTGGTCGTGACTTTATTTACTTCGAGTTAAATATGGAGCGCTATGCTTCCCGATTGTCGTCACTAAGGTGAACTGTCCTGATGTCACGATACGTGAAGACGAAATTGCGGCTAAATGCAATTTTTATTTTTAGCACAGGTCAAGGTAGATGTTTGGTGGGCTCAGATACTGTGCACTGCTTCACTTGCAAGCTCCACCGAACGTGGCACCAAGCACACTAGCACGCCGCTAGTCATTTTTCGGCACCGAATCCTTTTTACCTTTCTTTCCAACTTCCTGATTCTTATCTCTTCTCCATATTGCTCAGCAGACATTATTCCCGCTAGTAGTCTACGATGTTGATTTCCCTCACATTGTCCCTTCATCCACTTGTCTTGACTTAGACGGATTTCTCCCAGCAACCATCTCTCGTCACTTGCAATGCCTAGTACTACTTCGTTTTTAGCCTATCGTCCATTTTATTTTTCCCATTTTTTTCCGGACTCGCATCATATCAGCTTCCAATCTGCGCTTATCATCTTGTCTCAACGACCAAGTTTCAAAATCATGCAAAACTATGCCCCGTATCAAAACTTTCACTCATATTTTCTTTTAATATTTAATTAAGGTTCTTGCCGGCAACTTCCTCCTGTTTGTCCAAGTTTCTTTACCTAACGCAGTTTTATTTATGCCCTTGACGCTTAGCACGTTTGTGTTAAAATAATTCCCAGATGGGTGAACTGTTGTACCCACTGTGATTTATCTTACAAATTTAATTAAGGCTGTCATCCTCTTTATTGAAAACCTTTGCCTTTTTTCGTATGATTGATACTCATTCCACATACTTCACACTGGTGCCGTGATGCAATGGTCGGAGATCCTTCGCTGACTGGCTTTTTTATCCACGAGTCAGGTTGATTCAGTCTGTTTCGTACCAACGTTCTCGTGAGATCAGTTTCTAGCACATTTAAATTCTTGTCAATTCTAATGAACAATTTACGCGTGGAGAAGAGGAAAAAGGTTCCCTGAATTTCTTCGAACTATCTATTTGTAAAGACGAAGATGGGTAACAGTACCCCATTTTTCGGAAGGAGATGTATACGGGCCAAATAATAAATTCCTCTTCAAGGCATTGCTTTGCTCAAAAGGTTTCGGCATTTCATGCAATGATCTACCGATTAGCCTCTATCCCTATGTCAAAATTAAATATGAATAAGGAACTTAATGTAAGTAAAACGTTAGCAGTAACCAGTGGCTATTCAGAAGATCTAATTAATAAACTTTACCGGAAGAAACTTTCGAAAATAGCCTTAAGCCACATTTACAACCCCGAATATTTAAAAGATCCCACTGCCAAATGGCGATGAATATTCTCTCAAAAAGCAATCAAAAATTTGTCTAAAGAAAAAATTCCAGAAAGAGAGGAGTAGAGTGTATGAATTAAAGTGCTCGTAATGTAACACGAAGTATATTGGGCAAACACGACGAAAGTTTAAAGAAAGGATGAAGGAACACCAACCATGTGTAAGGAATTGGAACATAACATCCCTCTTTGAGAAGCAGCTCATCGAGAATGACCACAAAAGTGACTTTTTTACTAAAATTCTTCATTTCGAAAATGAAGGTCCAATGCTCGATGCGTTGGAGCAGGTGGATATTTTGAAATGCGTTCGTTCCAAGGATGAACTTGCCAACGAAATTTTGTATCCCTCCCACTCCCAGACCTACCACTCCTTCAAGTCAACGATTGACACCGAAAGGTGTACTTCTCTTTTCCTCGAACCTGCATTCTAACCTTTCTACCCCTCCAACCTCCCTTACCCTCCCTCTCTGACCAGTCCCCCCCCCTCCCCAGATCAGAAGGTATACACCAAGTTTGCTTCTATGAGGACCACCTGATGATGAAGTTCAACTTCGAAACCTTGGTCGTGTATTTAAATAAAGTGTGTGGAAGTACAACGTCCATATTTTAATTCCAATATGTTATGTACATTCCATAAAATTACGCCGGAGACAACAAATTTCAAAAAATTATCTTAACAAATACTGTAAATATGAAATGAACGTACCTAAGGTCGTGAAGCCATGAAAACGAGATAGTCAAGACCGTAAACTTGATTGTCACTAGGTTGTAAAGGGGGCGGGAATACCAATACATTTGGGGTATCGGGATAGTGCGGTGGCTAACGCACTGGCTTCTCACCGAGAGGTCCCGGGTTAGAATCCTGCAAATATTTTTTAGTGCTTTCTCCATATCTACTTGAGGTGCTGTGTGGAGGCACTTTGAGTGAGTACGCCGTCCGTCGGATGGGATATTCAGCTGAGGATCCCTTGGCGCCTTTCGTTAAGAGTAGGCTAATGCTGACGCCGGGTTTCTCTCCACCCTTTCTCCTTTCCCATCCATCCCCAATTGCGCAAATGACCTTAGCCGTCGGCCATCTCCGCGAAATTTACTAATATCAATACGTTCGTTTTCCTATAATCAATACTCAATCTCATCTGCATAATGTTGACTCTGCAATGCGCTAAGTAATGATTTTATACCTTAAGCTCAATAACATTTTAACATTCGTAGGTTTAACGGAATGGAAGAGTTACCCACGTACTTTCACTGCAGCATGTAGCCCTTCCCATGCTTCACTTACCTCCGCATATATATTGAAGAGAACAGGTGATCGTGGGCATCCGTGTTAGTCCCCAGCCCAACACTGCCCATCTCGACTCTCCATCCAACATACGGACCTGAACAGTCTGTGACATGCACAAGTTTCGGATACGTCGCCTACCTCTCCAATCTGCTCCAATCTTCTGCGTCACATCCGTTGATTGTATAAAATTCAATCGGTGATCTCATTAGTGCCACGTCATCACACGTACTCCTAACCTTTTGAAAGTGATTCTTGATTTTCCCTTCCCCCAATCCCATTCACCTACTTCTCCAGCCTTTTCGGGGTTCTCATGTGCTGCCTTTGTTGCATGCGAAATCAAATCTGTGGTACATATTCCTCACGTACTGATCCTTTTTTGGAGATGGAGATTTGCTCCGATCGAACGGGCTCGCCCGACAAAATTCTCCCCTCGTAAAGTTCTCGAATGAGACCATAAAAACTCTTCACCGATCACATTTTCCTTTGACTGTAAATGGTTCTTCAGTGGCGGTTTCCATATCCCCTCAACCTTTTTCGTTTTCATTTATTTTAAAGCTTGACGCACGTTAGGGTCACAGCTATTTTCGTCTCTCTCTCCCCCCCTCGCCATGCTACCGATTTATGTGAAACTTAACCTGAGGCAAAGGCGTTTTGTTTCCGCTCTCATGTCGAAGTCAACCTTCCAAAATACACTTCATTTTGCACGGAGATGATAGCAAAAGCTGACCTCCTGGTTTCGTTTCACGGCGGGTCGAAGCGAAATTGTTTCCTTCTGCTTCGATTGCCATGTCTGCATTTGATCGAGGGACATATTCGTAAAATAATTTTATAACCTTTGGGATGGAATTGGAAGAGGAGTATTTCGCGAGAGAATATTTCAATCGGCCAGTCGTAGCCAGTGTTGTCGGAAGCGGTGTATGGGAAAGGAAGGTGACCGTACCCGAATATTTTTTATGGAGTTCATACTGCAGAAACCAACCGCCTCAAGTTTTAGTCAAGGGCAAATTGTTTGATAGTTGACGCAATTTAGAGAAAGTGTGGTTTTGGAAACGACCAGTTTCTGATGAACCTTGTGGCCACCCCGGTGTCCACTCTAAAATGTTTTGGTTCGTAAGAGCCTTTCGGAATGTGATGATATTTCGATATTATTTTAGACATTTGCGGTATCCGCGCTCAACGAATTGGTGATGAAATAAGTAGAATAGTCAGGATTTATAGACACAGTGGAGAAATCAACAATTTTCACGAATGCAACTATAATCTCTAGTTACATAAACGTTGAAATGAAGCCTATCAAGAAACGTCCGAGTTTAAATTAAAAGTGTAAAATAAGCGATGTTGACTCCTTAAGAATTTGATGTATCACATCCAGTCCGTAAAAAAATGACTCTTCCGGAGTCCACGGACATTTCGCTGAAAGAATCTTGAAAAAATTGATTTTCATCATTGAACCGTGGTTGAAATTCATGTTTTCCCAGTATGTATGAGAAGATTTGATGCCAAGGTAAGAAGAAGAAACATGCAGAATGCCATTAAGGTATCGTATACAATTTGTGGGAGGATTTAATTTTGGGTAGCGTCTTGGGTATAATGACGATGGAAATTGTACGGAATTCGGATTGTTTGTTGAAATGTGATGAGGATTTCATCAATCTTATCATGAAGGTGGTTTAATGTAAAATTTTCCCCTAGCTTCCCACTCCGAGGGCCCGGACGCAAATCCCAGAGTAGATGGGTTTTTAAGTATTATCCCGATCCTTACTTGGAGTGCTATGTACATAGAAGGCACTTCAAGTTGACTACGCCGTCCATCGGATGGTACGTTAAAATTTGGAAATGTAGTGCCTGTCGTTGAGTTTAGCCTAATGCAGACGGTTTTCCGGGTTTCTCTCCACCATTCCCTGAAGAACGCACCCCTGCCGAATTACCTACCTACCCCTAATGGCGCAAATGGTCTTCCCTAACAAACTAATACTACGTGTAATACTTCATAATTTCTGAAAAAAGCTCTTAAAAACTCTGTTAAAAAGTCAATTTCTTTTTTAATCCAACACATTTTACTGTCGTTGATTTTGTTTTAATTAAATGAAATTTCTAGACTAGTAGCTTCATTGCACCACGTACAGGGACAGAACGAAGTATTAGTACCGCTAGGCTGTGCAATTGTGGATAATTCATTGGTTTTAGGCGGCATAGGTCAGTTGTACGTTTTGTATTTTGTACAATTATGTATGTATTCGTCCAAAGTCGCATGGCTAAGAATCTCGTATGACCTCGGTCCTAATAGAAGTGAAAGGATCCGTGCATATCAGCATGTCAACTTAATTTCGTTTAATGAAAAGAGAAAAACATTTTTCGTTAAAATTTTCGGTGGGACGTCATATATTCTGGGAAAGACTGAACAGATTACCGTCCTTCATAAATCTTAAAAACCTAATCAATATTTTCGGAATTGTGCCCCAGCGGTGCGGTGCGCTCGGGCCATCTCAACTTTGTCCTCATGGGTCGTCAGTTGAAAGGGGGAGAGAGATCCATACAATTGAATCGTCAGGGGGGGCAGTTCAGGGTCATGGAGAAGGTAGAGACATCACGACGCTATCTCCCTTTCTGACTTATCCCCCTCCCCAATCCCTTATGGGTATGGAGGGGAGCGAGCACTTCGGAACTGGTGGAATAATTGCACTTCGCTTTAGCATCCGACTTTGCGCGGAAAATATTTATTAATTGGGTTGAGAGTTTTAGGATCCTCCACGGAGAAAGCTATTTCGCGGATTAGGTTCCGGTAAAAATTACGCAGAATGTATGAAATCGGGCATACGGTTATTAAAAGACCGGAAAAAATGGAAAAATGTTGAGAGGCGATGATAGCACATCTACCATACGTGCGGAAAAACATGCACATAAATCATCTAAGTTCACGTTAAAAAAAACCAGGGTAATAATTCAAACTCCTATCATCCGCAGGCGACACGCAGTGGCCAATTACGGGGATTTGCACTGTCGAGCAAACCAAAGAAAGGCATATTTTCTGCTCTCGCAATTTAGTAATGAAGCAGGAAAAAAATAACGCAAACGAAAGTTTAAAAAAATAAAAAATGCTGTGTTTCCCTGTGGTTTATGGCTAATACTCTTGCTTTAATATCTATTTTTTCCGATAGACAAATTTTTTAGCCTATCCTATTTATTTATTTCCTCTCTTTGTGCTATTTGCATTTGCATTCAAATGCAAGGGGCTCAATTGACTGTATGGATTGTTAAATTAATAATATTACCATTTTATAAAGGTGCGCACTCCTCTGTTCATTAACCGCATCTAAATAGCCGCCTAGTACATAGGATCGAATATCGCGATGATGCCGTGGCTAATATTCTGGCTTCACATCCAGAGGGCCCGGGATCGGATACTGGAGGCGGCAGATCTTATTCAGTGGTATCCTAACCCCTACTTGAGGTGCTTTTTTGAGTGCACTTCAAGTGAGCACTACGCCGTTCGTCGGGCGAGACGTTAAGCTGCGGACCCCCTTGGCGCCTTTCGTTAAGAGTTGGCTAATGCCGATGCCGGGCTTCTCTCCACCCTTTCTCCATTCGCATCCATCCCTAATGACGAAGATGACCTCAGCTGTCTATCGCCTCCCCTGGAGCTACTGCTAGTACTACTACTAGTGCACAGGATTAAGTCTAAGTGGCGTTTATCAGTGATACGTTGATAAAATAATAACCCAATGAGCGTATCGTATAGGCTTCTTATTCATGGTATGTACCTTAGCGGAGTGACAATGAAATAGAGTATTGCCGGAGTGGGGTGATTGATAGTTACGTGACGAAGACTTGGGCGTATGATGAACAAATGGTTGGCGAAACCCAATTGTTCCCGAAAAGAATCTGACAATCCGCATGGGATTTCAGGTTCGTGTAATATCATTTGACATCTAAAATGATGTGATGGTATACGTATTTCTCAGAAACTAAAAACACGAGAAAATGAATTTATATGCCATTTCAAAATACGGGGATTAACACATTTACACGGATTGAAATACCCTTTAAACTTAGGTTGGATTTTTGGAAGGAGCAATCGCTCCAGAATGAGTCCTGACTGGGAGCTGCGGGGTGATGCTAACGTGGTGGTAGTGAAATTGTAACACCCCTACCTATGTACCAGTTCATACCTCAAGAATATCCTATGTATTGTAAAATGGCATTAAACAGACACCAAAGTATAACCTTTTCAATTATCTTACAGCATCTGAGTCACTCCATACCTTCGCCAGTATAATATTCTTAATAAATAAAGATATTTAGAGCACGATTTAGTCAAGAGCAGCCACAATGGTCGCGCTATACCACTCATTATCTTTGTTTCGCAAGAAAAAATATACATTTAGTTTTACGGTATTATTGTATCCACATTAGTGTTTGTGGGGTATGAAAGCGCGTTGTTGCCATTAAAGCGATTTATTTCGTAAAGAGTGAATTCCTGCGATGCACGTGGTATCTGGGCGCCTTTCATTGGAATGCTCTTTCAGATTCATTTTTTCCCGTCGAGAAACAATAGGTAATATTAGTAAATATAATGCAAGGTGTTATCAATGCCATGGCTCGCATCATTCAAATGCAGGTGATGCAGCGCACCACGGGGGATCAGCTCGTCGGGTTTTCCGTGGCGAGTGTGTTGCCCTTCCGCCCCGCATGTGCTCCTATGGTGGAGAAACTGTTTCCATGGCGGCGCGGTGGGACGCTACTCGTGAAGGGCACCGCCGGTGGCGGTGTGCGTAGCTATTGTTGAAAGCGGGGCCGGACCTCCGGCATTCGATCGCTGTGGCACTGGTTTGGGCAATCCTAATTCATCCGCTTTCGTTTCTGTCCGGCATTTGTATCCTATAGACGGGCGCAAAATTTCCCGAACCTGCAAGCTATCATGCTGGAACAAAGACTTCCGCGTTCAATTATTCATGGGTATGTGTCGGCTCGGAAATTGTGTTGGGTGGTGCGTTCTCTTGATAAAATATAGGTCGCAGGATTCGAGTCTCATCTTGGGTCATGTGCGTTTTTTCACCCTAGTGTATCATTCCGTGTTTTATTAATTACGTGATAGAGCCTCCGTTGCCCGGGAAAATAATCCTAATTGCTGCGAAATTGGATGACAACCGCTTAGCTGTAGAATAACCGAACCCTTTCCGCGTCCTTATTCCTGCTTTTCCTCGAGGAAATGCATTATTAATCCCGGAAATGGCCTCGTGCGTATTACCTGCGCACGGGTGATGTCATAAGATCTCAGTATTGTCGAAACAAAAAAAATGAGATATCACCACTGACCTGTACAAAGTCGCGCGCCGGGCGTGTTAATTAAATACCTAAGCTAACCTTAAGTGTCATCTCTTAGAGACTTTAAAAGACTGAATAGTGAAAATGAAATATTTAGTATAATTAATTTAGAGACATGTAATTTTTTAGGTTACCCTTAGAAAAGCTTGAAAATGTTAGAAACATTTTTATTTAGTTGTAGCTGAAAACAAATCCGTTGGCTACATTTTCAGCCATAATAGCATTTTTTTGGGTTGAGTATCAATGAACTAGTAGATGCTTAAATATGTCTGTTTGACCGTTTTTCTCGGAGTGTATGAGCGAAGCCAATGTGGCAAAAAATAATAATCTCTACGAAAGTGACATTGGCAGAAATTAGAGCTCTGTATCGTAATGTTTTCGAACCGCGTGGATAGAGCGCCCCCTCGCTATCCTCCACTCCAACCTGAATACTCCGGGTCTAAAATGAAATCACAAATAAACAAAACGCTAAACTTCATCGTGTGTTGAACTCATGTTTGAAGTTAAATTTTTAATTAAGAGGGGATGAGCAGATTTACTCTATGCCTAAAAGAGTTTGAATGTTTGAAAGCGTTTCCTCCGGGAGAAAAAAAAATCTGGATGAAAGCCGCCTTCCTTTCCCTGCTTTTTCAAGACGAGATACCTACTTATTTATTTGTTGCGATTCCTCTCTCCCAGTGTGCTTGAAATAGGTTTTAAAGGTTACCGTCATGCATTTAAGGACTCCCGTATGCAATGCCCCTCATTTGAAAATCGTACTGGGACAGTAGAAGGAGCTCCCAATTCCATTCCACTCATAATGGGCTCTGCAGTCGCGCGGAAGACGGCCGAGCCTCGGCAATCTCTTTCCTAGTCCCGCGTCTCGCATTTTCCCCAATGGAGATTGATTTTTCCGCGGAACGTCGACCCTATTCAATGCTAACAATACTCGTACTCGCCTCGCTGATCCTAGTGATATCCCGCGGGTATCTGCCCATTCGATCCGAGGCGTCGTCGTATCTTCGGGACCACCCTCTCCTCCCATCGTCTCCCTCCCGACAATGATTTTCTTCACTTATTTTCCAAGCAGGCGTGGATATTTTCGTCATTCCAGAAGTATCACTTAAGACTCGGATCAGAGGTAACCTTGGCCCTTAGGGGATGGATGCGGGTCACCTACTGGCTTCCGAAGGTAACCGCTGTCTGAATGGACATTGATGCTTGGGGATTAATTTTGGTGATTTCGTCATCCACATGCCCATTTATTTATTTAAACGGTTGGCACATGCGTGACAAATATAAAAAGATGGAGACAAAATATTGAGTCCCCCGAGAATTGAAAATTTCGGTGGCCCGGCTAACTTCTTCGGTGGTGGGAAGGAGAGGACTCAATCCTCTCCTTGAGTCTTAATTTATTTATACGTGTTCGTGTATATTAACATATATTTATTATATATATATATATATATATATATATATATATATATATATATATACACACACACACACACACGCATATCTGAAATAAATATTTATTTAATTTACGTTCACCTCTTTTATGGATAACTATAAATTTTAATTCTCGCTCTCACTCGGATACAGCTAATGGAATGTGTAGCAGCAGTAAAATCCTACCTTTAAATTTCCTCGCGGGCCGCATTTTAAGGTTTTCCGCCCTGATATATGCCTGCGGGTTTGACATCGCCGCTCTAGACAGCAACATTTGCCGTGCGCCTCCTATTTTTTGGCTGCAATCGTATCTCGAAGAAATAAATTGTTTAGATTTGTGCCGTTTTGGGATGCACGCTTTGATCGGTTTGCTACTTGTTCTCGGTTCTCTGCGATGAAATTTTCTTGATTTCGCGTCGAATTCGAATTACTTAAAATGAGTAATCGGTATCGGAATCATAAATGTTTGAGTTTTGGGATCGTCATGCGTCGCAAGTTCCACTTGCTAATGACTTTCCGCGATTACGTCGCTTATTTCATTTAATTTAAGGGAACACTTGGGCGAAATATCAATATCGAGCAGATATCCCGCTAAAAAATAGGGAGCATCCACACCAACTTGCCATGGGAACATAGTGACGACGTTCATGAACTCGGAAAAAATGAATTTGCAAGGAAAATGTAGCGCACGCGGAAGAAGTTTTTATCCCGATAAAATCAGCAAATGGGACTCATGTGCGCTGAAAAAAATAGAGCTTGGATCAATGACTTCGATTATTTTCCTCGCCGAAATGTGCGCATGCCTCTTTAGTATTCGTTTATCCCTCGTCCCAGTACTTGAGTACCAGCACGTCGGTACGAGAAATGTGGCAGGCCGAATTGACGCGGGGAAAAATGATTGCTCAACCTTGACCTTGCCACGGCATGTCGTTCCGCTCGCAAATTCTGTTTTGTCTCTCTCGCCGCGCGGATCGAGTTTGGTGCGCGCTCGTGGGTTTTAGGGAGGGGGAGGGCGTGGGTCGGGATGGGTCAGTGGGGGGACGACGGGGATGTGGTGACTAGGGTGGGGGGGAGAGGCATTCCCACTACGGAGCAGCCCATGCGCCCCGGAGTCTGCCGTCCGATTTCGCCATGGGCGGAGGGCGACGCGATGCCCATCCGCCGAGGATGGGGATGCAGGCGTTGTGGGCGGTTTCCTCCCCGCATACCAGTAGTACGTACAAATTCCCTCAACGATACTGATCCGCATTGCTAGCAACAATTAGAGGTGATGTTGACATGATAGAGCGGACGTATCCATGCATTCGATGAAATGCGTCGAATAATATCGATATTTTAAGCATCGCGTATCTAGCTCTATCAAGCATAACGTGTCATTTTTGTGATGCGATTTGCGCCACTGTAATCAACCCGAAGGTTCATTTGATTGGTTAGGGTGGAGCTCTATTAATACAAAGTAAACCTAATACGGTACTGAAATTCGCATATCGCGGAAGGGGGGAGGGGCAACTTCCTTTCCCTGTGCCATCTATAGTTTCCCAGGAAGTTCCGCGGCCCGAAAAAAATCACACAGCTTGGGTGAAGTTGAAGACGCCCAGAGGCGTCCCCCGTGGTCGAACTCGGGACCTCTTGGCAATGGCCTAGAACTCAACCCACTGGATTACCTTACTCGTCTTCAATGCCAATAGTTCAACATTGAAAAGTAATGAAATAGGTTTCAAATATCCGATTTTGGAGGAGCAATGAAATTGAAGTTATGGCGAGATGTTTCCTCATCCGCCTCATTTGTCATATCCATGTGAGATTTGATGGGATGTTACCCAAGAGTGTCATCTCTCCTCTCCACGTGCACCCGCGGCATATGCACCGCAGGGCGTGCACATGGAGGCTCTCGCGGGGTGGACGGCGGCGGCATATCGATGCATCTCTCGACTCCGGGGTCGGACGGAGCGGCGGGTGTTGAGAGGGGGGAGGGTTCGGGGCGTTTGATGCCATTATTGGCACGGCGTGGGCGAGTCGACGGGCACCCGTTGGGTCATTCGAGCGGTGAACGCGACGTGCGGCGGGAATGAATGCGCTTTTGGCGGTGCGGCGGGATGAGGCGACGCTCTTGGCGCGATGCTCACTTAGCTTCCGCCGGTGCTGTGCAGCTGCAAATCGCACGCAAGCACGTACGCACGGCCCTGGCGGGGCGAGCGGGAGAGGTGGTCTGCGCCCCCCCCCCCCGCCCTCACCCGTTCACCCCTCCGCGACCCCGTCCGCGAGTGCGCGGACCCTTAGACACGCACACTGCGTGGACTGCGTGGGAAGGGGGAGGTAGGTGAGGCGTCGGGGACGCCTCAGCCCTCCCCCCCCATGGACGTCCGTACGCGCACGCCGCTCCCAAGCTCCGGTAGTCAGGGGGGACCCGGCTGAGGGAGGATGCCCATCCAGAAAGAGGGAGAACCCCAGTTGGGGGGGGGACGCAGGGAGAGCGCACACCACGCCACTCGACCCCTCCCGACCCTCCTTTCACCTCCCCTTCTGCCCCCACGCCGCTCCCGGGATCGATAAGGGGGGCGGATAACTATATTCCCCTTTCTGCCGCTCTATCGAGCGGGAAGGGAGAGAGGGAAGGGGACGGATGGCTAGGGGGCGTGTGGTGGAGGGGGAACCTTTTTTTTGTATGTGTGTGTGGAACCCCCCTCCCTGTTACCTCCGTGTCGTTTTGTCGCCCGAGTGTGTCTCTTGGGCGTGTGGTGTGCTTGGGGAGGCGCTCAAGGTGCTGCTCTCCCGAAGTGCGGAGACGGGGGGGGGGCGAGGAGAGGGGACGTTCGCTGTATCTCTCCTCGGATGTCGCCGTCTGAGTCACCTCGGCGGGGGTTGTTCTTTCTAGGGGCAGAGAGGTGGGGAGGGTCGAAGCCGCACACGCGGACAGAGCAGCTCTGCCGCCGCCCTCCTGGGAAGAAGGTTCCTGCTGCTCGAAGGTGTAACTTTATCCCGGCGCCAATTTCATTGTCGCGAATCTAACGAGGGGGAATAGGGCACATAAATGGGAAATAGCGTGTTATTCAGTGTGATAGACTACCCCTACCCTTTTGCCCCCGGCGCGACGTTGCGTAGTTGCTCAATCTACCATGGTGTGCCCATGGAAATAATCCTCGGCTGACGCTCATCATTAGGAGTTATCAATCCGAAGATTGGTTGGTAGCAGCTCATCCAAACTAATCCCATCCCATCCAATCTGTTCTTTCCCCCTTAGACCCGACCCCCCCTTAGCTTCCCCTTTGCACCAACATTTTTCGAAGTTCATCCTATTCCATCCCCTGTAATTATTCTATTCCACCTTTACTTCAAAATTAATGGCTTTTAGGAAGCGATCGTAACTCAGGTTGTGTCCAGTGAAATTCCCTCGTCTTCTTTTAAGTGTTCTCTGTCGGCATCTTCCGTCATTCGGGCTTTGAATTAATTTTCATGTATTACTCTGACAATCCGTTTATTTTCATCATTCTCCGGTGGCATCAGATTTTCGTCTACCCCAGGCTTCTTTTTTCCTATTATGGTTTCCCAGGAAGATCTGGTACCCGAAAAATCACATAGCTTGGATGAAGCTGCAGGTGCCCAGAGAGGCTTGCCGCGGGAATCGAACCTTGGCCCTCTGGTCAGTAGTCTAACGCTATACCTATCCCTGGACTACCACGATATACATATATATATATATATATATATATATATATATATATATATATATATATATATATATATATATATAGTACAATACACAGTAACACATAATATAGAAACACAAAAAAAGGAGAACACTCACACGTATTTTCTTGATATTTCGACGGAAACAATCCGTCTTCCTCTGAAGATATAGAAGTAAGGCATTACTTCTATATCTTCAGAGGAAGACGGATTGTTTCCGTCGAAATATCAAGAAAATACGTGTGAGTGTTCTCCTTTTTTTTGTTTCTATATTATGTGTTACTGTGTATTGTACTATTCGGCACTTCCGTGTTACGTCTATGAAAGCATATATATATATATATATATATATATATATATATATATATATATATAAACTAATGAAAAAGGATTTTTAAAATATGAAAAGGAAGGGACCCTGTGGGAAGAGTGACATTTTTTAAAAATCAGTATGCCCCTCTCGAATGGTGGACTTTTTTTTTACTATTTAATTCGGTATTTTGATAATTCTTGTCCCTTTCTTCATCAATCAGCTGATCGCCAGGGTTTGAATTGGTGTGGGGGCACTACTACTGGCTTACCTCCGAGTGTCAAGGGCATGACTCCGTACGCCGGATGGGATGTGCAACTGTGATGACCCCTGATGAACTATTTTTGAGAATAGCCGATGCTTGGAAATTATTTCCAGCATTGGGATCATTAAAAATGTCTATTAGAAGCTAACATTGAAGCAACACTTAATTTTGGTGTTGTATGCCTGGTGTGGGGTCATCCTATAGCTAGATAGATTGATAGTTAGATGGATAGTCGTCTTTATTTTGGGGCGAAATTGAGACTATGGAGTCTCTTCTACCACCTAACCCTTCGTCACACATTTCCAAGATTAAGCTTACAGATAAATTTCACAAATGTGTATAAATAAATGCATACAATATCTTAGGACTAAAATACAGCAACACAATACATTACTTTCATAGTTTAACTAATAACTATAACACACGACACATGTATATACACATGCGACACATACAAATACTATACATACACACAACACTACATGCAAACAATACTTGCAAAACAATATTCCTCGTAATATTTACAAACGCCAATGCAAAGTATGATGCTCCTGCGAAAGAAAAAGGAAGGATCTCAAAGTCTGTTTACTGCTGTGTTTTCACTGGTTGGTATGCTGGGAAATTAGTGATTTGTGTAGTTCGCCCTTGAATGATGGAAGAGAAGGTGCATTCGTTATAACGGATGATAGCTCATTCCATCCTGTAGAGCACATAATAGCGGTTGCTTAAAGGATACCCTTATAAGATGCATAGATTTACTTCTGATATCGGCAGCTGTTTCTGATGACTACGTTGTAATTACTGCAACGAAGTTTGGTTGACTGCGTCCGCTCATTCCTTTTGAGCCAATACCAATGAATGCCGTGACTTTTCTGTGTGTTCCACTTGAAAAAGCAAGTGCGCCCACGCTTTACACCAATCATACTTAGAAAACTGAGTGGAACCCGTTGCGGGGGAGTTAGAGCATGTTGATTACCAAAAAATCCAATTCTACGCGTAGAAATTGCAGTTGCGTCTTGGGGTTTCAAAGTATTACATTGTCAGCAGGTGGGAAATTGAAGGGGATCGAGATGGTGCGGGGGCTATCGTACTGGCTTCCCACCCAGAGGGCCCGGGTTCAAATCCCGGCGGTGTTGAAAATTTTTCGGAGGTATCTCGATCCCTGCTTGAGGTGCTTTGTGGAGGGCACTTTGAGTGAACACGCCGTCCGTCGGATGGGACTTTAAACGGCAGACCCCTTGGTGCGTTTTCGTTAAGAGTAGGCTAATGCCGACGCCGGGTTTCTCTCCACCCTGTCCATCCCCTATGGCGCATATGACCTCAGCTGTCGGTCGCCTCCCCTAAGTACTGCTACTACTAGGAAATTGAAAGCTGCGCCTGATGACGACGTGATGTTTTAAGGAGGTTGGATCGTGACGAGTCAATGTCTCACCTAAATTCACGTACCAATGGCGAATGATACGGAGTAATGTAACACCCATTCATCCGTAGTTCGCAATCCAAAAATACGAGTGTGCAGTTTTTAAGAATTCTGAGTTTCATGTAAATTTTTGAAACGGTCTCAAAAACTTGTTTTGGACTAATGCTGGGGCGCCAGTTTTTGAAAACCGTGTGATTTCGGCTCTTTATTCTCCAGGGGTTGATTAATATAATTTAAATAAGGCTGGTAGGCGGTGTTATGCTATTTCCGTTGCAACTCACATCCTTGCGTGCAAGATATTTTAATTTTTCGTGAGAAGGACTTGTATTTCTCCACCATCAATCCGTAATTCTTCGAGTGTCAGTCCTCCTCAGCCACAGGAGAATGCATCAAATGTCGCGATGTCAGTTTTTATGACAATTAACACGGGAAGGTCTTGCTGTATCACCATCATTTGTTAGGGATGATATGCGATGACAACTACAGAAAAAATGTTTATCAAAATGAAATGCATGCTCTCTCGATGCGGCTTCTTTGAAGCGTGGGTCGCGATAAATTATTTTTTTCCTCGTGGAAAATAGGGTTTTCTTGTTCGTTGAGCAAGCAAGACAGTCTTCGGAATTCACTCAAATGGACAGGTACAGCGATGGAGGAGGAAGTGCAGAGGGGAGACGGCAAGATGGAATATGGAAAGGGGAAGAGAGACCGGATGAGCCACCCCTTGAGACCCCACGGATTTGTTAGGGACATAATGGGGGGAAGGGGGAAGTGAAGGTTCCCCGATGAGGGGGGAGGGCAGGGGGCAAATGCTTGTGCTTCCCAAATCAAGGAAGGGGAATGTCAGATGGAGGAGCCATCGAAGGGTGAGGGGGTTTGTATCTGATGGGGAAGAGAGGAGGGCCACAGGCGGCTCATCAATCAATCTCCGGCTCGGAAGGATGTACAAACACGAAGCCGGCTGCCGCGTCTCCGATCGAGGCGGCTACAGGATTCTTGTGAGAGGCTGGGGGGTATTTGTCCACGTATATTTAAGTCTACATCATCATGCGACGGAAAACTTTTTGGTGCGGCTCTGAAACATGGTCGTTGAAGTAAGATGATAGACGTGGATTGGTGGATTTTGTCATGTGGGCGTGGGGAAGGATGTGTAAAGGAATAAAAACGAATTGCGTGCGAATTTCCCGCCAGATGAGGCAGGAAATGTGTATGCGGGGAGTTTTGATTGTGGTGGAATGCCATAGACTGTGATAGGGGAGGGGGGACGACTGGCAAGGAAGGGGGAGGAGTAATAGAGGGATGTTGAACGGAAGTATGCCGGATTGGAGCACATTTTAATATGATGTGGGGATGCCAGGGTGTGACGTGTTAGACGAAGCTAAGAAATTATACCCTTTAGTATTCTAAAGTAGGGTGACAGGTTTTGTCTTGATGTGCGAGGCTAACAATTGTTGGGGGTGTGCAGTCCGTGCATCCAAAAACCTACCTTAAAACGGTAGACTGGCTAATAGCAATAAACATGCGGCAAAACTTTTGCGAAATCTTGACAACTCGTGCCTCGGTGGGACACACTTAAAGTTGTGATCTTTTGAAATTGTGTTTGTTTCAAAGTAAAATCACCCTTGCACTTGTTCTTTTCAAATATTCCACTTAACACTGAAAAGCGCAACCTATGCTGAGGTCTGTAACGGTTTTTACACTCGTTACTTAGATTTTCTCACGTAATATTCCTTTATGAAACTGCAAATGTACCGCATGTTATGGTTTCGGTGGGAGAAACATGGTCCAGGAGGAGGGTGGGAAGGGTCCGAGCGGCAGAACAGAAGCGAGGGACCTCCCCCCACCGCCGGGAACCCAGAGGGTGGTGGGTGAAGTTGCGATAGTGGTCCCACCCTCTTTTTCGGGCGGTGGCCGTGGCCCGTTTACGGTTCTCCATATCGGTGGACTCCGGTGGGGTCGTTTAACTATTCATTAATTTTCGGGTAGAGTTGTTCTCTGAGGTTCAGTTCTCTCTCTCGTTCTGTTCAGTGATGCTGGTCACGTCGTTGTTTGGATTACAGTGACAACCTAAAGACCGAGCTGAAACTCCCGGGTTTGAGTTAATTTAATATTCCAGGTGATAGTAGCCAGCGATTATACTGGAATTCGACGGTGAGATAATTAGGGGGTCGCCTTCAAATCTAAGACGATTACTGGCGAACCGAAGAAGAGGAGTTTGTGTCACATTAAACTGTCCTTCGTCTGAAATATGGAATGGTCTATTGTCTATCTGGACTCGTCGTTCACTCAACTAATCATGTCTAGAAGAGAAGCCCTCCAGGTGTAGTCGGGGGCCGTAGGGTTCTTTCTGGTAAGGACAGGAGGCACTGTCTCCCCTAACCCAGTCGTGTTTGGGATAGAATATTAGACTGCAATGTGGGTTACGTCCATATAGTATTCCTACTAAATGTTGGGACACTATTTGCTGGAATATGAAAAACGCAAGGCCGTACGCGAGGGTCATAAGATCACGGGATTTCGATATTGAATTATAGGCGCTATCTCCGTTATAGTTAGCCGAATTACTGCCTCTTAAACAAACTTTTGGGAGTGTATTTTAAAAAAATGATTAGAGGTATTAAAAATTGTCGCTCGTAAACTCGACTGCTTCAGGAATCACCGCGTGGAAGTTTTGAATGTGCGTTGTAAAAAGAGCAGTCGAACTTTTCCGCATAATTTATAGTTTTCGTAATTTAATGTGTATTAAAGAATGTACGTTAAAAATTTCTGTGGTGCGGCGAGGTAATTATTCAGTGAGTAATGACTCGTGCGTCTATCAAAATCGTGTTCATAAAGAAACGCAGGCAGCATCGTCAGATGCTCGAGTTTCAGGATCTTTTTCATGGCCATAGTAGCAGGCGCACCCAGACTCTATTGTTATGGCCGAAGGAAAAGGATTCGGGAGCGCAGCGCAAACAGGGTTTGGGAAAGCTCTTAAATATTGTATTCTTACCGCTGGGATGCAAAAAAAAGGAGAGTTGAGATCCAGGTGTAATCATTCCCGACGCGTCCCTCGTTTCCTTTGCGCTGCTTTCTTGTCTTCCCCTCTTTTTCTTCCCCTCCTGCTCTCTGCTGCTGTGTCGGTCCGCGCGCTGCTCCCAGAGGCATTCACCTTCGCGGCGGGGAGGGGCAGAGAGGCATGGGGACGAGGTTGTTGTGGGCGAGGGAGAGAGAGAGGGAGGGGGAAGAGGGGGGGGGCAGGGTGCAAAGGGTGTAGTGGGGGCAGGACTCGGAACGTGCGAGGTTGATTCCCCGCGTGTGCCCTGGCGACTTTTCCCCCAGGGCGCTTCCATCATCCGCTCCCCCCACTGCTCCGCCGCCCCTCCCGACCACACTTCCCCGGATGAAGTAGCTGTGGCCATTAGGGTGGGAGTGGGCCCACTTTGGTGCGGATAGGTGTGAGAGTAGGGGGGGATGGAAATGAATAGGGCAGTGAAGTCGGAAGGTAGTGTTTAGATTCTGATTCGGCCTCAAGTAATGTCCTAAGTACGACCCAAACTTCAGCTCTCGTTAGTTATTGATAAGATTTCACAGGAGTTGATTCTTTTCTTCATTTGTTGTTTCGGCCCGATGTTTTATTGATGCTAGCTCACCAGTTTTTCCCCTTCAAACGCTATTTACCCAGCGCTTTGATCATTCCTCCGTGCCACACATCTTTATTTGGGAAATGTATTATTTAGCCCGCGTGCTTCACGTGGGACCTTCCAGTCTTCCCTCTGTTTTGTTCCCAAACAGAGGCGCTGTCTCTCGAGATGTCTCCAATGTATGCCGACCCCGTTAGCGGCGGGGTAACGTCCTCGCCTACCCAACCCTCGGGTTCGATTCCCGTCGAGAAAGGTTAACCTCAACCTTGGGCCTGGGCGTTTATGATTGTCTTCAATGTAATGTACAGGAGTTAGGTGGAAGAAGGGACCATGAAGTCTCACTCTCGCCTCAATAAAGTCGTTAAATAAATAATTTCGTCCTGTTCCTTATAGTGGTATTTCCCTCTATTATTCCTCGTATTCTTTACTACTCTGAGTCTATCTCCGAACTTAAGCATCTACTTCATTCCCCAGGTTCTTATTGTTTACAAAAGTACTTCTATTATTGTCCAGTCTGATTTTTAAATTGTCTAAGCCCCTGATTAATATGCTGCAACTCACCACACGAATATTTTCACCTTCTCGACTTCCTTCTTTGTAACCAGATCTTCTTTGAGTTTATTAGTTACGTTATAGTGATACTGTTTTATTGAATTAGTCCGACGAATCGATCAGTGGAAATAATGTCAGAGGGCAGCAAAGGTACATATTTCGAGTGAACTTAGGGCAGTCGGGTCCCTCTTCCATCCGGCCGGTTGCCATGGGTATCAGTCGGGACCAATATAGGGTCTCGTTTTAGAGGAAGGAAGCTTCCTTTCCGCGAAGTACCGGACATTTTTAGTTCAAATGGAAAGAATGATGAATGTTACACTATTAAAACCATATTGAAAAATCATCAAAGTAGAGATATCTTATTAAGAGAATAACTTAACGAATTTAGGAATTTAAACCATAACAGAGCCAACGCAGTCAAGTTTGCATTTACATAATACCCCTCAAGCCGACGCAAAGGCGTGTAGCGGGTCACCAGGCATGGATACACGATCATTACATCTCTACAGAGATTTAGTTCGATCATGCACTCGAACAAAATTGGTCTTTACGAAAGAAGCTAATTAAATTCTACATGAATTCTATGGTCTCGGGCTCAACTTTGTGGAGGTTCATGTTCGTTTAAATGAATATACTTTGTAACTTCCACACAATTTTTATTCGTACTACCGGTTTCAACGCAACGGCGTCATCATCAGGTACCTTAGTATATTCATTTAAACGTAAATTCTGCATATTCATTAAAAGGAATTCATTCAAATCATGCGGAAGCAAAGTTAAAAGAAGGGGTCTATTTAAAATGCATGCAGGGTATTGACAAAATAGATGCACTATCAGTGCTAATTATTTTCTTCGTGACTGCGTTCGTATCAAAATGACATTTTAAATTATCCGTTCTGCTAGCGATCTCCCTGATTTTGCGTACGTGATCGGGGCCTTTAATATGTCTTTAACATCCTCAAATAGGCAACCTGCCTCAAATTTACGCAGTAAATTTAAGATGTATTTAAACCTACAGTCCCTAGTGGCTTCCATCCTAATTATTTTCAATAGTGTCGTGATACTGCTACCTTGTTGACAACAAATTTTCACAAACCTAGCTGCTTGACATTGCTCTCGATACAGTTAAAAAACGCAGCCTGCCTCGTGAGGATCCCATACCTTCGTAGCGCACTGTAGGTGGGGCTTAACTAACGTACAATAACAAACCTATTATTACCTTCTCATTACATTTCCCACGTATCCTTTGTATGAATGCTAACTTTTTATTCGCCATTACGCAAATTTCGGGAACGTTTTTCTCCAGCCCCCATATAAAATCTAAGAGAAGGGCTTAGAAAGCCAATTACAGATCCGAAAGCACCAAAGTTAACAAACGTGACCAAGTTATTTTTTTTAACACTTGGCAAAATTAGTAAAATTGCGGATGGAGTGAAAAGAAGCGCGCAAGAACATGCTGGCGAAAAACATGAGGAACCTCGTAGTGATGAGAATACCAGGTAAGATTTTCGCGAGATGAGAAAAGGCAGGAGGGTAGTCATTGTCGCCATCAGCCTTTTTACAACGAAAGCCAGGGTAGGATCCATCCACAAGAAGTTCTTTGAAGGGCTTCAAAGACCTAGCACTCTTGTCATTTCGTAGGCTACAGTCGCAAACACATCAAACACATGAAATCCACCCACCCCACGGGTAAATTTTTCTTTACTGAAGATAAAAAGAAAAACGTATTTGGGGAGAGCATTCCATTTTCAAATTTCTAAAACATCTCCTAAGAATATATAGCCTCCAGCCCTCGGCATTCTGTTTGCACATGGTTCTAAATAAGCAAAGCGCAGTGAAAAACTCGTGCCTCAGCGTTCGGAGAGTGTAGCTGATGGGAGGGGAGGAATGAAAGGGGGCTGGGGAAGGTAGGTGGTGAGAGGGAAGGGGATGATTTTGTGGGACTGAGGAAAAAACGTGTGTTTGTGTGTCAATGGTATTCCAATTTTATTAAAATAAATCGGGGTTGCCAGGCATCCTTTAAACCTTGTAGGTTGAGAAAACCAGAATAAAACTGAAAAATAGAAGAGGGATTGAGGAGTGTAATATGGAATGTGAAGAAGTAATATTATTGTCCCGGAAAATAGATAGCGGACAACAGAAGGAAATAATTACTCGTCTATTTTTTATTTGGCTTAATTCAGTGAATTTTATAAAACTGGGTGTTTTATATGCCTTATGTACGACGTCTGTCTAATAGATTTTGTTCCCTTCAAAGTACCCTCCATTCGTTACTATGCACTTATTCCATCTTCTTTTCCACTGTTTAAAGCACCCTTGGAAGTCCTCGGCAGTTAGGCTTTTTAGTTGTCTCGTCGTTTCTTGCTTTATTGTGTCCACATCTTCCCAGTGATGTCCCATTGTCACATTTTTGCATTTTGGGAATAGAAAAAAAACGCTGGGGGCGAAATTTGGCGAATGAGGAGGATGATCAAGGATGATAATTGACTTTTTTTGTCAGAAACTGGCGAACAATCAATGCCGAATCTGCAGGTGTATTGCCATGGTGAAGGATCCATCCATCATGTTCGGTTAAAATAGTGTGCAGTGTTGATTTTCCTAAATTCAGTTCATCGGCTATCATTTGGACAGTTTCCCGACGATTGGCAAAGACAAGGGACCGCACACGATCAATGTTGTCGTTAACACAGGTGGTTGAAGGTCGTCCCGGCCTTGCATCATCCGTGGTGTCTTGTCGGCTATCTTTAAAACGCTTAATCCACTTCAGAGCGGATGTTTTCTTCAGAGCATCATTACCATAAACAGCTGTTAACATTTCAGTAATTCCTTGATAACTTTTACCGCACTTTACCAAAAAACTTGCTCCGCGAGTTCGTCAATTTCCATTTTCGACAAACAGTAAAAACAAGGACCACAGAAACGAACATAAATGGCACCATACGCACAGCTCGACGATCCACCAAGCGCATTGGGTCTCAGGCAACTAGCGCCGCTAGTGGGCGAGGCTGAAGTCCAGCGTTATGGCCATCAGATTGCACCAGTTCGCGTATTCATTGCACAAACTACGTATTCTGCCAGAAGGAAAAGAATTTTACGTCACATCTGTGTATATCGCAGTAGGATTCGTGCAATTAATCGTTCCAAGGGAGAGTCATGCCACGAAACTATCACCTAACTTCCGCTTCACAGCAAATGAGTGGTAGTCATTAAGTATTTCCAACTTTGAATGACAAAATCAAAAGCACTCCGTTATAGGAATGATTTTTTACGCTTACAACACGTGCTAATATTGTCTTGTATTTACGATTATGTATGGGGTATTTCCAGAATGATATAAAGCATTTAAAAATTCGGTATCTTTCTATTTTTAGTAGTTAATCCTCGAGGAAACGCCAATACCTGGCTGAGTCATGTTAACTCCCTATTCATAGCCTTAACGAGCATGCATTGATAGTCCCTCACGTAGTTGTATTTCCTTAATGCTTAGTGCCATACACGAAAAGGTTTCGTGGTAGGATTAATTTCATCTAGATGCCTTAAAAAGTCAAAAACTATAGTATAGGGATCCAAAAATCCAAGCGATGTAATCTATCAACCGTAAACGAGACTTTTATTTATGTGGGGCCATCGTTTTTAAAAATAATTTTTATCTATTCATTCAAAGTCAAATCCTTTGAAGAGAACCATTATCTTCCCTGCCTATGATGCAGGGAAAGATGTGGAAATATTCGCACAGGTGAATTAAGTCGTGTCCGTTGGATTACGCGGATGAAGCATGGTAGTAAAACTGGCAGTGCATAAATTTTAAACACGATTTTTTGTTATCCTTGAAAATTAATACAAAATTATCTAGCTGTTGACCGCCCGGTTCGGGGAAATTCCGAGATTTCTGGATAAAAACCTGGGAAGGGAACCATGTCTATGAATCACGGATACCGAAGTGCAAGTTTGTTAAAACTTTTTCATAGCCACAGAACATATGTCGTTATATATGTTAAGGCACGGGCCTACATACGAGCGTATCCTGTAGCGTGTCTCCACCGCAGTGGTACTTATAATGTGTCTCGCGTACTACATAGTAATTTTGACGGTGGAAAGTCAAATTTTCACCACGTGCCCTAGGATAATACCCCTTCGATCTCGCTTTTATTTAAATAACCATTGGTGAAATTGAAATTTGGGCTGGGTAACCTGAAAATGTTGGTGAAATCAGCAGGAATGGCGGTCCTGCGGCTTGGTCCACTGATTTTGCAGAGCGCCGTCAACCGCACCCGTGCCATGTAATGTCCATGGGTGTGGTGGCTTTCGTAAATAGTCGACGGTACGTGTCCGATCATTCTTAACATATGGCATAGAAGTGCACTGGATGAAGTATGCAGTAGGAACCGGGTTGGTGGAGTGTAATGGCTTCCCAGCCCGAGGGTCCGGGTTCGAACCCCCGCGGAGGGGCGGGGGGGGGGGGAGAATATTTTTTAATTGGTGTCTCAATCCCTGCTTGGGGTGGCATTTTGAGAAATCAGTTCGAATGGAATATTACGCCGTCCATCGGATGAGACGTTAAACTTTTAAACTCTTCGGCGAAGCAAAAACTTGAGTTCTTCCATTCCGTGGGAATCCCACCTCTACCAAATCACCCACCGTCGGCCTGGGGAGTACTCTTCCTCACGGCACCGACCGAACAGATCCACCCCCGGGTGACCCGCCCTCCCTCGCCGCGGGATGGAATGTGAGCGTTTCCCCCACCCCTTTTGTCTCTGAAGACTCGGTGGTTGCAGTCATTCCTCGCCGGAATGCCACTCACCAGTTGGATTCACAATTTTTCGTCCTCGGCAACCATTGTACTCGCTTGAACCGTCCCATAAATTTTTTTGCGCCCATTGTTCACCAATCGGATCCACACTCTCAGATATTCACTTCCGGTTGCAATATCCTGTTCGCCGGGTATTCGCAACCTCACCCCCCCCCCATGTCGCGTCGCTATAATTCCTTGAAATTTGAATGAAAATGGAGAAAAAAGTTTTCGGATCGCTGCTCATGGTGCGGAGTGGGCACTTCCATTTAGAAAACATCCCTTCACTCTTGTTCTCCATCGCTACGCACGCGGCATGTTCTGATGAATGTCGCGACATCCGGGTTTCCTGTGCCCAGGCGATCGCCTCTCTACCCCACTTGCCATTTATTATTTTCTCATTCTCCTCCGGGCTCACCCCCTACTATTAATTTTTAAATTATTTGATTCATAAAACTTGTCTTTTTCTTCTTTCGCTCTTCCATTTTTCCTCCCTGGACTCCATTCACTCTCTTCTTTTGTTATCCATGCATCCCTTTCGTTTTTAGTGTTGGGTTTATTTCTTTTGATTCGCCCTCGTAATAGGCCGGTTTGCTTGTACCGAAATTGTGGAAATCGCTTAGCGGCCTATTCTATAATTTCAGGCGAGCATTGAAACCGTGCGTTATGTACGGAGAGGAAAATGAGGAGAGTTCAAATTGTAATCCCAGTCCTCGCCGTGGATAAATATAATTTATTTTGCGCTAAATTTTTGAAATGTCATCATCATTAAATATTAATAATTCAGTAAACGTATACCAGAAGCCAAACTTATGAATGGACCACCTCCCGGTTTTCACTTATTTAGCATAATCATGGCTCCGGTGGTGGCAGGGTCTCTCTCCCTGGTTTGCCAACCCAGAGCTCGCGGGTTCGATTCCCGCCTATTAGGGTTTTACTCCACCCACGCTTGGGTGTTTGTGATGGTCCTCATTTTAATTTTCATGCTAATAATTAGGATGTTAAAGGCCTAAAAAGGCTGTTAAAAAGGATTTGTGATAAAAAAGAAAACTCATCGGGTGCTATCACCTAATGGTGCTCAAGCTTTGAAACTCGACTCGTTATTTACTTGTCGGTGTGATTTTTTGCAAAGGTTTGCATTAAGTATTGATCCGTAATCGCGATGGATGTATGTTCATTGACGCGTAAAGTAAATGTATGCTTATCGAAGTGATGCAGCTGGAGCCTAGCTGTAGGAGTATTGGGGCGGCAGGGGTGGAGGCTTCCGGTCCAAATACGTGTCCGGCAATTTCCAGCAGGCAACTCTCCTTTCGACCGGGATAGATGTATTTTTATTTTTCAACATAATATCCTTTTCGCTCGATACCCTTTTCCCTGCGTTTCTGCAACTTTTTTAAGCCGTCCAAAAAATTGGATTTCGGAAGGTCTTCAAAATAGGTAAATGTGTCGGCGATCACCTACTCGTTCGACGTGTTTCGTTTTCCGCTAAGCCATGTTTTTTCAAGTTTGGTGATAGAATAAAAGTCACTTTGGGCCAAATATGGTGAATACGGTGGGTGTTGTAATGGTTCGAACTCTACTCTTTAATTTTCGCCGTCGAAACTGCGCAGGTTTGCGCCCGAGAATTTTCTTGATGGAAGCTTGGTGTAGCATTAACTTTTTTTACATTTTCATTCGCCGTCGTACCTCGCATCTTTGTCGAAAAATTAAATGCTGCTTTGTCCGATCGAAAAAAATATTAATGAGAGCTTAAAATTTCTCTGCGTGTCAGTTTATCTTTTCATGGAAATCATTACGTTTATCATCTCTTCCCACCTCGCCGTTGGAGATTAACTGGAGGGACTGGAGAAACTTAAAAGCTTTGTAGTTGTTTTTCCAAGAGTATTAATGAGTTTAATAATTGTTTGTTGTCTCCCCGGCTTAATGGATTGAACCTGGTCGAGGAGTATTAAACTAATCGTTCCCCAATTTTAATTTTCCAAAGGCTTTTTCCATTATTCGTCAGAACATGTGGTTCGTTATAAATGGTGCACTGATTGATGAACTTGGGCCGGGTTTGATAATGACTCGTAAAATCTAATCGTCAGTTATTGTAGAAGTTCAATTAACCTGGAGATAACCGACAAACACATTTTTATAAACAGTTAAGGCTGCACTTTAATGAGTGTGAATATTCTAACCGTTGTAACACCGTCCATTAAGCAATTTAACGGTCAGTTTTGAAATTAAGAGTTATAAACCTTTAGTTTTGCCTGTGATCCGAGGTTAAGGTTAACCTTTTGTGTAGCGAGGCCTGAAAGTTACATTTTAGTGGATAATTAGGCAATTGAAACATTTTAATTTATATCACGGTATTTTTAGCTTTTTTTGGATGTCATGTGTGATTTGGTTTGATAATGAGGTATTTCGTAGTAAATAATAATTTTTGCTACTAGCCAAAGCGCATAGCAATTTTAAACTTAAGCTTAACAACTAGGTTTTTCCATCTCAGTCGTAAATTTAATTTATTTACGGAGTGATATTGCTGAGCCTTATGCATAAGGAAAAGTGAAACATTTTCCGAAGCGGACCTCGTTCTTAAGTCCCAACCAATGGTATCATGGCTAAATTTTTACTTCAAAGTAGAAATTTTGCATCAGGTAAAATGATTGTCATTTGATTTGTGTACTTACTCTGTTTCATGAGTAAATCATACAGGCTTGACTAATAGGCAACATTGGAACAGTAAATTTGCTGCTATTTCGCAACAGGAGAGAATATAAACCCTTGTCGGTGGAATATCAGTATTCATTCCTTCGAGGCTTTTTAAACCAGTGGCTGTCTGCGGTTATCCGCAGGTATATCACCCGATGCGTGCAACATAATAAACATGGGGAGAACAAATGAGCGTTTGAATGTTCAATTAATTGTTGACAGCTGTTTTGCTGGGACGCGTTTTGGCTGGTCTTCGATTTTAGCCTATTCCAAAAAATGGATCAAAGAATCTGTATCAAATTTTGAGTGGGAAACGAAATTAAGTGTGCGGACGCATGCCGAATGTTGACTGTGGCATATAGAGAAGCTACCTTGAAGCAATGTTTATTGGTGGTACAAAATGTTCTCGGAGGGCCGAGAGGATGTGAACGACGAAGAGCGTGCACGCCCGAGCACATCACAACAGACGAAAACATTGATAAAGTGAAGAAAATAGTATTGGACAATCGTCGAATCACCGTTGGAGAAGTTGCTGAGGACCTAAACATATCGATAGGCTCGTGCCACTCAATTTTTACCAATGATTTTTACCAAGTGGGTATGAAACGAGTCACCGCGAAATTCGTACCAAAATTGCTCAATTTCGACCAAAAACAGCAACGCTAATGAGGTGTTGGACTCTGTCCGTGACGACCCAAATTTTCTCCAGAGGGTCGTAACTGTTGACGAATCATGGGTTTATGGTTATGACGTGGAAACTAAAGCTCAATCCCCCCAATGGAAGCTGCAGCACGAGCCAAGACCGAATAAAGCCCGCCAAGTTCGGTCGAATGTGAAAGTTTTGCTTAGTTTTCTTCTATTGCAGGGGCGTGGTGCATCATGAGTTCTTGCCACAGGGTAGAATGGTAAATAGGGAATATTATCTGCAAGTTATGCGCAATCCGCCACCAACGCCCAGATTTGTGGAAGAACAAATATTGCCTTTTCCACCATGAAAACGCTCCTGCTCACACATCGTGACTTGTGCGCGAATGTTTGGCCTAAACAACACACCAATGATGCCGCAGCCACCGTATTCCCCAGATCTAGCCCCCCAGTGACGTTTTCTTGTTCCCGAAACTGAAGAGGCCCATGAAAGTACGACGCTACGCTCTGATAGACGAGGTAAAAACTGCATCGAAGGAGGAGCTGAACAAGACCACAAAAATGATTTTTTGAAGTGCTTCGAGGATTGGAAAAAACGTTGGCGCAAGTGTATAATACTTTGAATGGGACAAAATAGATATTCATGAATAAATAAATAATTTTTGAAAAAAAACACTAAAGTCGCGATACTTTTTGAACAGACCTCGTATGTCCTTCACTAATTATTTTCATCTGTGAAATGGGTTGTAAAATCATGATTTTAGTGGTTATGAAGGAGGAGCTTATGTTAGAGGCAATATGGGAAATTTGGATTTTACGGTGAAAATTAGAAAATGAGAGGGAAAAGTCAGAGAGTCATTAAATGTGTCGGGTGTCATGGGTACGTGAAGCTCACCAGGCTTTGAGTCTTAAGGGTCGCTTGCCTCTGGTAACATTTCCCTACAAAGTGTTTGTTTACGCTTGGAAGAAAAGTGGAAAAATAATGAAAAAGAGGGATGGATAAAACATGCCGATATATTTTTGCTTTCCTCTGTTGAAAATTATCGGTACACTTTCATCCACTCACACATCAGATATACCGTTATTATTTTCCGATAAAACCGTTAGTTTGAGATTAATGCAAAATATGCAAAAAACACAGTTTGTTACGATCCCTGGGGCTTTGCTGTGGCCAGCTCTTTCACTGCTAAGTCGAATCTCCATGGTCAGTTTTCTCTTAAATCATTTGTGAACTGTGTTTTCTCTGTTGAAAAGTTGCTGTGGATATTCTTTTTATCTGTTCCTTTCATCTGCATTAAAATTGTCCCGGTTCTTTATCTCGAAGGGTGTTGCTTCTGAGCCTGTTCCTTGAGGTGATTTCCAACCATCCTATGGAAGGTCTCCCTTAAAAAAACCTTTGAAACCTTTTCACAGCCGGCTCATTTTACACTTCCTCGCGTAAGTTCATCGCCAAGATTTACCCGACTTTAATTGCGGGACTGCTAATTTAATTTCATATCCTTTCATTATTAACATGTCTATCTTAAGTTGTTGTAGATTCGTGTGGAAGGGCTCGATAACACATTATTGTGTTAGCACAGAAAAGAGAACTTTTTCTGTAAATAAATAGCGGCCTACCTTACCGGGATATATTTTTTTAAACTGCCATATAAAGCGTGATTATTTTTCTTTTAATGTTTGTAGTATACTCTTCTGACTTTTGGTTGCATCAATGAACATAATACCGCTTATATATTTGTGGCGGAAGCAAGTTGAAATTCGGTTTAGATGATAAGGATGATGATATGATAAAGACAGGATAGTGTGTGTCTGTCATTCAAGGGAGTACGTGGTCTGCCCAATAAATACGCGAACTGGTGCAATCTGGCGGACATGACGCGTTAGCGTATTTATTGGACAGACATCGTATGCATTGAATCTATATTTCATACGATTCATGAAATCTTAGACACTTCGAGGTGGGCATATAAAGAAATTCCGCAGGGCATGTTTCAAATATAGTCACCCTCGCCGTATATTGCTTCCTTCTCCGGCTACACACACGAAATTTCTTCCTTCATCGATCGATCGACCTTAGCCTTCATCTACCATGCTTACCCAACATTCTCTCCACATGCGCAATCTTAAGCCGCCAATTGCGTCGTGATAAATCCGACGCATCCAGTTTTCCAGCCTTCGGAATTCTTTCAATATTACCCAGATCACTTCCCGTAACATGACGATGGTTTTTTTCATCAATCTCACTTCCTCTTCATTGTTTTCCATATCCATCTCTCAAAAGCATCCTCTCATATGCTCATCTTATTAAGTTTTTGGTATTTTGAATCACGCAATCGTTTCATTGTAAATTCTTCTCTAGTTATTTATTTGTATCTTTGCTCTACGTATCATTCATTGCGCCATCCGCTCATGGTAAATCCTCTGCTGACTTTACCTTTTTATCTAGTAAAAAAATCATCAAAAATTAAGAATAGATTCTCGCTCATATTGTAAAACAAAGAGATGGTTGAATGAATGGTAATTTTTTCAATCTGCGAAAATAGTTTGCTTTCCTCTAGCATCAATAAATCAAACGCTATAAGCTCGCAAATATATCTTTTCGCTGAACATTTGGTGCTGTGGTGGCCTGGTGATCCCTGGACTGAAGTTCCAGGTTTCAAATCAGAGTGATGACCTGACATAAACTCGTCTTCACCTAAGCTCCTGTGGTTTAGGTATAGAAGAGGTGCCTGTGAAACGATTCCGGCTGCACAAGTGCTGCCCCTTTCGAAGTAGTAGCAGTTTTGAGGGGAGGCGAGCGAAAGCTGAGGTCATTTGCGCCATTAGGGATGGACAGGAAAGGATGAAGGGTGGAGAGAAACCCGGCGCCGGCATTAGCCTACTCTTTACGAAAGGCGCCAAGGGGTCCGCAGCTTAACGTCCCATCCGACGGACGGCGTACTCAAAGTGTCCTCCACAAAGCACCTCAAGTAGGGAGATACCACTGAAAAATATTCATCACCGCCGGGATTTGAACCCGGGCCCTCAGGGTGGGAAGTCAGTACGATAGCCACCTCACCATCTCGATCCCCCCTTTTCGAAGTATAGTCTAAGAGGTACAATTTATGCCTTTTCCTCTAGGTGGAAGGAGAGGCGGCACTTGCAACCATTCTGCACCCGAAGATATTGTAGTGCATCGAAACGTAACCGGACAGAAATTCGTTAGCTAGTGAAAGGTAGCCAATTTTTTTCATCAATGCATTCCAATTCCACCAAAATCACGCCTGAACATGCGCAAACCGTTCTATCCCATGAATTTCAAATGAATGTCCTGACTGTTGTGAACACTGTTTTTTTTCGAAGATTTGAATAGGGCACTGTTGGAGAATTTACGTGTGACGGTGTACAGGAACCCCATTAAACGTTTCCTTGAAAGGCAAATTTCTAGCGATTGGGTCGCCAGCAAAGGCGATAAAGAGACGGATTGAAATAGGAATTCTTCCGTGAGTAAAATGATTAATGTGGTCAATCCATAGATATGTAGAAATTATTGAATAAAAGCTCGGAATGTGTATATCCACTCAATTTCTATGCATTCATATTATTATTTGTGTATCCACACAAGTACATTGCATTCATATTATTATTTGTGTATCCACACAAGTACATTGCATTCGTAATATGAATTGCTGTTTTATGTTGACCACGTAGATAATGGGCTCACCATATTGGCAAATCTACTTCCTGCAATTTCCCTGGCTAATAGGATGGGCTATGAGGCAATTCAGTATTTTGCACGAGATACTCGTATGTTCAAAAAGTAAGGTGAATTTTCAAGTTTCGCGGGCAACTTACATTTGATTTTTTGTTTAGTTGTGTTGGTACCCGTGTCCCAAACATTTGTTTAAAGTGTCAACAATACAGAATATTTAGTTTGCTATTGACAGATACAAATTGTAGACTTGTTTTCGTGTGCTCGGCAATTTTCTGCAATCAAAATATGTTGGTGAAAGAATTTGCATCAAATGTTGTGTCAAAAATGGAATGAAGTGAAACGTGAGTACCAACCGACAAATGCATTCAAGTATAAACCCTGAAAGCATGTTAGATGTAGGTATTGTTACGGGAGCAACGTTTTCCTATGTTTTCATACAGTAATATTTACGTTTAAAACAACTGACTCCTGAGAGAATTTCAGTATTAGTTATCAAAAATGTACACCAGCTACTAAACTTAGTCTTAAATTACGTATGTGTAAAGTGAGTAATACAGTGAATGTCGGCATATAATTATTTGAGCGATGAATCTGTATTTTTTCACGATGAGGTAGTTTTAAAATCTGCATATCGGCTATCGATTTATCGGTATTTTTTCTCCGTCGGCATTCCCTAGCATTTAAGGCATATCCGTTTACCATTTGTTGAAATTTGAGAGGATTATATGAAAATGATGCAAAACGATGTCAAAAAACAACCCTGAATAAAGGATTCAAATTAAGCGACTCATTGTTGTGAAATATAGGGAAGTATTACGTTTTTGAAGTCTTCGTTAAAATTCTATGGTAACCTTTTTTGTCATAAATTCGTGGAGCACGATCATCCGTATCTTTGCGTCCGTCAAAAACAGGTCTCCTTTATTAATCTCCTTTGTATGCTATAAATTATCGCCCCTAAAATCTCTCCAGCATCAAATGGCACAATGGGGCGCCGCCCTTATCCCCATTCGACGGATACCCCACGCCAATCAATGACTTCGCCGTATGCGACCTTAAAGTAATAAGACCCTTTAATTTATCTTGCGGATCTCTTATTACACGTGAGCTTCCCTATTTTTCAAGCCATCTCTTGGCGAAGGAAAGATGCACGCCTGAACATTTCTCAGGAATAGTAAGTAAAAAAACGATAAATGTTTATCCATGGGAAGATCCAAGTCGACAAATCCTCCAGTGACCATATGTGTGTGTATATATATATATATATATATATATATATATATATATATATATATATATATATATATATAATATTATATATTATTATATATAGATATTATATATATGTATATATATATATATATATATATATTATTATCTTAAATAATCACATTTCGGTTCACAATCAGTTTTTGCAGCGTCTGGGTATTTCGGTAGTCGATGCACGTTGTGTAGTTGTATGAAACGTGCGGGAATTTCCTTTATTTTTTTCAATATAAATAAATGGGAAAAAAGACGGGTGTGCTCCCTTAAAAGCGCCTCGTCGTAGTTCTTACGAGAAATATGTTTGGAGAGGGGAGAATCTACGGTGATGGGTGGCGATGGATTTTTATTTCTTTTACCCGGGAATTCTTCGAAAAATTCCCCGGGAAACCCAAGATCGTGCTGGAATTTTATGGGCGCGTTCTACTAGACAGCCTGCAGACCGGGAGAGGGAATATATTTGTGGACTATTGAATTGAAATAAAAAAGTAAGTAACTTAAGTCCACAATGCAGACCCTCATTGTTTAAAAATAAGTCCATTTTTTTCGCGGGCAGACGTAATATTTGGGCACTATGTACGTCCAAGGTGTGATCAAAAAAGACTGGACTGATTTTATTCTGCGCAAACTGTTCAACGGATCGAAACGAGACAGTGCGACATCTAGCGACACATCTGAGGATTAAAACGAGAGGTGTTGCGTTTGTTTACGTCGAGTCGTTACGCAGTAGCAGCGGTACGTGTCTTAACCTGTTCGTCGCCGCGTGCAACGGCAACAATGAAGGAGCTAGAGGAACAGCGTTCACACGGCGCTGATCGTGACAGAGTTTTTCGCCAGAACCGGAACTTCCGTGATCCCGCAGCCACCTTACTCTCCAGACGTGGCTCCATCAGACTTTTTTTGTTTCCAAAGTTAAAATCAACCTTGAAATGGCGCCGATTCGACTCTATTGCGGACATTAAAACTAATTGTACGGCGGACCTGAAGAGGATCCCTACGGCGGCTTACCAGGCTGGGTTCGAGAGCTGGAAGAAACGTTGGCAAAGGCGTTTCGTCAGCCAAGGCATGTAATTTGAGGGCGACAAGTTCGATTAGGCTCTATTTGTCGAAATAAACAAGTTATAAATTCAGCCCTGTCTTTTTTTGATCACACCTTGTATAATATAGTTCCGCGCCGACGTGTTCTGAGCCGTGAATTCTACCCGCACGTTTAAGTCTGAGCTTCGGGTTAAAGTCCGTAGTGATGGCTTCGAAGTCCCATGCTTTTCTCTCTTGTTTTCCTTTCCTTTTTGGGTGTCTTTAGTCCATGAGAGAATGCAGCGACGGCAGAATGCAGGCATTAAAGAATGTATCATTAAAAAGTGGGACAAATCCATCCAGGGACGATATTTCTCAGAATGTGCTTTTTAATCGGGGGCAGTAGCTCTATGGGGGAGTGCTTGCAGACTTTGAGACTGCTTTGCGCTTGCCTGGCAAAAGTCGTTCAGCAGAATCTCAAAATATTTTCTCTCATTCCTGAGAGTATCAGTCCACACCGTCGAGACATTATTGGTTTTTCAGAAAACGAGGATAAATATTTAGGTTTAGCCACGACGAAAATGATACTGGATATTGTAGGTAATTTTAATTGATGCTGCTGAATGAATGGGTGCTTGCGGAGGAAAAAATAGAGCATTTTGTCTTAGATAAAGCCGGGTGGTGGAAGGAATGCGATATTTGCATTCCTAGGTCTAATCCATATGAATTGAAGAGAAAGTATTTCTTGAAATGTGCGTGAACGTAAGAATTTGAGCTTTTGTAAAATCAACTGAAGATAAAAGTGGTACTGCTTAGTGAAAGCTAGTGAGACGTAGGAGATTTACTGTCTATTTTCCCCAAAATGGGTTTCATTGTTTACAAAAACAAAAAATTAAGAAAAACCCCCGGGGGAATTGTCTCAAGGCTAGAAAAAATACGCGTAAGTCCCTCAGCATTAGTTCTCGGGGAAATAATCCTAGTTGCTGATCCCTGGAAGATACCATCTCGGTGCATTCCTACGAGGAACAGCTCATGCAAAATGCACTTTCCACACGCGTTGCTAAAAATTGGCGAAATGCGAACATTATTCGCGGATCCATGACTGAATATAAATGCTCTTGTTCATGAATACATTCAGAAAAATTATGCCTTTAATTAAGTAAGAATGATGGCTGGAAAAAATGTAGGGGTTGCTACCTAGGGCAATTAAACTGGATACCGGAAAGTTACTAGCACAACTGCATAGGTTAATGATCCTAATTGGAGGCACTTAGGGCCGAAAAGGAACTGCTGGATATTTCTCGTCAAATTTGCTACCAGAAACAAACAACCCGTGAAAATGTGCGACCAAGTAGATAAACGTTAAGGAAGTAAGCGCGAAGAAAACTTAATCATTTATATTTATGTCATTGCTTAGGGATGGCTGTGCTCCGTATTTTCTCCGCTCTCCCCGTTCGTTCCCCATTTTGTGATCCGACAAGTAAATAATCCCGGGAGCTCCCTGTGGGGGATTTTTTTTAACCGATTCATGCCCTAAGGCCATGAGGGATGGTTCCGCAAGCAGTCGAAGATAAACGGTTTAGTAAATGTGGTGGAAAAGGTTTGGAAGTGCTCTCTAACCCGACCACGCCGGAGGAACGTGTTCAAAGGCTTTCTCGTGAACCGCGTGATGTGATTTTGTTCCATTCTAGGCACTCGCTGCCACCGCTCCCTCGATGCGCATTTAAATGTGTATGGTAGTTGATGGTCTACATTTGTGTTTACATGCATATTAGTTGAAAAGGTTTTTGCATATCACACCTCTGTGGCTGTAGGTTGGCATGAATTTGTTTGGTTTTGCATGTGATTTTATTTTATTTTACGGGCGGTGACTTAACACCCCCGCCGCGCGCCCTCGCGGCGGCTTGCGGGATATTATGTAGATGTGTCGGCGTCCTGAACCTTCGCCCAACGCGAATACGTTTGACTCGCCATCCTTCCTTGCATCCAATCCACCGTTGGGGTGCTGTGGCCACGAGCGGGAAAATTTATTATTGGGTGGTGTACCCGTGCTCATGACGCGGCGCGGTTCTCCAAATTAAATTTTTTCCAAATAACCTTCCAATGGTAATCATATATCATTCACGTATCGTTTGTGATCGGACGCATTTTCCTGACTTATCCCCTGTCGTATCTTTTCTACGAGAGAATTACTCTCATCAATCAAAAATAAAAGGACCTCAAAGGGCAATATGTCAATTTTTAATTTAATTTCCTATAAGCATATGCATAAATAGTTGACAAACATTAGTGTTAAGGAAGTAAAAAATAAGCAAATTAAGAACAAGACCGCGACTAAATTTTCACGGCATGAAACTGTACTTCGATATGTTAATACGCGAGTCTCTTTAGGACACATTTTTATCATTGAAAAATAATAGATTCCATATTTTATTTAAATAATTGGAGGCCTGGTAGTCCCCCTAAGTCAAGCACTGGGATACTAACCGGAAGGGTAGGGTTCGATTCCAGGTGTCACCTATGGGCGTCCTCGGCTTCATCCAAGCTGTGTGAGATTTTGTACGTGCCATGGCTTGCTGAGAAACCGAGGGGAACTGGGTCCTCCCTACACTAAATGCACGGATTTTACGCGCCGTTGGACTTAAGTAGCAATAGGTGACCTCCACCCCCCTCGGATCAAAACCCACCTTCCGGTCGATTACTATGTTTTCGTTCGTGCCAAACGGTATTAAAGTGAACCATAATAGTAAATTTGGTGATAAGAGTAAGAAAAGATGGGTTTTGATTTCCGTGAGATTAGTAGGCGCTACTGGGGCCCATGCGGATGGATCTTTGCCACTAGTAGAGGACATGCAGTTTATTTCCTCCCCCGTGGCGCACAACATTCCCTCGAAACTCCTCCTTACCTTGGACAGGCTCAGGACAGACAGTGAAGAGGCATGGGAGGCGTAAATAAAATATGGCCTTAATTTTTTTAAGTATTTTTTGCCCAAAATTTACTCCTACTATTTATGGTTTTTGTGTACCCGTGTATTTTTGCCGTTGTTTTGAGCGCTACGCTTTCGCTATAGCAACAAAAGTTTTTCTAATTAATGAATTTGATGGTTTCAGGCTCCAACTTGTGAAAATTATTACCGGTTTTGACGTATCGTCAACATCATTTGGTATTATTATTATACCAGAAGATGTCGCCGCTGCGTCGAAACTGGTAGTAGTGTACTAAAGTTTTGGTAAAAAATTGTTTTAAGTTTAATTTTTCATAATTTATGACAATTATGTATAATCACACCAAGAATTTTGGTTTTCTCAGTTGGCAGTCATTGCAATTCAAACAAAAATTGCAAATGTTTAAAGTGAGAGGAATCTCAGCGCAGTCATGCAATCATTGGGATTCTCCACGCACGAGGGGATAGTGCGTAGTTGGGCGGTTGTGCGTTTTGGAAATTCAACGCCCCTTCCACAAGATGCACTTAAGAGCGTATTTAGGATTGATTGTATACTGCCATCAACCACGGTTTCTGGGTAAATCTTCATAATCCCGAAGAGGTACAATTACGAGACCGTTCACAAACCAACGGGAAAACGACAAGAACAGCTCGTGAGAGCGAAGGCTCGCATCGACCTCATGACACCGGGAGTCCAATCAAATCCCATGCGAGTGTGGTGAATGTCTATGTGGGAGAGAGGAGTCGAGCAATCGATCGCTTTGAGCAGGAGCAATAGAGACATCTCAGACTTGGACAGCCGGTGAAATCCGCCGTAGCAGAACAGAGCATCAATATGGACAACGCCATCGGATGGGACCAAATCAAATCACTCTGCCCCTCATTCAACTATTTGAATCTGCTAAGAAATAAAACCGTTGTGATCCGGCCGGAGAAAAATAATCTCCGGAGAAGTTGCGGATTTTTTCTCGGCAATGACCGGAAACCAATTTTGAAAAAGCGCACCTAAGTCGAGAGCATAATCACGGCCAAGCATGCAGGCCCGAATCAAATTCGGAAGATCGACCAATCAGGAGCAAGCTTACCCCCGGCGCGAGTATGTAAGTGTTCACTGGCCAGAAACAGCGACGCGGCGTTCAGCCCTGAAGCCGATGAACGAATCATCCGTTGAAACGTCAGCAGGAGTACGGAACACAGTCCGGTGGAAACCCCTTGAAGAATTCATCATTGTTCATTACCTGTATATGCCTCAGACTGCACGATTTGTGGATTGCTAATGTAAATTAGGGATGGGGAGTGTAATGCTAGGGAGGATGCTATAGATGTTCATTACCACCTATTGTTTTCGATGTACATGCGGAGGAAATGGTAAAGGAGAGGTCGCCTCTTACCCAGTCCTACATGGCTTGTGAAGAACATCAGGGTGGGTTGGCGGAGCAGTTCCTGTCCCTGTGTCGCCTATGGTTTCTCGAGAAGATCTGATACCCGAAAAATTACGCAACTTGTGTGAAGTTGCGAGTGCCCAAAGCTGGTAATCGAGCCCGGGGCCTCCGGTCCTGCGCTCTACCCAATGGACTGCCACACCCTCGATTAAGAAGAAATGAGTAGAATTGATGAAAGGGCTATTTATGGGATTTTAGTGTTTGTGAGGAAAAAAAGACATCTTCTCTACGTATTTTCCTTCGAAAAATACGTTTTGATTTTTGGGTGGTAAAAGGCATCGTATTAAAAGGGCATGCTTACGTATTGTTTGTTCCCCGTCACGCCGCGCGAGTGATCCCCTGCGTGGGGCAAGGTCGCCAATGCCTCTCGACAGAAGTGCCGTGCCGGTTGCCCGCGCCGAAGGATGGAGGCGTCGCCGCAGTTCCCAGTGCCGTCGGACCATAGTTATTTCTCATGCAAATGTAACGTTAAATGCCGTCAAGACGGCGAACAGCCGTGGGTGTTGGATCAACATTGATGGCGGGAAAGTTGCGACTTGGTCATGAAAATGAGAGACGGGTAGTTGTTGATTCGAGGCTTGCCTGAATAATTGTGCTTAATATTTTCTACTGGTGGGGTCGTAAATTGTGCGTGAGAAAAAGAATTAAATGCGAAAGTTGTTTCGAATCGATTAACATTTGGCCTCGCTTGATGGTATTACCTACCATTGTAGTTATATGACGTTAAAATAAATATTCCCTGGATTACGTAATTAAAATCGTACTATTTATATTTTTCCGGATGGCCAACCATGGAGCAATGTTGGTATGATAATGATACTTAATGGCAGTGCTAAGCAAATTTTAGCTGAATCTTTTACAGTGGGATTTTATTTTAGTATTTCAGGAAATATCTATTTGTTAGAAAGTTATGAACTTTAATTTTATTTTATATCTTGTATTCAGTGTATCAGTAAATTATTTTAATGCTCGACTACAACTTAAAAATAGTGTAAATACACTAAAGATTTGTTTGTAATTATTTTTATTATGAAGAATACCATTTAAAAGGGGGAATTGAATTTAATTGAATTTTTATCGAACCATTATTCTTAAAAAAAGGAGCTTGAAACGTGTATGTAGCTAGGTTAATTTAATTTAGCGCTCAGTTATGACTTGATTGATTTTTAATTGAATTTGGAAAATAGTCGCCCCTCAAGGCACTCTTTAAAACATGTCTATTTTGCTATAAGGTAAGGTAAAAAGCGAAGTAGGAATAAGGCCGCTATAACAAGGAGCACGCTGAATGCACTTGTTTTCACCGTGTCTCCGCAGCAACACGTAAATATAGCACGGTAAATATTTTCCGGAGGGACAAAGAATAGGCACTTGGCCCGAGTAAGCAACTTGCCTCGGCCTCGACTGCCCACTGGCGTCTGCGCAGGGAGGGGTGGGGCCCTGGCCGAAACGGCGGCTGAAGAGACGCCGGCGGCTGCTTAAATCTTGCATGCACTCAGCGTCCCAGGGGATAAGTCTTGCATGTAATATTCGTATGGCTTCGAGTGGCTCTTATTCTGGGTTTTCTAATAATCTGGTCGTTCAAAAAACTTTAAGCAGTGTCCTCTCTTAACTTTTATGTCGACTTATGGGCGTGGTTTACGCTCCCTCCGCACCGTTTCAGTATCCGATAAAGCCATTTAAATTTCAGTTAACAGCGATCGTTTTCAGTATTCTTTTAAGTCAGAAGTTTTTTTAAGACTTCAAGAATGATGGATCGAGAGGAGAAAGGCGCAGAAAATTAGGATGGTTACGGTTTGGGCAAGAGGACTGTGTTGCAAGCCACGTCTAGCGAGAGATCCGTAATCGTAAATTGGCGATTTTCACGAATATTTCGGTTGATTTTACACCGTCATTTCATCTGTCACAAGGCTTGGCCGACCACTGCGGTGGTCTTCGTGAACATCGGTGCCGCCATTTTTAGGACTGAATGCACCATTGCCTCACTCCGCCTTCGCTCATTATTCGCTCTGTTCACTTGACAAAGTTGCCTATGAATTTCAATTGGCTTGTGTTTTTTTTACCAGGAAGAAGCCGAACTTAGCGTCATAACTCGCGGAATTTTCTATTATAGCGCGCATTTTAACAATTCGCAGTGAATGAAACAGTTTCTGGCGTCACTTGGTGGAAATTCTTCATAATTGAAATAAAATTTAAAATACTTCGCCTTTCCACATAAACCACTTTTATTACTACCTAGGTTTCGTTATGGTATACCATTACTTACCATATTCGTACCTGATGATGTTATACCATAACGAAACCTAGGTAGTAATAAAAGTGGTTTATGTGGAAAGGCGAAGTATTTTAAATTTTATTTCAATTCGCAGTGAGCAAAATTGAAGAACCACAATGTGCACCCTACCACAGTAGGATGCGTACTGAGTGTAGGGACATGAAGACACCAAGATGGTGTCTCTAGTCCGACCTACCGCCACGCTAGGCCGGAACTTAAGTTACTTTCTGTTCAGTCTTCGAAGAATTTGATTGCTCAGGATATTCAGCTTCGCTCCAAATTGGGCTTGAGTGACATAATTCATGAATTTGGTTGCATTAGTTATTATTTCATCAAATTAATATCAGAATTAATGAGCAATCTATGCATAAACTTCATGGAGACCCTATCTGATTGGATAAAATCACGCGCAGCCATGTATGTCAAGGGGTGTAATTGCGAGAGAGAGATACATCCGGAATGTTTATGATTGTGGAACATTCTATCGAGAAGGATTAATGAGTACATACAATTTACTTATCCATAAAAACAGCCGACTGCCGTCAGTTGCATTAGCTTATTATTAAGGTGACCGTTAAATTGTTAATAAATATCGTTCCATATGTTCGGGAGAAGTCATTTTTAGTTGTTCACTAAAGATTAATTGCTGCTGCCCTTATTTTCCCTTGTCATAATAATTCGTCTTAACCCTAATTGGGCACATTTTTCTCATATACTTCTTAACTCTCCGTTAGTATATTTTCTGTGACCCTCTTCTTTTAGTCTTCCCATTCATTACAGCCTGCTTGCTTACGTTTACGCACTCTTTCTCTATGTAGATATTAATTTTATAGATTATTTATAGATCCGTAAATTTACTACGGATCCTATTCAACCAAACTTGGTCCCTAAGTTTTCTAGCAACCGGGAAAACCCGTAATAAACCGGAGGAAACCGCAATAATCCGGGAAAACATAATTATTCGGGGATATGCCAACTAAGCGGGAATAATGGTGAAAGGTAGTGGCGTCTCCCATGAATAAACTAATTTATTTTGAGAAAATTCTTCTTTTAGTCTTCCCATTCATTACAGCCTGCTTGCTTACGTTTACGCACTCTTTCTCTATGTAGATATTAATTTTATAGATTATTTATAGATCCGTAAATTTACTACGGATCCTATTCAACCAAACTTGGTCCCTAAGTTTTCTAGCAACCGGGAAAACCCGTAATAAACCGGAGGAAACCGCAATAATCCGGGAAAACATAATTATTCGGGGATATGCCAACTAAGCGGGAATAATGGTGAAAGGTAGTGGCGTCTCCCATGAATAAACTAATTTATTTTGAGAAAATTCTTCTTTTAGTCTTCCCATTCATTACAGCCTGCTTGCTTACGTTTACGCACTCTTTCTCTATGTAGATATTAATTTTATAGATTATTTATAGATCCGTAAATTTACTACGGATCCTATTCAACCAAACTTGGTCCCTAAGTTTTCTAGCAACCGGGAAAACCCGTAATAAACCGGAGGAAACCGCAATAATCCGGGAAAACATAATTAATCGGGGATATGCCAACTAAGCGGGAATAATGGTGAAAGGTAGTGGCGTCTCCCATGAATAAACTAATTTATTTTGAGAAAAAAAATGCCGCTTAAGTGGAATTTAATTAATATGTTAAAATCTAAAGTCTAAATATCAAATTAAATTCCATTAATAATCGGTAATTAACAGTTTCCTTCATTTTCCGAATAATAATTCGTTTTTTTATGTCACTTTAGGCCCGTAACTCACCGAGCTGTTATTAGCTATGCCTATTGGATTTCAGGTGACAGAAGAGTTTTCTCTTGGTATCATTACTTGTTTTTTTGGGCAATAAATAAGATTTTCTGACATTTAATGTTCGCTTTTAGGCACAGCCAACTCCAAATGGTCTGATATACTGTCACCGGAAAATTACCAGTTACGTTCGTGTGTCGTTCAAAGGGGTTGGGATCGATAGTGACGGCTTAAGTCCTTCTGACTTGAACGTATCATTGTTAAATCGTACTGAAACATTTTTACTTGAGGCATTTATTGAGATTTATTTCAGTTAATTAGTGCTCGATTTTTGTATTTGTCGATAAGTGTTTTAGTTTTCATTTTATCGATTTGATATTAATACTTTACCGGCAAACAAATTTTCGCTGTGAAAATGGTCAAGTGTTAAAGATAAAAAGATTCCTCTTAAGGAATTATATGAAGATTATTCATTCTTTTGAGACAAAGAAGTCATCAAAATATTTTTAGCTTTATTATTTAATGAAATGTAATTAGTGTACTGAAACAAGTTGGAAAGATGGGAATTTGATGAAGTTTTAAAATTTCATTTTTTCACATTTTTTCAAATTAATAATTTCGTACGGTTACTGAGTTCGAGTGTTTTTTTTCTCAGAATCGGTGTCAGTTTCAGTCTTGTTACACACATGTTTCTGGTCGAGTATGTTTAATCGTAACAGTTTAAGCAGAATGCTTGCTTAGTTTATTTTCCTAATATTCTTATTCATCATGTGTCAAAGGTCATTTTGGAATGCAGTTCTGTTGAGAGCTTGACTTAATTAAGCACTTTGGACACACCGGGCGTATATCAAAGATGTGTCATGCACAGAATGATGAGCAGTTAATGGCTTGATTTGAAATTAGATTTGTTCGTATTAATTTAATTCTATTATGTATTCTTATCCTGCGGAGGATTCAACAAGTCAGTCATATCGCAGTCTCGTGAGAAAGGATATGACTTTTTTTTGCGTAAATATACGTGCTCTCCCATGGACGTGCTCCGTGCTCCCGTGCTCTCCGTGGTGGAAGGGCTTGTGCTTTCCGATGACCCCTAGAGCTGTGCTGGCGGGAGTAATGATACTGCTCCTGGTAGGGTCACTCATGCCAGATAGGTCGAAGGTTAGGCCTGACGAAAGGTAGTCCACGCAGCGTCTGTTTCTCAGTGAGGCGGCTGCAATGGCGTCTGACCCCAGTGGGGAGGCCAGTATGTGATGGTGTCACGTTAAAAACACCATTGAGGAAGCAACGGGAAATCACCTCAATTATCATACCCAAGATTGAAATGATGGACAATATTTGGTATTCGTGTCCACCCAAAACCTACCTTAATCGGTAGATTACTTAAAAAAACAAACGTTTGGATCGGAATGTTGCGGTGGCTAAAGTACAGGCTTCCCACCGTGAGGGCCCGGCTTCAAATCCTGGAGACAACAAATATTTTTAGTAGTATCCCGATCCCTACTTGAGGTGCTACGTGGAGAGCACTTTGAGTGAGTACGACGCCCTTCGGATGGGACGTTAAATTCCTGATCCCTTGGCGCCTTTCGACAAGATTAAAAGATTAAGACTGATGCCGACGCCGAGTTTCCCTCCACCCTTACTTTCCCATCCGTTGTTCAATCAGATTAAGTTGGGGATAATGTCAGCATTTTAACCCCAGACGATGGATTGTTTTACTCCAGTAATCAAGTGCTTATCATAGACGGATTCATTTTCACTGACTGAAACTTTCGGACTTTTGGAAAAAGGTTATCATTACTTAGTTAATTTTGGAATCACTGCCTTTCGTTTCCTCAATTCACGTAATTTAAAAGGAAATAGTTTCGTAAACGCAAGAAATAGGAGATAATATCATTGATTTCAAAAAGTGCTGGCCTTCTAGTTGCACAAATAAATACATGCAAGTCTCTTTAACAGTGCACGATCTTTATTAAGAGCAGTTTAGCTTTTTATTTATTTTAGAATTTTAGCGCCCTTTTCGTGATTATTATGAATTTGTTCGTTTGTTTGCTGCGAGAGAAACTATTGATTGCTTTTTGATAACATATTTCACCGCTCGATTGATCAACATTTGCAGTTATGTTTTTGACTTTGTTGTCATCGTATCCTCAAGTACATGCCACCGAGAATGCAACCTAGGACTCGGAGATATTCGGCAAATATTGAGGTGTACGTGGCGTGCAAGGAGCTTCCAAATTGCATGGCCAACGAAGGCATTGGCCGAAGAACGGGTGGGGGCGCGTTGAATTAATTTAATTGGCAAAATCCTACTTAAATGTTCATTAATGGTGTGACAGTGTAGTAAATGTTGAAAACTCATTATTTATTTGATAGGGGACTGATGTCCAACGTGTGGAGACCCTGGGTGCTTCCGAACTCTCTCTAATTTCATGTATTATCCATTCCAAATTGTTTATTTTTTCTCTTTCTCGCTGTCGATCGCCCCATCGTGCCGGCTCCTCTCGTGTAATCGCTTTCCTCTCGTCTTCCCCGAATCGCTGTCGAAAGGCCCGACGCGAGCTGCCACTCACTCCTGTGGCGGACGCGGCGAAAATTCATTACTGCTCCTGTCCCTTCCCCCCTCCCCCGATCTCTCCCCTGACTTTCCGCCCCACCGCAAGGGTAACCTCCCTTCCATCTCCTCCTGCCCCCCCCGCACCCTCCACCCGACCAGAAGCCACTCCCGCTTTTGAAGCCTTTCAGAGATTTTGATTTGCTTCCTTGCGCTGCGGGATATAAGTAAACTCGTCGAAAGCACTTTTTTTACCTATTCAGTTGGGTCGAATATTTAAAAATTCATTTTTCCGATTTTTATTTTTTAATCGTAAAGCAAACCACCCTTAATATATTTTGGGGTTTTGCGTCGTAAACACGCCTTCCTGTGGCCTAATATGTAGATGCCACGCTACGGAAAGAAGGAATATAGTATCATTCAAGTGAAAAATGGTCTTCAAATAAGGAATTTAATTTTTGAAAAAAAATGAGAAAATTGTCTGTAGCGAATCAAAATCATAAAGCAGCTTATATTTTATGGCCCAGATGTTAATTTTTAATTTTACCGTTCTTTATGAGGGCACCAGTTTTTACTAAAACAATGCTTACGTCCAATGCACTTGATAAGATCAGGGCATGACTTTCAACTTGAGATAATTTCTTGCCTTCAAGAAAAAATACGAAATCAATATCAAGCTTCTATGTAAATTTTAATGTTTCTGCTTAGTTGATATTTTTATCGGCCTAACTTTAATCAATAAAAAAAATTGGAAATAGTTTTTTGTGCAGAGTTAATTTTTTTGAGAGCTAACTTCAACTTGCATAAGGTAAATTTTGTGGCGAACTCTCCCATCTATGCATAGGGACGATTCCGAAAAAATCCACTGGGACTTGGTCGTCTGTCCCTCACCCCTTACCCTCCTCCTTTTGCCCCTCCCATCTCTTCCCCATCCCACCCTACCCCTTTCCCCTTCCCCACATCCCAGCTCACCCCAACCAAATCAAACTTCGAACGCTCATCTGTATTCGAAATCCGCTTCTCTTGCGTGCCGAATGTCAAAAAGGTGGCATCCCGAAATTGCCCTGCCCAAGGTTCCACCGATAGAAACATCTCGGAGCGCTTTTACACATCATCGGAGTAGATACAAGTGTAACTTGGCCACGAGAAGTGCTTCCAGCATTCATGTTCTCTTACTGGAGTTTTTCCAGCCCTGGAAGTCATAGAATCAAAATATATGATGTATGCAGCATAGTGATGCATTAAGTTCAATTTGGATTGACGTATTTTATCGATTCACACAACATATGTTTTCATAATGTAGCGCGCGAGAAAATCTTTGATAATGCGTGATAAAAGTAATTAAACGTGTCTACGTAGATAGAGGAGCTTAAGCTGAATAGTGTGGAAAGTGCGATGTGGTGAATGCAATGAGGCGGAATTATTTTGTAATGTCATCAAATGTGATCTTTTAGGTTTGTGGATTCAAAATTGTCCTCTAGCGCACGTCATCTTGCTTTAATTGTATATTCGATCTTACTGTGTAATTATTTCCTACCGTTTTTTAAGATTTTAATGGGCTTCTCTGGCCACTGAACCCCTGACAGTGTTGACCCCATGCCCTGTCTAACGAGGAGTAAATATGCCGAAGCCGCACGCACACCCGTGCAATTGATGGTGAGGGTAGAATCTGGGCGCTAGGGAAAAGTGTGCTTTTAAATAATTAAATTGCAGTCACCCCCGAACACTTGAAAGTAAAGATTTTGTTTTTTTTTTTAATTTTCCTCGATGAAAGTATATTCTTATGTTACCTGGTTTTATGCCTCGGCCCGCAGGCGCTGCATTCTTTATCGCTAGTTACGATAATGCTCTGTGTCCGTTCAGTGATTAGGTTTACAACTGATGGAATCTAGCTCATGTATGAGAAGTAGTTACAAATGTACTACTAAGGTAATCTTTCCTCGGATAAACTGGAAAAGTACTCTCAGGAAAATGTGGTAATATTAGAAAAAATTAACGCTCCGGGTTAGGTGGTCTAAATTCCCAATAGTCGACGATTGCAAACCTTTCTTGCGCACGTTTCGTCGCAATCATATTATTATTTCTTTTACTTTTGGTTAGTGATAAGAGTGCCCTAATTTCTTGTATTGTGTATAGCACATGAATACCAAAGTAAACGGATAGAGAGGCTGAACCTGAGAGGTGTGAGAAATGGGAGTGGGTGGAGATGATGAAGCGAAAATATTTTTAACTGCTAAACTGTTCAGTTAATTTTCCGGTGGTATGGTGGGAGGCAATGTCTGCATAAAGTATTGCGTGAACTCTCTGATAGCTTTAGGATTCTAAGACAGGATAAATTCCAGATGATGGATGGGAAAAAAATTGAATATTCACCACAAACTGAGTTTGTTCGCGTGTATTTTTTTGGCTACGTGCGCGGCACTAGTCAACACCCCTTCGCCACTGGACATGCTTCTTCATTTACACAAGGTAAATATCAAATGTTTATTCCAAAAATGTTCCCTTCCATCGATCGCTCAGTTGCTCACGTTCTGTGTGTCGCTCCTTTTTCTTCCAACGGTCGGTGGTGCCCTGGCACCCCGCTCCACACGCCCCGGCGCGGGCTTGCAGCAGGTCGGCGTGCAGAGACGACGCCCATCACGTGACCCCTTCGACTCCACACACTCTCCTCCCTCCCCCACGAACCTCCTACCTCTTCCCCGCCGCGATAGTGAAACACTCTCACCCCGCCCAAGGAACGACGGGATCCCCGATAGGGACGCGACCGTGTGACTCACCCGGCGAGAGGGAGGTCCGCCGTCGAGAACGACTCGTCCTCCCCTTCCCTTTGATTTCTCTCCACCCGTCAAGGACCAAGCCGGACTTGGCTTCTCCCCGCGGACCCGGGAGTCCACGACGCGTGACTCTGGCGATTTCCCGGATCAAAGGGCCAACCGTCCGCTCAGAATTTCTTCCCAGCATGACGACGCGGGGGGGGGGGGGGGGGGGTTAGTAGTAATCCGAGGTGATTCACGGGACTCGTGCACGAATTTTGAACGCGTCGGGGCATTTCCCGGCGTCACCCGCCTCCGCCAAAACACTAAAGACTTTGCAGATACGATAATGGAGTGGGTGACGCGACCGGCCGCTGAACCCTAGTTCGTGGGTTCGAGGCCCGTCTCGGGGATGGTAGGTGGTACATCAGCTGTTGGCGCGGGTGCTTGAAACCCCAAAAAGAGCCATATTTAGGCTTGCCGAGATGATTATAGTTGACTTACGCACAATCATCCCCGACTCCTGCCCTTACTCTTACGAACATTTCTTCGCGCAATTGAATAAACTCCAATCCCTGAACCGTAGCTTGAGTCTTGTTGTTTTCACAGCTCTCGTAGAAATCCATGATACGGCTCACAGAGTATGATGCATGTGTACTCAAGAAAAATATAAAAAATCAGTTGTTTAGAGCCCAAGAGAAAATAACGAAAGAATAAAAAGCATCGTAGTCGAGTGAGATGTCGTAAAAAATGTTATTTATGCACTAAACCTGAGATAGTAGTATGACTTGCGTGTCACGAAAGTAACCTCGGAAGTGGAATATGGAAAGAAAATATAACCGTGGGGTTAATAGTGGGGTTCAGTGGCCAGCGAGGTCCATGAAACACTGAAAAAAGAAAGAAAACCAAGAATATCAGAGCACAATCAAAAATACCTTCGTTCAAACGAGGAGAAGCGCACTAGGGGACTTCATTACATTTTCAATCCCTAAAAGCTTACATTTGATCGCATTACAACATAATTTAGCATCATCACCTCCACCCATTGCATTTCTCAAGCCTCTCGGGCTCAGACTCTCTTATCGTATATCTTTGTATTATTTTGTTATCAGTGATATGAAATTTTTGGCGCACTGAATCCCATCCGCTCTGTATCGGGTATCGTCGTATTTCAGATCGAGATAACTAATTATTTGCTGTTTGTATCTCGCCTCTTATCAAGTCTAAATTAATCGCAAGGTGTCGACGAAAGCTATAGGATGACTGAAACAAGGAAAAACACTTGCAATTTTCCACTTTATTAATATATAAATGTGTGTGCGTGTATATTTATATGTATATATATATATATATATATATATATAGAAATATATATAGATATAAATATATATATATATATATAGAAATATATATAGATATAAATATATATATATATATATAGAAATATATATAGATATAAATATATATATATATATATATATATATATATATATATATATATATATATATATATATATATATATATATATATATATATATATATATTTATTCCAAATTCTTTCATACCAACTAGTTTCGGTGGGCTGCACCATTTTCAAGTTTGACGCACTTGGTACAAGTGGTACAATTGAAAATGGCGTGGTGCATCGAAACTAGTCGTTACTAAATAATCTATAAAGTGGAAAATTGCTAGTTTTTTTCTGTTTCTGTCATTATGGAACGATTCCGTCACATCACACCTAAATCTCTGTTGCTACAGGATGAATTATATTTCTTATGCAGCTGAAGCAGTGCTTAGGGTCATCAACAAAAGGGTGGAGAGGAGATTGCATAGGGAATAATCAGTTAAGGTTGAGAAATTGGAGAGATACGCTTTGCAGCCATAGGTGGAATGAGGACACTGATAAAAAGAAATATATAATGCAACCAGGATATATGTATATGTATTTATTTCGTGAATTTGGAGAAAGGAATTGACTAAATTAGTTAATTGGATTAAAATTAATAAATACGGGTATATAGCAGAAGATGGAAGAAGACCGGATGGATTGGCGACTTCACCAAAACCTTCGGTATTTTTTCCAGAAGTCTGTTGGCAGTCACTTAAGTGAACTTAAATGAAAAAGGAAAAGTAAACAATGTTCCTTTTGTTCGCACTCATAGGCCAGCAAGCATTTGCGTCTGTTGGGGCGATTATCGCAGCCAAGTGCCTAGTAGTCACCTTGAGGAACGTCTCAATCTTTCTCAAATTCTGTTAGTACGAAAATTATATGTCTAAGACTGCACGGGTTCGGATCGCAGTTGGAGAGTTGGGATGAGCAGTGTTAGACAGATGGTTAAGGAAGGGCTGTCCATTATCACCCGTGCTTTTGAACGAGTAGCCGGAGGAAATGGTAAATTGGACGTGGGAAGGCCGTATTGCATCAGGCTAGGAAGCTTTTACAGAGAGTAGGGAGTTGATAGATATTACCAAGATTAAGGATGCAGAGAAAAGATGAGTGAGAATGCTGAAATGGGGCATTGTTTTGTACGGATCGGAAACTGTCGTCTAGGCGTTGATAAGAGGCTCTTTGAAATGTATCTGTGGCGAAGAATGGAATTAGGAAGATGAACGGGGAGGAAAACAAACGAAGAAGGACTAGGCAGAGTGAAGGAGGAGAGAGACTTGTTGGGAGAAATTCGGAAGCAAGGAAATGGATGCGGGGTGTTTTGGATAAGTTATGAGATTTTAGAATTCTCAGAAGAGGATAGGATATTTGGAATCGGAGAATGTTAGGAAAGCGAAGGAGAGGTATAAAGAATGAGGAATTGAAGAAGGGAGTGTATTGGGTAGTGTGCCACGTTGTGCCGTGGATGAGGCGTAGTAGTAGTCTTTTGTGCCCAGCAGAAACCTACCTACCTGGATTGGTTGATTACCATTTACAATGAAAATGGCGTCAGTGTGTACTGTATTTTAGATTGGATATTCTCCTAACTTCTTATTTAGGTTTGTGTCTGTCTTAATAAGGTTTCCAGCCAATCAGCGATATGCTAAAAATAACTCAACTTAATATGGAAGGTAACGGTGAGCAATGGAAAGTGATCGTTGATTGCCTGGTGGCCAAACCGCTCCCCATAAATCCCTTTAGAGGAAAACTGAATTCATCCTTAACTTGATTTAAAGAACCTTTTGGCTGAAGGTCCTAGGGTAACCCAATAATCTATCGATTATAATGGACCCACAAGCAATATAAATTCATATGAATGGTTCTGTGCATCTACATCAACACAATATCCCTCAAGCCCGTCGATGGGGCGTGTTGCGGGGGGTGTTAGGTAAAATAGAATCGAAATACATAGAAAACCAAGAAATCATGCAAATGTACAACCACAGATGCGTATGTATTCATGCGGAAACTTATTTTACTTACACGTATACAAATGCATATCATACTATAAACTAACATACACATGCACATGCACCTACGAATGTAATAAAAATGTATTCAATAACGTGCAAATTCGTATGCATGCTTGAAGATTCAAAACAAGGGTTAATAACGTTATAAATTAGTTATTTGTTATTCGAGAAAAGGGAATAAAAATGAACCACAACCATTTATACGACAGGTCCCCACCATAACAAGACAGGTAATACAGAATTGAAAAGTAAGAGGGGGAAATTCTACTATCACATGGACATGCAACTCATAGTCTCCGCCCCTAAAGGCGCAGGGAGGGAATGTGACACCCCGCTGTAGGCAGCGGACGGTGTGAGGCGGCTCCCCCCCCCCTCCCCCAAAGAGAGAGAAAAGGGATGGGAGGAGAGGCTTGAAAAAACAATGAACAAAAGAAAGGCAGGCTACATTAGGTGTACAATGTGCAAAATAATGAGAATAGGGCATCCAGTTACTTTAGACAGGCATCGACTTTGCATAGGTTGACTTTTGATCGGCATCAAGTCAATGAGCATCCTTTTATTGTCCCATTTATCCGTAGGGATTGTGCATGTATGGCGGGTGACCTTACACCCTTCCCCCGCCACACGCCCTTGCAGCGGCTTGTGGGGTATTGTGTACATGTAGATGTAAGCCCTGATCTGTTCCTCGAGTCGAAGATCATGGAGTACGAAATTTGACAGCGGTGGACGCATTGCCCCTCGAAGTCATACGAGTGGTTTCACTTATTTGGGAAAATTTCTGTTGGGTTTATTCCACGTCGAGGAGGTGGTTGATCAGTATTTATTGAATCAAAAGTAAATCTCAAGTGGTCTGCAAAATTAAAACCGTTTTTCGTGATAACCTACCTGCCTATACACATGATCAATGGAGTGTAAGTTGCATAATGATTTTGACGCGTGTCGCGTATCACCTTCATGGACCGTCTTTTGTTTATATTCGTGCATATCATGATTACTTCACATTTGATTTGGCATTCGTGGTTTTTTTTTTAATTATTTTTTTGATTAATTTTGATTTCAGGACGGCTAGTCTTGCACTAGGAGCCCTTTGGTGAATGCATGTGGCGTAGCGACTCTCGTTTATTGCCAAAATGCAATCTCGCCTCATGATGAACCTTTCAACCGACTGAATTTACCCACATGCGATGATTAATAAAGGAAATGATCTTACTTACAGGGAGAAAAAATAATTTTTTTCGGTGAGAAAAGAAACATCTCGCCTCCGTTACCTCTTTAGTTGCGCCCTCGTTCCCTCGCCTTTTTAGAAGCACCCGGCCGAAATTGCACGGGTAAACTACAGCACGATCGGGTTTACTCGAATAATGAACGCCGTATCGTGTCTTTTATCCGCTCATCAATTATTTTGAGCAGCCGTTATTTTTTCTTTTCTGCAGGATTATCAGTCTCTTCATCCGAAAGGCATGCTGCCTTTCCTTTGACCCGAATGTCAATGATTATGGGTTTTTGATTTAATTCCTTGTATGCATCCAAAGTTCGCCCAAAAGAAGGTGATTTCTTTTTGAAAGAATCTAGAGGAGCACCGTATCAGAAGGATCGGAGCGCTTTGCGCCAAAGTAAAAATTTAGGAGCTCTTGCAATAGGTTGACAATTGCCTAAAATAATTTCGAAGCGACTGGATCATTAGTGAACATTTTCACAGTGTGTTTTTTGTTGATCGAGAATAATTAAATTTTTTTATTCATAGACGGTGTGTATGAAATAATTCAAAAATGAACCTTACTTAAGATTCCTCTTTGAGTCCCCCCCTCCCCATCCCCCTGTAAGGAAACGTACTGAAATTGTGAGCACCCCTTCCCTCCCACCCAAATCCCTTACTAGATCCCACCAGATTCGTTAAAAATTGTTATAATAAGAGCACAAGTGTGACAGTTCTCTTAGTGGATTTAGGCTGGGAGCCACTTGAGATACGAAGAGAACAAGCGAGACTTAAACTTTTGGAAAGGCTGAGAACAAACGAGTGGAACGATGACCCCAAAGGAATGATAATGGCCCTACACTACTTGGGTAGATCAGGCCACACATATTAAAAAAGGGAGATAGATTCCAGTACAGATAGATACATATACTCATTCTTTACCCGAACAATCAGAAATCATAATAGTAAGAAACCGAAGTCACTTTAGATATATTAAAAACATTTAATTTACAAGTCGGAACAAAATCAAACATTGCGAAGACATCAGGTATATTTGTAGGTGCATGGGTCGTTAGGGTTTTTGCATGAATCTATACCATAATACGGTTGTACGCTAATAAAGGACAGTGGAAAGTTACTTTGTATTCTTAATTTCATTAAAATGAATTTCCACAAGGTTGAGCCAGAAACAATTGAAATCTATACCATAGTGAATAACTGATCGTAGCACTTCCACTTGATCAAATGTTTACTTTACGACCGGGATACGATGTATCACATCATCATATTCATAATGTTCGACTTCCACCACATCACGCCTGAAGCTACTCAATGTATACCATGTTTTGTTTGTGGATTGTATAAATTTGTGGCTTTTGCATGCGTTTTTTTCTTTATCTTAATTACGGTTGGTGCCCTAGCTTGCGGGGTAATAAGTAGATGTAGTAATCAAAGGACAGTTTCTATTACACACTTGAAGTGATCCATCCTCGATCTTCCTCTATCGTTCTACTCCTCATCTATTTGTATTTTCATAATTGTCCACTGGTTTGTGTTATGCCTTAGTTAGTTTGATAAGTTCTCTCTCTCGCAGCGTTTTCTCGAATATGCGCTCGTTATAAATCATCGGAGCCTTCAATCTATGGTTGCAAAAATCAATTTGCTGCCGCGTGCTCATTCAGGACAAAAGGGCATGAACAAATAATCGAGGCTGGAAAAACTTAAAACAACGGGGATCGGTTGGCGCGGTGGCTAATGTACTGGCCTCCCACTCCAAGAGCTCTGGTTCGAATCCTGGGGACGGCATATCTTTTCCAGTGATATCACGGTCCCTACTCAAGGTGCTTTTTGGAGAGCACTTCTACCCCTACCGAATTTCCCGTCTGTCCTAAATGGCACAACTGACCTCTGCTGTGGGTTGCCTCCCCTAATAAACACTGCTGCTAACTTCAAAACACATAGGCGTTTTTCTTGTGTGCAAAATGTCAAAATGGGAACCATCATTACATCGCCGAGAACTGTATTAATGCAACGGCAAAACTTTAAATCTAGTCACGCCGTTGCAGCTTTAAGTTTTTCTAGTATTGGGGAAATCCGCCGCGGTCACGCGGGAAACACTAATGTATCACTTAAGGATTCAAGGTTTTACGCATCGCTGAGCGAATGTGGGTCGACCGATCGTGGCGGTCGCTCGTCTGGAACAGGACCGTCACCAGGTCATCACGCTCTCCTTGATTGTTTTAATTAATGCTCGCTTTATTTTGAGGTCTTAAGATTCTGTAACTCTATGCAAACGATAATTTTCGAGCTGTAATTTAACGATTTAAAAATTCGTAAGGAATCTGTGAGAGAAAACACTCCGACCATTGGCATTCCTCACGACTTTCCCAAACTCTGTAGCCGGCTCCCTACGAAATACGCAATAATTTCCAGTGGTGACGAACTCATTCTGGAAATGGCGAGGTATTCCATTTAATTCTGTGGTAGTTCGCTGGCATACCTTTTGGTTATTATCACGGGATGCTCGTGGGTCGGACCCCGGGGGGTGGGGGGGGGCGGAGATATATCCGTGATAATGCGGACTCATTTTCGCTCCGCCCGCAGGAAGATTGCTCATAGGCGGCTTGTGGAGCGCGTTGAAATTTGTGACGGAATCGATGGGAAGTTGATTGTTTTCCTCTTCCACATCAAAGCGAATGTTCATTATTAAACTTGGAACACGAGCCATGTCGCGGCATCAATGGCGGTGGGAGGTTGTGGAAGTTATTGGTGGATTCAGGTAATCTACGGAGAGTTGAACGAATCGATTTGAATCGCGATAGGGAGCGCGTTGGTTGGTTGAAAAATAAAAAAAATCCTCCAAAGATTCGCAATGATTGAAAACGTAAGCTGGGAACACGGTGCTCTTCTTCGATTTCTACCGGAGAACTCCCCTAACATTCAGGCTGCGCGGTGGTCTAATGAGTTGGGAGTTGGTTATTGATTCTATGTCCCCGTAATTGAACCCGGGACCATCCCGGGCTCAATCCCCGGGATTGAACTCGGATTGGTCCTGGGTTCAATTCTGTGTGATGGCTCTGGACACCACAACTTCACGCAAATAGTGTGAAATATTTTGTGTATGCTGAAAATTGTTGGGAAGTCGCGGGCGGCACAGGGAAAATATTTGGCAAATCTGCCTAAATTGTGTCAATTTCCGTAGCACTTGGACGTTATTTTCAGGTGATCCCTACTCTCACCTATCTAATTAGCCTTCAGGTTGATGACTCTGATCAGCCTTTAGGTTCTGTTGAACCACACTTCCAGGTTTGACAGTCTCAAGTCGAAGCCCAGCTGGTCTCTTATTCAGTGTGTCTAGCGTCCGGGAAAATCGGAATATCAATGTAACGAGGAATACAGGAATTTTCCGGGAAATTTCAACCGATGTGAGAGTTTTATAATATCTTCTGGCCAGAACTAAATGTATGCATCCACACATTAAAAGTATGTGTTAAATATGCGTCCAATTAATGTGAAGAGAAATTTCACCGGGTTATGGTGGTGCAAAGAGACCGCTCAAAAATGTACCCAGTTGGAGTAATGCTGATGTGACGACTGGATCGCGGAGGATTGATGGGTTTTGTGTCAGTATGATTCGTTCCTTGAGGCCCGCCTTGTGAAATTTCTTTTTCTCATTTTCTGATCTTATTAAATTTGAAAAGTGGAATCTATAAATGTTGTACTACGTCAACCAGATATGTTGGCATAGTCAGGTCTCGTATGAAGAGCTCACAAATACGCGCGCAAATTTATGATTTTAGTTTTATTGCATTTTTTTATCATGAAGTTTGCCAATGAAAGGCCTTCGTATTTTCGGTGATGTGTCAGCTATTTTTGCACAGTTATCAAGAAAATTTTATGAGGTGCAAAAAAGTTCTAAACACTAAATACCTTCCATCGATAGACAAGGTGAAATCGCTCTGTAAACAGAAAATGGCACGATAGAAATAGTACGGAAATTTCAGGAGAGGAAAGAAATGGGAAGTGCAAAGTGATCAGGAGGTTGTTTCCTAAACTCTCACACGAGTTTAATCCGTTAGCCGAACCAAAATAAATATTAGGTAGCCCACCATGCGATGGTGGAGATAGTAGATTATTAAAAGTGAGCTTCAGCTCGTTCTCTGCAGATAAAACGGCCATCATTAGTGATATTCAATGCTCTCTGCCACATGCTGGGCTTTTGCTTTGACTATCCATGCGTTGTTTCTACTTGTATGTATTGTGAGCGTTGCACAAGCGGCGGTTTTACCTGCCACTTAAAACGCCGTAATCAGGCGATGAAATCAAGATGCCCAATGAGAGAAAGTCTTCAAGTGGTAGAGCGACACCCTGCATACCGAAGTGAGTAGAAAATATCAATTTGCGCACGCTCTTTCATTGCGATGCCAATGTTAAACCGGAATTATTTGTGTTAAACTCGCTATCGACGATATAATGAAAACAATGGGAGAAAATTCGCGTCAAATGGTACCGCTTCCCTATTTTTAAGGTTCGTATCAATTTCAATTGAATCGTGAATTAATCCGCCTTTCAAGCAAGCCCCATGTGGTCGGAGAGATGGATTTAAGTTGAGTCGAGAGCCTCCCACTATTGGGAGCGGGGGGACGAGAGGCGATGCTCCCGAATCTGTCGAGTTAACAGATTGTTTCAATCCGAGAATGCTTCTGAAATAAATCCAGGAAAAATGGGACTATTCCGAAAATTTGATCGGCAAAGTTTGCTAGACATCCTGTTTATTTTGGTCGAAATGTAAATTATGCGTGTATTTTTTTCATAGAAACTATTTTTCGGGAACGGATGTAGTTTTGAATTTTTACAACCTTTCTTTCTGACATTCAAGTATACCTGAACTAAGCTATTAATCCTTGTCGGCGTCATATTGATAGCGTCGTCATGAGAAATATATAAGGAAGTAGCGTAGCCACAAATGAAAAACTCTAGGGGGAACCAGGTCCTGGTTCCCCCTATCCTGGAATAATAGTCCATAGTATGGGACCCGTATGAAGTGGGACGTATTAAAAAGATAGAAAAAGCGCAGCGGAAGGCAACCAGATACGTACTCGGGTAAGTACAAGAGCTCAAATAGCGTAGCGAACATGTTGGGTATTCTGAAATGGGAGAGTTAGAAAAATAGGAGTAGGTTAGGTGCGATACATCGAGTATTTAAAAATGACGGCGGGTGGGAAGATTTAAGGAAGAAAAGAGAGAAACGAAAACAGTTTCAAATAAAAATAAGACCACGAATTACACAATAAAAAGTTTTCATTTTTAAATAAAAGTACATATTATTGAATGGAACCAGCTGCCCGGTGGGTTGTTTGAGCCCTTCACATCAAATGTTAGGAGTTTTAAAAACAGTTGTGAGGCAGTCACTGGGCAAAGGACCTGATGATAAACTCTGCAAAGGCCGTGTGCAATTTTGGTGTGCATGTAAGTGAGAAGTGGGACTCTGATAGTGGGTGAATTTTGAGGGTGAGTGATGTCGAACGGGATGTGTGTTGGTCGACGTGATTTGGGACGGGCTGTGATGTTGGGCTGTGCGTAATTTTGGACGTGGTGTAATGTAGGGCCACGTGTGGTATTACTTTGGGCTGGGCCGCGTCTGGTATTACTTTGTATTTTCCTTGATTGCCCATGTAGCGGTTTATTTTTGATTTTTTAACGATTGAATGAATGATTAATTCTGAATATAATATTGTGAGGCGTCACTTTGTGGAAGCGATTCACATCGGGAGAGAAATTACTTTGTTCATCCGCACATCTTTTATTATGCACGACCTAGGTTTCGGCTTAAAAATCTAATGATAACTTTGTGCATGCATAATAAAATGTGTGTGGAAGAACAAAGTAATTTCTTCTCCGATATTATCAATTCTTTTTATGATCGCTTTTGTAATTGTTCTGTGCAGAATCGCGACTCTAGGAACTTGTGTGTCACCTGACAATATCTGTATGCGCTTATATTTAAATGATCTCTGTCTAAAGTTGCTAGCACAATATCATTAAAATGTAGCTCCTCCTTATGTATTCTTTCCATCTTACCTGATCCTTTTTTGGGTCAGTTAATATTTTTCCTGTCTTATCTCTGATAGTGTGCATGGATTTTCCTTTTCCCTTTCCTGTGAATTATTTCAAATTCCTGTACAGCGCACCCTGTATCTGTAAACGTACCACAATCCTCGCACCTCTCCCCCCACCACGCTTCTTTCGACCTATGATGTCCTTGCCTTCGTTTCTTTTTGTAGCTTTTGGCCCTTTCTCCCTCCTAATTTTGTGTTTACATTCTTCCATACCCTCCTCTCCTTTGTGTTTTTATTCATCTGAACTGAATTGCATGGCTCCCTCGTCCTTTTCTCTTCACCGGTCATGTTGTTACGTTTGAAGTTTTTGCTATCCCTTTTTTTTTAGATATTCCCGTATGTCTTCCTCGATACCCCACCCCCCCTCTTCTCCCTCAGAAGTTCAACAGTTGGCCCCTCGTTCTCCTTCCTTTTCGTCTCGTTTCAATCTTTTTAGATTCCATTTTCTTATCCATTTCCCTCTTTATCATTTTGAATTTTACCTTATATTTCAAAGAGTGCTAAATTGTGATTTGAATGCGCGTCCACGTCTGCGAAAATTTGCTAATGATTTCCTCTTTTCCTAATTCATGTCCTCAACCTACTATTGTATTCGTCATTTGGCTTTCTCATTAGACTTGCGTACGTGAATCTGCATGTATCACTTTTTGACTCGGTACAATTCATCCTCTACAAAAATGGGCACCTTAAGCTCCCGACGGAAAAATCATTTCATGTTCATTTGAGGTTATTTGTTCGCCCTGTAAACACACTGTACCAATGAAATCTGGAACTTTTCTTCGGTGGAATTAAATAACTTTTATATGTGAAGATGAGAGAGAGAATTCCGCAAAAAAATAAAAACAGCTGTAGTTACCATCTTGTTAATTTTGGGTAGCCGTGTTCGTGGCGCGTAGCCAAAACTCAGTCGAGGGGGATAGTGGTAGCGAATAATGTTACCTGATTACGATACTTACTTTCCGGGGCCAAGCTATCGCGCAACCTCGGAAGCTTTGCCAAAATTGTATAAATTAAACGATAGCAATCTGGCTCTACATTCGAGGTCTAAAGGAGAAAATTTTAATTGAGTCTCTCATATGGAAAGCAGTAATATATATGGTTTCAAAAAGTGGCGTTAAATGAAAGATGAGAAGAGACAGGAGGTTTTGAGTTTTGGAGATGAGGGAGAATGTAAAAATGGTCAGGGAAAAAGGCTAACGAAGAGGTGTTAGGCGAGGAAAGAGAAGAGGGATAATTGCCCTTGAAAGTTGAAGACGGCTGGAATTAATTTGTGGAAGAGATATTGACGGGTTGCGTGATGTAGAAGGCATTGGTAGAAGGTAAGGTGTTGGATGAACGGAAAAGCGAGAAAAAAATCCTGCCGCTGACATGGGGGAAGGGAGAATTATGTGGACCTGAAGATCATCCAAGGTATTTTTCTTGATGACCACTACGTTGCGTAGAATGTTTCTGGGCCAATCCGTAATCTTCAATCAATACAATAATTGCCAGCTCACGATATACCACCATAACGATACCAGTGCTGTGAATATGAATGTTACCCTTCAAATGAAAATATGGTATTATATCTAGTGTCTTAAGATAAAAAATGGGGGGGTCGCGGTAGAGCTCTGGGCTATTGACTGGAGGGCCCGGGTTCGATTCTGAGTGATACCTCTGGGCACACTCAGTTTCACCCAAGCTATGTGATTTTTTTCTTCCTGGTAAACCACAGGCTGCACAGGGAAAGGAACTTCGCTGATGCGTGAATTTCGCGCGCTGTTGGGCTGAGTGTCAGTTGAGGTTCACCCTCATCTATAAACAAACGTTCGGGACGACTACTGTGGTTCAGATAAAGAATGACAGCAATAGCTACGGCTGAAACTGTTCCTTAGACCAAACTCCATGTTTCCGCCTTTTGCCGGTCTCGGGCCATAGACGTGCGGGCCGAAAAAAATGCGTGAAGTGTGTCGGTACAAATACTAGTGGAACGTGGAGTCCAAGGCAAGTGGCGGGCGGGATTGGACTAGGGCCCTCCCAACCCCCGTCGCCGCCTCGCCGGGAAGTAAATGGGTGTGAACGCAGCGCTCCCACGCTGCTCCAATTCCCCGCATCCGCACCCTCGTCGCACCATTCCGCCCCCGGGATGCGGGCAATCTCCCACCGCCTGCCCTCATTCCTCGTCCTCTGTTCTCCCCTCTCCCTCCTGCGGTCTCTGCGCGGGGGCGCCCCTCGGCGGTCCTCCTCCCTCCCACGCCGTGAACCCGTCCCCACGTGGTCTCCATTTCCGTTAATCTCTGAGGCGGAGGCCCGCGGCCGCCCCAGTCGCCACATCGGCGATGGATATTCTGAGTGCAGGTCGTCTTCAGGAGGGGGGGAAGGAGGGGGGCGAGAGAAGAGCGGCGAGCGAGAACACCCACCCCTTCCTCCTGACCTCCGAATTCTGTTCCTGAGGGGGAGGGGGGACGAAAATAAGTGAATTTAACGGCAATTTTATTTTGAAGAGGTGAAATTCAAGTGCAATAGCATTACTGGCGTTTTTGCACATGAATAGTGCGGAAATAAAGTTTCTGTTTAACTCTTCAATCTCTTTATTATTCTATGCTGGCTTAAAGGTATCTGGAGACATAACCAGTCTAGGATACTAAGTTCATACTGTCATTAATAAACATTTTCATCGTGAAGATTCTCAGTGGATCACTTTTGAAAGGAAATGTTGACATAATTTATCTCTATGAACCAATTTTGAGTGATTAGGCTTATTTTACATGAGGAAGCCTCTCAATGATTTCTTCTTTAATCATTGGAACTCTGGCTGCAAATTTGGCACTTTTCCCATTTGTTTTGGTATGGCATGGACTAAAATGTGCATTATTAATTTGGCCATAGAAGCCAAATTACGAGGGTCATCCGGAAAGTAGTACCCGTTCGTGAAATAAAGACACAAAAGTAAATATTAACAAACATAAAAAATTTTATTTGAAAGAGGATACTTTAAACTACTTCTCAACATAATCTCCAAGCAAATTAAGGCATTTGTCATAACGTGTGACAAGTTTCTGTATTCCTGCTGCATAGTCCTTCGCCGCCAGCTCATTGAGATACGCGAGGGACCCATCTTGCACAAATTTTTGCATAATGCAGATGGTGTTTAACAATTTCATGAACAATTGTTCGAGAAACATTGGGAAAATGCTCACAGATGTCATCAATTGTGACGCGCCGATCGTTCCTCACGAATTCGTCAACTGAGCTCACCAGTTGGTCTGTAATGACAGACGGTCTCTCCGAACGCTCATCGTCGTGTGTGTTCCCCCTCCCCATGTTGAAGTTGCGACACCACCGCCGAACAGACGACTCGTCCATTACATTGTCTCCATACACCTCCTTTAATTGGCGATGAATATCACATGGGCGAACGTTTCTTGCATTGAGGAATTTAATCACTGCCCTCACTTCACAACTGGCGGCGTTCTCAATTTTTTTAAACATTGTAAACAATCACAGAAACAACACAGGCAATGCTAGCGTCACGCAACTTGGTTCAGAGAAGGCAGACAAGCCACTGAAGCTATCTGACCTCGTCCAGCGGCTACTCGCGTCGTCAGCACTTCATGCGGCACGAACGGGTACTACTTTCCGGATGACCCTCGTAGTTGCAATGTCTAACAGTTTTTTTTTGCTGGATGAAACATGAAAATGAAACATGTAGGAGATAGTGATTTTCAAAATGTAACGAACTTCCAAGCAGTGCATTTGTATCCATTAGTGAAATAGAGGTGATGGGAGTAAGGTGAAATTCATAGTTGCATTATTTTGCAGTTTTAATGAACTCCTTAAGAGTGGAACTCAATTTAGGGAAAGACTGAAAGGCATACCAATTGGAACTATCCTTATTGAATGGTCTACCATTGTTAATCCTAATAGTAGAAACTGATAAGCTACCCAATAAAAACATCTGCTTTTAGTTTACCTCTCAGAATGCTACTCCTTCAGTCTCTCAGAACTATTTTTATGCCTAAACTATGTAGTTACATGTAGGTAGGCTCTTAGATATAAATAGATTACATTTTTATTGTCAAAACCTTGGCCATGTCTTTGGAGCCCAACCATTTCTTGCTTGATTTGTTGTAGTACAAGTATTTTAATGCTTTCTCACTTGTTTCAGATGCTGCTGTGCTGACTGAATACCCTTTGGACCAGTCAGTGGGATTTGGGAGCAACCTGGAACTTGTCTGTGTTGCAACTGGCAGTCCACCTCCATCAATTCAGTGGCTACGGGATGGAGTGGCTGTAAGCTATATAAATTCCTTCAAATTGTCTCAATCACCCACCAATTATTATCCTTCTCTCATTAACGTGATTCATAAATGTTTCAGTTACTGCATGGGTATTGTGAAGTTAAATGCTACAATAAGAAAAAACCTGCCAGTGGAGAGAGGTGATTTTTTTAGCTTAAGAAATTCACCAAATGTTCCCAATGATAATGCATAGTTTACTCTGCCTTTTTTTTACTGCCAGAATAAATTTTGCTCTTTGCTGTTTTTTTTCTGTCTGGGTCTTTGATCTTCATTAGGGGCTCTCATTTAACCTGTTTCCTGATTTGGAAGCACCTTGGGAGTATTTGTGAAGAAGTCACCTCTTACTTCAAAGCATTATGTGCTGACCTGACTGCAATTCAGTCAGCATGACTGGATTCTAAGTAATTTATTTTTGTTCGTAAATTTTCATTCAAGTCAAAATCTATGAGAAAGTTAATGGTGCCTAGGTTGTGACAAAGCTCATGTCGGATAAGTTATAAATTAAATGTAGCTCAAGCAGAAAATTACTATAAAGGCTGGTAAAATTTAATGAGTAGGTTAATCAGGAAAACCCTTGCAACCTTTTCCAATCTGCTGTATAATATATTCCAGGATTATGACCTGTGCTCGAATCACTGCATGAGCCGTCTAACCGGTTGGTTCAGAGAAAATCTGATTGTGCTTGAATGCTGTGTTTAGTGCATGTAGGGTTAATATATATATCCATTGGCTTATATGTATGTTAAACTGTTGACTCATCCTGTTTGATTTGAAAAATCATAGTGTGGAGGAAACTGACTGGTGAAGTAGAATCATGTGTCAGGATTTTCAATCTACTTAGCTGTACGTAATGACCAAGGTACTGTTTAGTGCTTGAGGATTTAAATGTAAAGTGATAATTATGAGACCTAAATGCTAAATCCATCTCGGTCACTCAATATTATGAATAATCTCCAACATTGTCAGAGAAATAGAGACCTTAAGCTTGGATCAGAATACATTTATTAATTTCTGTTTTCCAACTTTTTTTTCCTGAGCTCTATTCCTCAGGTAGACATGCTTTTCAAGGTTCTATTTTTCCTCTGTACTTTACAATTCTATCTGAGGCTCTGTCATAGATAGGACATATAAACAAATGACCATCCTGTTGCCCAGGGATATTTATTTTTGGATGGCCCAGTGGGAGAGTATCATTCATGAAAACCAAATACCAGTTGTTTCATACCTGGTTCAGGAGAGCGTATTTTCTGCGTCATCATAGAAATAAAATAGAATCTGCATCAATCAAACTTCCCTGCCCACCAGGTGTTTTGTTACTTTTCATCCATGTTGGAATTCTTAGCTTCCTGAGCTAATTCCGAAGCTAATTCTTAGCTTCCTTCCCATTCTTTAAATGGATACAATTAGAAGATGGTGGCCATTGCTTATCAAAACCTCTATTTGTAAATGAGTAGCTGCAGGTAGAAGTTGAAAAAAATGAAGGGAAACATTTATTTTATAAGCAATAAAATTGTGTGAATAATTAAAGTCTTTTTCACAAGTGTTTGTGGCTTAAAAAAAAAGTGTAATATGAAAAAAATGTACGGCGGAGGTCGAAGTTTCATTGTTTCCACCAAATCCTGATGTCCATAGTTGTGGCTCCTCCTTCAAATAATTAATACAAAACTGAATATTCTAGGTGGAGGAACCTCCAGAGCATAGGGCTTTCAACCTTTACTCCCGATCTGTTCTTCGTTTGAATGCTACCGAGAGTACAGTCTTCACGTGCATAGCAGAGAATGTCACTCCCGGGAAGAACCACACAGTGGACTCAAGATCATTTGAACTCAAAGTCACACAAATTGTTAAAGGTCAGTGTGGTTCCATCAAGCTTTTTGTATCCCAAATATTTCTACTCTCTGGTGATGAATGAAATTAAATATGATGGTAATATCTGGAATATAATTTAAATAAGGCCATTAAAAGAGAGGTCATTTCTCTAATGGTAGTTGGATTAGAAATTCCAAAAAATGTGAGGGGCTCTTCCTCTGTGGGAAATTGATAGTATTTGATTTCATAATATTTAAATCAGGATGTTTTTGGAAAAAGATCATTTTATTATTCAAACTGGCAAATGTTTTGATCATTTGATTTTGCATGCCGGAAATCTGTGCACACGAAAGCAAGAGATATGTATGCATGATGTGTTTACTGGTAAGCTAAGTATTGGAAGGAGGAAATGATTGTGAAGTATTGGGGGGGGGGGGTGACTTTTGTCAAAAGTCACCAAAAAGGTAGAAATTATGAAAGGTAATGAGTACATTAGTACATTGGTAAGAACTTTTGAAAAAGTATTCAACCTTTTGACTCACAATTCTCAAGGAAACAAAGGAATTCCTTCAAATACCAGAAAAAAGAAGATATTGGATGTTAAATCTATTTGGAATTAGGAAGAAATTCCCTTTTGAGGAATAGTGTTGCAGAATAGTTGTGCATCAAATATCAAATCACTTGTTTTTCCTATGGAATTAATTCTAAGTCCCTGTTAAGTGCTACAAAAATATTGGCCACCCTCTTTGTACATGCATGCTAATATCCATCCATTGTTTACAGCGATGAAGCCATTGACACCCCCTCCTGGGTATTGTGCTCCCTACAATGGAAAAGTGTGCAAGCATTACCTCAATGGCACTGGTCTGGTTTGGTTTAATATATCACATGATAATCCTGGAGGATGGCTAAATGAGCAGATTACTTCAGGTCTTTGGGAGGAAATGGTAGTCAAACTGAGAGAGCCATGCAGGAGTGCAGCTGAGGTAAGGAATGGCTTCTGAAGTTGATTCAAAGTGCTTTTTATGACCTCAAGCATTCTTTGAAAATATTTTTAAGTTAGTCAATGAAATGAGCTGGCTAATGCTCAAGCTCTCTTGTTTAAAGAAGTCCATCCAGTCTATGTACCATCAAGTAAAATTTAAGTAGCAGTTGAGGATCATGAATTGGAAGTATTGGCTAATGTAAATATTACCAATAGTCCCTTGAATTGGTTTACTTTTGAATTAAGAAATTTTCAAAATTCAATTTTAATTCCTTTTAAAACAATAGTTTAATACTGTATTCAAAGTAAACAACAATATAAACTCTGCCAGTCATGTAGTTTACATATGAAATGCTCATCCCTGGTGTATCCTCTACAGTGACTGGGCATCTTGATATTTGAAAATCCTTGCTTCATAGCTGATATAGTACAGATAATGTATATTGTTTGCTCTTCTCTTTATGAAATGCTGAATTAAGGGTGCAATAGCTCAAAATTAAATTATATGTAGGTTATGTTTAACAAATTGACTAATTTAACTATGAAAATAGTCATATTGGTGATGGCATTTAAGGAGATTGATGACCAAAATATGAATTTATTAATCGATTGGAATTGATGATTCTGAGATTGCTTAATTCCTGTTTGTGAGCTGCAATTTTAATTTTGATGAAGACTTTAATATGGGGACATAGCGCTATATGCTTTGAAAACATGATATTAGAACAAATTTGATCATAAATTTAATATAACTAGAAGAGAAATAATGTAAACATACCAATACAATTTTAACACTTCTCGCATTGTAAATTTAAGATTTCCTATACTTTTAAATATGTTTCATGGTAACAAATGATTAATCACATGACATATGATTATTTTTAATATTCTGCTCTGCTCTTCTGGCTTCTGCATCTTCTTCAGAAGGGACAACTCTCAAAGGGCAGGTAACACTATATTTCATGGAGATGAGGTTGCTTTCAGGCAATCATGTGGAATTCTGCTTACTATTTCTCTTCTTATGAATAAAATATGAAGTGAAGGGGAAACCAGACCTTGTGCTGGCAATTAAGAAAACTCTAAAGTTGCTTTTATCTTGAAAGAACTATGAGAACTGAATTTATGTCCATTAGTAATGCGAGGTAAGCAGCAATGTAATGTTAGAGATTGGAGAAGGGAGAGCATGCCACAACACTTCCAAATGGTATTCCCTCAATGGTTACAGAGCATGTGTCCATCTTCCAAGCAACCTGCCATAGATAGCCACCAAACAATCCTTGCGTTTACGTCTGTGAATATGTTAGAGACAGAAAGCCAGCAAAGAAGTTTGAACATACGTCAGTCAGCACTGGTGCAAGGCAGATGATACAAAAAAAGAACAGCATGCAAGATCTACTTCACTCAGTAATGCACTACACTGTTATAGTATTAACACTTATTGGTGGCTCAATTATAATACATTCCCAACGTAAATGCCGACCCCGGTGGCGGCGGGGTAACGTCCTCGTCTGCCATTCCAAGGGTTGCGGGTTCGATTCCCGCCTGGGTGAGTTTTCCTCCACCTAGGGCTTGTGTGTTTGTAAATGTGACCATTGTTATCCTTGTTAATAGTTCAATGTAAAGGCCAAAATGTGCTGTTTTCGGACTAATACTGAATAAATAAATAAATAAATAAATCAATCAATCATTTAAATGTACAAGTAATGCACTAAAACTTACAAAATGTACTCATGTTACTGCATAATGGCCTACTACGAGACACAGGGTGTGTTCCAAAAGCAATGCAATTATTTTTTTGCTAGTAATTTATTGAATAAATTTGCACAAACTCTGAAAATTCTTCAAAGTACTGTCCTCGGGCCTCTACACATTTTTTCCAGCGACTCTGCCATGATCAGTACGTGCCCTGGAAGGCGTCTTCGGGGACCTCTCGCAAGTTCTTTATCATGGCTGTTTGGATCTCTTCTATAGACAAAAAACAGGTTCCTTTTAGGGCAGCCTTAATCTGAGGGAACAAAAAGGAGTCTGCTGGGGCAACCTCAGGACTATAGGGGTGTGTGGGCAGCATTGGCAGCTGGTGTTTGGCCAGGAATTCGTGGACTCGTAGCACATTGTGGCAAACATCTAGAGCACAAGCTTGGCGCACACTTTCCTCAATTCTAAATCTTCAGTAACATTGCAAAATACAACTATAGATGATAATTTCAATTCATTGGCAACCATCTTGTTACTCAATCAATGGTTTGAGTCCAACAATTGTTGAACAAAAGCCACATTGTTGTTGGTTTTGATGGTTGACAGCAGCCCAGAGCCGTTGTGTATGAGATAGGCTGTTGGTGGTGTGGAAATGAGGTTATACATTAACTTCTGGGCAATGTGGCGACTACAGTATTGATGTGGAATAGTTTTCAGGTACTCTCCATAACTCATAACTATTTCATCAGTAGAAAACCGATGACAATGAAGCTTTACCAGAAGATTTCATATCAGAAGATTTTCCATATAGTGAAAAGAGAAATCTCTTCCTTTGGTAAGGTAGATGTGTAACATCATTTAATCATCTGGTTGCCTTTCAATTTATGTTCTAGTTAAAGAATAATAATTCAATTTTGATATCTTTCATGGATAAATTGGAAAATTGTTTGTAATTTTGATAAAAATTTAGTCAATCATTCCATTCATAAAATTAAAATCATTTCAATAATAATTCCCAGAATTTCCTTGCCCTTACCTTAGGGTGCTTGTAAAAACTTAAGTCATATCTTATTCAAATTTTGAGGGTCCTAAAGTTGTCAAATCGACACTAGATTAAAATATAAGTTGCCCCTCAGGATTGTATCGATTTCCAATTGAATTTTACTGATCATTGTAAAAATTGTGTTTCCATTTCAGAAATTGTTGTGTACATATGCATTTCCTCAGTGTGAGCTGCATGATGGCTATCCCATTGGCCTCCCAATTTGTCAAGAGGACTGTATTGCAGTTAGGCAGCTCTTCTGTTTCAATGATTGGGCCCTCATTGAAGACAGCAAGCAAAGAGGGGTGTATTTCAAGTCACGGGGCCACTTTCAGCTGCCAAACTGTGAATCCTTACCTCAGTACTCAAGTTCTTCACAAGTCTGCTCCCATGCCAAACTCACTGAACTTAAGACTGATGAGGTTACAGGTAGGTTTATGAAATGATTCTTTGTTATAAAGTGCATGAAACTCTAAAATATTGCCTGTTATTGAATTTTTCTCTGTCTACCTTATTTTTATCTGTATGCTCTGCTCTTTTTGTAATAATATGAATTACTTAATGACTTATTCCAAAGAAACTGCGGGAGATACCACAACAGTACCTTTTAATGGAGTCATCCACTAATATGCATTTCAATGCAACAATTTCAGAGTGTAAAATTCAAATCCCAGTCAAGGCGAATGATTTTTAATCTCTGATATTGTTGCATTGAAATACTTTACATTATACTTTCCTTCAATCCTTCCTCTCCCCAGTTGTTAAATATCTGTTAAGATTAATGAGGAATACTGGGTGAGGTGGCATAATCTGACTACATCCAGGTGATGGGTTACTTCAGAACAGCATGTTGGCAATTGCCCTGTGAAGTAGCTTGGTGATAATTGGCTTTTCTCTCGACAGCCAACATGGCCTCTTTTATCTATTAAAAAAGCAAGTATTTTAATGCTATCAAAGTTCTTCTGAGCTAATTGTTATGATTACCAACCGCCACAGAAATCAGACCAAGGTTGGTTTGACAGGTGAAGGTTGAGCTCACCTCATAGTAAGCCATATATGGCATTTGAAATCCACTCATCAGGGTTTGGGGCTGATTCCTTTCCTTGTGGCTGTAGATGAGCCCGGAGGTTCTCAGAGACATCCCCTGGAACCGAGCATGGCTCTTCCAGTCAGTAGTCCAATTTTTATGATAAGTTATGGACATTATTATTATTGTTAATAGTATAGGTAAATCTGGAAGACTCTATGTTGACTGTTACACATGTGTTGACTTGTTTACCAAGTTAGTTTCATGCCAGAAAAACTGGTTGCAAACTCGTTCCTAATTTGCTTCTGTTTCACTATCTTAAAGTCAGTTGTTGTAATCTTTTTTGTGTAAGATTAGAATAAATTAAATTGCATGCTGACCTAGTGTCTTTTGAAACTCTGGCACTATTTATTTATCTGAGAAATTCTCTTACAGACATACTAAGTCAGGTGGCCAGTCAGAAAAATGTCTGATCACAAGCAATAGTGTAAATTATTGGCTATGGAGGAGTGGCGTTTGGGCTCAATTTCTCAAAGCGGCAAATTGAAATCCTCAGAGGAATGGTGTAAATGTGTGATAAAGCATTCTAAAAATCACAATCTGTGAAATATAGGGATGATAAATTTTCTTAAAATTTTGTCGTTGTGTGAATTGGTGTTGCTTTGGGAAGTGGGTCCCTGGTCTAAATTATGTAAAGAGAGCCTCTGGATCGTATTCTTTTACCCTGCCAAATTGAAAAGGGAAATTTCCAAATTAACTTCTGGTCAGCTGTTATAATTATATTTCCCTCTCTCTCTGAAGTGAGGAGGTATGTGCCATTAGAACTGCTAAAACTCTCCTTAGCACAACATTTAAAAATGTTGGCATTAGAAAAATGTTAATTTGCAATGTGAAAACTATTTTTACATTGGAAAATGTTGCATTTCAGTGGATTGCATGCGTGACAGAGGCCGTTTCTACCAAGGAACCATGAATGTCACCAAAACTGGGTTGCCATGCCAACGATGGGAAAGTCAAGAACCGCATACTCACAATCGCCCACCTGATGTTTTCCCAGAAATGCAAGGTGCTGAAAATTTTTGCCGGAATGCAGGTGGTGAAGAACCAATGCCTTGGTGCTATACTATGGATCCCACCATCAGGTGGCAACACTGTGATATACCTGTTTGTGGTAAGAGTGGTATCAATGTAGTAGTGAGAGAATATATTTATTTGATAGGCTAAGTAGTGAATCAGTCTTCCCTACTCTTGCTATGCCAAGTGGTTCAAATTTGAAGTAAAAAAAACATATTATGCTTCAACTCATTGTAAAAATGAAGCGATAATATTTTTTAAATATTCAAACTAATTATTATAATTTTTGGCAATCATTTTAAAAATGATACGTCCGTAGTATTTGGATTGTTTTACCACCCATATATTTCTGTGAAAGTTTCTTTCATTTGCTTTTATTTTAATGACAGTAGTTTTGGCACAAGTTCCTCCATGAATTTGCAAATGATTACTTAACACATGATGGTGTCATCATATCGTTAAACAGCTTAAGTTTGCATTAGGGGGGATCAGAAATATTGTTGTCAGTTTTCCTAATTTTCTATTGTAGAGAAGACACTTTGTTTAAGATAAATGTTTCTAAGTCTAATGTGCTATGATTTTGAAGGCTTTCTATTTATCTTGCGATTTTTACCCATACTACTTCAAGGGATGTGATATTCTTTCCCTTGCTGATTGCCAATTAAATGATAGCTCCAGGGAATCAGGATCGTGGTTGTATTTAATGAGGCTGGCTAGGAAGAAGTATTTACCTCACAAAGCCAAAGAAAATTAGCTAATGCTCAATTTGAAAAGGATGTTATTTTTCATATCCACATTCTTCATTGTAGCCTTGATAACTGAGTCAATATTTAAAAAATTCAAAGATTTTATTAATGGTTTAAGGATAACTCCTCCTTGAAAGTGATTCAGGAGGCTTTGTCCTCATAAATGTACACTCATGTTAGACATAATTGTTATTGATGCTATCTTTATATTTTTCCATTCTTCCTATTTTTCGTTGGCTTGATACCCATGTGTGACTTAAAATTTTTATTTGCCTCCAAATATTGTTGTAATGTGTGCACTCTTGGGAATTAATATTTGTATGAGACTGCTGCATTGGGACTCATGCTTAATTTAAGTATATTTTTTGCCTCTTCTTACAGCATAGATGATTAATTAATGTGAGCTAGAAAGGAGTACGGAGGCTAGCAGTATAAAAAATTTGCTAGTGGGCAATGTCCTCTCGTGCATCTTAAATACCGAAACAGTCCTCTGCATTCATGTGTTCTATATTTTCATGCTTTAGAAGGCTGTATGGATGTAAAAGGACCACATTTTCTCTGTTTTCCTCATGCTGATCATTGGTTAGGAAAGCAGTGCACCAGTTAGCCATGCTCTTTGATGAGCAAAAATAAGTCATATAAATGAGATTGCCGAATGTTGTATCATAACCTGAGCTCGCTAGCTTTTCATGCTCTCACTTGGATCAAGCAAAGGGAGGAGGACAGCCTTTTACATCATGAAATATGGTTTCTTAGTCATGTTGAGGCTAAAACTCCTTTCACTTGGGTGAAATTTGCTCATGTGTATGAAGGGCTTGGTGGCAATAGAAAACATTCGGCTCCACTTCAAATTTTATACCCATGGTAATTTCCCTCATTTTCATAAATGACATTATCCCAAGGGGGGAGAGAAAAGTGTTTCCATAAATATGCGCAAAATGGTCTTGCTTAAGGTTAAGCTTTAAGAAATGATATGGCTAAAAATGAAGATAAATTGATGGAGGTATAAACATTATAAATTTACCTTTCTTAAGCTGGCATAATTTTTATCTTCATCATTTTTAAATTTATCTCTGAATAAATTCATAGAAACTAGAATAAAAATTAGTGTGTATTGCAATAATATGGTATATGTTTTACTTGATGTTTAGCTTAATGGCCAATATTTTTGCAGATTTCTTCCATCTCCTCATTGGATGTTCTTCATTTTACAGAAAACTCAACAGACCTAACCTTCGAAATAGAACTCAAAGATATTAATATGGAAAGATTCTTCACACCAACTATTATGCTCATCCTAGCTGCAGTTGGGTTTGCTGGTATTGTAATGATGCTCCTTCTTTTTTTGCTTTGCCATCGAATATACAACCATCGAGTAGGGTACAACCCAACTGCAACTCAGGTAAAGAAACATGTAAGGAAAACTTCCATCATATAAAGTATTTCATAATCTAGTTTTTGAGGTAACCTACTTTAAATAATTTTTCCTTATTGCCTTTGTTCTGTGTCTGAATGAGCTAGCTATATATCGTTTCATCTATTTCAAATTTGACTCGGTAGAACTTTCTGTACTGCTGTAATTTGTGATAGTAGTGCTCTGGGAATGAAATGTTTATGGCCTCCTTGGTCATTTGAAGGCAGAATTCCATCTTTGACCAACATGTAACAAATTTAATTATAACTGAATTGCCATGTACCTTGGTTCTAGGTACTGGAGATATATTGGCTGGATCCCTGAAAGGGCAAAGGGCTTATAATCATTACAATCCCAAATGAATTTATTCAATAGGAGGAATATAGTTGCTAAAAGTAATTAATTGGTTGTATTCATCATAATAATGCACCTTTCTGGTTTTGTATGGACAAGTTGTTGCAGTAGAATAGTAATCTTTGCTTAAAATGTTAATTCTTATTTAGACCTGGGAAACTATTCATGTTCAGTTTTCCTTGCACTTAATTTTGATGTATCAAAATGTTTCAGTAAAGGACAACAAGAATCAAACTATTTACGAAATTTTTGAAAAGAAACGTGAAATCAAGGTTTATCAAAAATTGAGGTTTGGAGAATTCTTTTTACTAGATAATTATTTTGATGTTTTCCTCATTAAAGATAGCAGAGATTGATAAAAATAATGAATAGATCATTAATAATTTTCTCACTCAAACGAAAGCAAAGAAAGTGAAACATCCTAACATTTCCATATTATTTGTACATATCATAGAGCTTCAAGCATCTACTTGATTGTCAGTGCATTGCTAACAATTTGCAATAATTAAAGCAACATTGTGCAGATTAAAAAAAAACTTGTGTTTAACCAGTAACCGATTGTAGTGGTTTCATGAAGTGAGTACAGAAAAACTGCTCTCCTCAGAAATGATATTTTGTATGATTCTTACTGCTGTAGTTCATTGAAACATTTTATTAATATTGGACAATATCTGTTCATTCATAAAATTAAAGAGAGTTGTTCAAAATTAAGTATTAGCACTCTTGTAAATTAACCAAGAGAGTGGGGTGATTTTGGCCAAATGAGAATACCATAAATTCTTCATTATCTGTGTGCAGACTATTGGTTTCGCGGATTACTCATTTTGCAGATTATCCATGCTGTGAATTTGTTTTGAACATTCTGCATATTTTTTATTCTCTATGAATTGGCTTACCAAATTATAATTATCCTTATGAATCTTTTCTGCAGTATAAACTGCATATTTTATCACTTTATTGCCTGCCATTAAATGGTAGTATGCATTATATTCCATTGGAGAGTCATAGATTTGAATTTTTGTGTGTTGATATTTTTTGCTTCACTTCCATAGAAATCTGTTATCAAATGTTAAAACTATCCAGATTTGGCATGTTTTCACTATTTCTGGTTTTGAATGATATCTAAAATGCATGAATAGTTTTAGCCATTGTGCTTGTTGCCTCACAAAGCTTTTGTTATTTCAATTTGGTTACTTTACATTTTTAGCTTGAACCATCATAAATTATGAGGTTAAGAGTATGGGGCCAGTTTTATTATTTTTGTTTTAATTAGCAGTTGATTTCTCAAGGCTTTATTTTGCTGTTAACCAAGTGCCATGGACTTAATTTGTTTCTTTTGGGAAGTTGGATCAATGAGGATTCTATGGCACATGCTCTTTAGACTCTTAATCTAGTTTTGATGAAACAGAAGCTTTGAGGATAAGTATGCTCCTATGCAATACTTCTTCACCATTTCATCAATTTCCATATGCTTAGGGAATATAGGTTGGTCACATGATATATGTACAATTTTCTTTGCCAGCCCAAAAGAAGTGTCTAGGTTGTCAGCCGTAACTATAGGTCCACCCCTCCAGATAAAGTCATGCAAACAGTGGATACTCCTTTCTTAGGCTCATCTTCAATATTTCAATCTAACGATTGGTTAACTTTTGCTTTTAATCGGAAAAATTGCTCATTAAGAAAATGTTCTCAGTAATATGTATAAATTACCAGACTTATATAGTGATGCTAATTGCATACGTAATTTATCATATGTTATCCATTGATATGACTGAAAAGTGTTCAGACATTGGAATGGCAAGTTTAATGCCTATATGTGAATGTGTAACAAGGATGCTTTGAGTATCAAAAGAAAATACAAATTAGAGATATATAGCCACATTCTTGTAAACAAAATCTTCCCTAGTTACAATAAAAACCTGAAAAATAAGCTTCTCTTGTAATCATAATACTTATTTATCATTATATCTTGCGGACTGCAATAGATATTGCCAAAAATATTGAAAACACAAAAGTTGTACTTATTTATAAATTTGTACAATTTATTAGATAATGTGATGCCCATACGTTTCACAGTCTGGGGCCTTAGCCTAGTGAAAATGATTTATTTAGCTTATGTTTGTTTCTTGTAATGTAATAATGTTCATTGGGCTTGTCAAGGCATTATTGACACACCTTCCATACCGCTACATAAATATCTTAATCTTGCAATGTTGACGTGTGTAGGGCAACCAATACTCCAGCTCCATATTTATTTAAGCTTGTGTGGTTTTACCAGGGTTGGCCAAAATAAATGAATGAGAGAGAGGCATATGTGTCTTCCAGTCTTGTTTTCAATGGATTTTCTTGCTAGAACACCATATTTCATTGGAAAAATTTAGCAATATAATTTTATTTAATTCAATGGCAATATTTTAATGCCATCGATATTGAGCTTGAAAAATTAATGTTTTGGACTCAGGATGTGAAATAATATATGATAATTACATAGTATATTTATTTTTGAGACCCAGTGTACAGTATTGAGAACACATGACAGATGCATAGAACATAGGAAATGTTGCAGAGCAAAACAATTAAACCCCAAATAACTGATAAAAAATTCTATGGTGAATAAGTCTTTAAGAAATCTTGACAAAAATATGCCAAAACACTAAAATAATGTAGAATTTTGTCATATGGAACCTTATTTAGTAACCTGGAGAGTGGGTGTACTGTATAATCTCAATGTAATTTGTTAATGTTTCATCATCTGTTTAATATTATAGTGTCGCATTATAAATGAAATGGTTCTAATTGCTGCTTTAGTTTGTTTTATAATATGGAAGGAATATTTTACGCGACATCTTTAGAGAAATTTTCCAGTGGCACATGTGTATATAATGTATGAAAATATTCACTCTAAAAGCACTGTCGCATGAAATCCCCATGAACACTATGTTAGGTATTCACGGTGTCATTTGTGATAATATTTGAAAATCTAGTGGTTGGAGATATAAATTGTGACATCCGTTGTTGTCACTGACTATCTATTGAAAGAGCATGTGTCATAAGACTTTTACAAGGGTAATTATAGTAGCTTAAGGAAATTACTAAGTTTCAGTTATCTATTTGTTTAAATTTTCTGGGAATTAATTTTTTGTTGTTTTTTAATTTTCTAAGTAATGATTATTTTTATCATTTTTTTATTGTCAGTAACAGGAATTATTTCTTTTAACATTGTTTTAACTTTCTTTTGCTCTTTAGGAGGTTGACATTGATTTAGACAAGCTGCCTAGCAATTTGGCCTACCACCGAACAGGAGCCCAGCTGAATCCAAAATTAGAAAAGTTGGAATATCCCCGAAATGATATTGTCTACATACGTGATTTGGGTCAAGGAGCCTTTGGAAGAGTTTTTCAGGTATTTCAGTTTTCATATTTCTAATGAAGTGGCTTTCAAAAGTTGTTTTCTTCCAGCAAATTGCCAGTAAATCCTCCATACTTGTTAGATTTGTTTTTTCATTGTGCTGATTTAATGGATGAATGAGCGTAACCTCAAATGGACCTTCATCAATTCATGAATTGTTTCTCCCTTTAAGTTGTAAAGCAAATTATTTGCATAAATAATCTAGTGCATGGCACATTTGTGTTCTTGATTAAAAATTGTCGTTACCATGGTGGCCGTGTTTACTATTTTTCAAGTTTAAAAATCAACGTCTGTAGAGCAGTTTAGTGTAATAATAACTTCTGTAATATATTCACTATTAGTTTTTAATTATTGTTACCAGCAATGTACAGTATAATCTCTCATAAATCCTGGGAACCATAACTGCCATTCTTGTGATAAATTGAGATAATTTTTAACCATGATGAGTCATGATTTTTATGTTTCATTTCATTGAAAATTCCAAGTCTATAAATATAATATTTTTGGTCTTATCCATACCACTCCTGCTTCCCTATTTCAACTTTCTTAACCCTCGCCTAGAATTAACTATCGCACCCATGATCCATGCCACAATTTAAAGGGATAGAATTGGGGTGCAAATCAGGTTATATCAGGTATCATGTTGTACGTTAGCCCTTCCACTAAGCGTAGCGGTAGCTGATATAATGGTTTATGTTGTGTCAATGATGAAAATTATGTTTTGATCTATGTGACGTTTCACTTTCTGTACTGCTGCCCATCCCTAAAAGCTTAGGGACCTCTCCCCTAATGGGTGCCTACTCTATGGTCGGCCAGCCCTTTAGAAGCCATCCTGGAAAGATGCCTTACAGTTTGACTACTTTTAGTCTTCCCTCTCATTCATATCTATTTTAGCCATCCCCTTTAAATCATGTGTACAGGGTCTATCCCAAAAATAAGTAGATTATATTTGTACGTGTATATTGAAGTCTACCATGGTGCATCTAAATTAATGCATCAAATATGACTTTTATTAGCTTATTTATGTTCAAAATGCACGCCTAAGAGCTTTGTGAAAGTGTGTTGTTTCATTTAACAGAGTAAGCTATCATAAAATGTTCTGGTTTGAGCTTAACTCAACAAACTGCAACAAAGGCTCAACAGACTCGACAGGTTTAAGGCAGGGTGAGGTTATGTTATTTCCAATTCATGAAATGGCCCTGAAAAGACACCTACTGATCAGCATGATCCTGAATTTTTCTTTGAAAATGAATGAAAGATTTCCAGTGATATAATTAACTTAAGTAACAAACTGTCAAGTTTAAATGGGTAGATTTTTTAGAATCTGCTGTAGTTCTGCAAATTGACTCAATCAAACAAAGGTACCCATTCAAAATTTTTCTTTATTCTTCGTTTTACCACATTTCTAGTGCTCCTAAACAATGCTCCCAACTTTAGAATCATCCTTAATACATTTTTTCATAATTGAAATTAAAATAATCCCTTTTTACGTTTAGTTTCATATGTTTTAGACATTTGTTATGACTCGTCCAATTCAGAATCGCATTGCATATGCATACAAATTCTATCTCCTAATTTGAGTGTGTGTAGACAATAGGTGTAATAGCCAGTTTGTCACATTTGCAAGTATTTAATTACATAAAATAGCATTATTTCAGCATGAAATTTCATTCTTATATTAGTTTTTTGCCTGGATTTTACTATTGAACCTTCTAACTTAGTCATTCCATATAGATTTCAATCTCTGAGGAAATAAATTAATGTGTAGTTGCCTGTATGTGATATTTTTTGCCTGAAGGTAAACAATTATTAATGCATAGTAACCCAGGTATTTACAGCACCTAAATACAGTGAAACCTGAAATTTACATTTTTGGAGGCCTGTAGAAAAAAAATATGTGAACCTAAGATGTGGAGAAAAAATGTTTTCTAGTGTATTTTGATGATTTACCCATAAAAGGTGTGTTTATAGCATATTTCATAAAATTAAGTGTTTATGCACCTAATATTTATTACTACAAAAAGGTCCTATAATTGTACCATATTTCCCAGTCCATAAGACCCACCCAGATTTTTCAAGTTAGAATTTACAAAAAATACTTGGATCAGACTGTAAAAGTAGAAAGTATTTTGATTTTGGAACTTAATATGAAGAAAATTGTTTTGCTACGTTGAAAAATTAGCTGTTACATGTATGTCAACAATGGGTCGCAGTAGTCCAGTGGGTAGAGCGTTGGACTGCTGACCAGAGGGTCCCGGGTTCGATTCCCGGGCAAGGCACTCTGGGCACCTACAGCTCCACCCAAGCTATGTGATTTTTTGGGTACCAGATCTTCCTGGGAAACCATAACCGGCACAGGGAAAGGAACTGGCCCCCCTACCCTGATGTGTGAATTTCACACAGCGTATAGGGCTTAGTACTGAGTGAACCCTGCCATAACCTACCAAACCGACCTTCAGGTTGATTACTGAGTTTATGGTTTTTATGGTATGTCAACATTTAGCCATCGTAGAATCTCAGAAATTTATCATCATTGAGCCAAAACATCTTTAAGCTGCCATTTTACCCAAGGGTTTATTTTCTGAAGGGTAATTCATGAATTCAAGTTTGAATGCAATACTTTATGACATTTTTCTCTCATAAAATCCCATGAGTTTATTGTAATTTCAACTTTTTATGCAACGACTAGTGTCTGTTATTATTTTCATATTTTTACAATTTGTATTAAAAGAAACTATTTTTAATGGCTTTACGACGCATTCATACTAATTTGGGTTGAAGGCCCGTAGACTCAATTTTATTGGGAGAGACAATGTATTTACGTGTTAGAAGAGGGATGGTATCCCCCTTAGCTCAGTGTGTATAAAGTTTCATGGCAACACCGCTTGTGAGATGAAACTAAATGTGCTACATTGTTTAAATTTAAGATTGATTTTGGATATTTTTATGGAAGTAATTCTCATGAAATATTAAAACTGTTGCTTGCTATTGGCTCAAAACAGTGATAGTTTCAACATTTTTGATACAGACAACCATTTTCAATGCCTGATGTGGGGAAAAAAAATAAGTAAGTATTTTTCCAGTGAATGGGCCTGCGCTTATAGGTCGAAATTATACCCTGAACCTCTGGCCTATAAGATGGAGGCTGATTGTAGAGCAAAGTTTGGGGTAAAAAAAATTTATCTTATGGGCCAGGAAATGCGATGAATGAAAATGTTCTCACGCCAATAAGGTCGAAGTTAAAGTTGCACATCTAGAAATAAAGGGAAAAAAGGGCCTTTATTTTTGCATTATGTATTTTACTGTGGATCTATTAAATTCTAATAGTATATTTAAGGGTCTAAGAGATCACGATTGTTTTTATTGACCGTCTACTTTTGAATACCTTTGGTACTAGGGTATTTAAATGGATTTTAACTTTGCGTTCCGGAGGATTTTTTAAGTTAAGTTTTTGAACATGCATTACTTCAGTAAAATCGTCATAACTTTCTTGAAGATTAAAAAATCAAAATGGAATTTTGTATGTAATACCTACAAATAATTTTCGAATTTTCTCTTTGTGCGATACTCCATGAAAATTTTCCTTTGTGGAGTGGAACATCGCTGGAACAGCACACATGCCTCGTCTCCTTCCTAATTTTTCTTGAAGCACACTCTTTTGGGAGCTTCTTGGGTAGTATTTTTTTCTTTCCCTCACCCATGATAAGGAGGAGATGATGTTTACTAAGGTCTCTCAAGAGACATGTGGGTGATGCCTTGAAGGAGCATGTTGCATTGGCTTATCATCACTGTTATCCTCCATAGATGACTCATCTGGCGCCTCTCTACTCGTTGCCCACTCTTTGGTGGTCTGGAGCGGAAAGCCTTTGTATTGAATGCTATTTGATTCATTTAGTGAATTTATAATTAAGAATTTAGTGATTTATAAACTCTTATTGCCTTCGTTGGCATTTGTCAAGAAAGAAGTGGATTTTCTATTTCTTACCTTCACTACCATATCGGAATCACTTCTGCTCTTGTCGCTCTCTTCATTATACTCAAATCTAACTAGTCATCGGTGGACAGATCTAATAAAATATTTTTCTTGTGCAAAGCACTCTCTTTCCTATGTGATGCTACTGTATGGAATATTTCTTTAAATATTTAAAAAAAATACGGATTGAAAAAACCCTCTCGCAAGACAAACCCGGCACCAAAATCACAATTCCTTGAGACTCAAGGAAACAAACTTCTCAAGATACATTGAGAGAAGGAACTGACAGGAGACATAAAAGAACTCTGTATGAATCATTATTGGCCCTCCATTCTTCTTACAATGAATGTTTGCATTAATGGAGCAGAGCTGAGAGTGCATTTCATTAGCCGGGATTAGAACTTGCAGGCGAGGCAATGCAGATTTGGCCCTTGAGGCGATAGAGATAAGGTTTCTTACCGTTGGCTCAGCTAGAGCCATGTGGATGAACACTGGAGAATTAATGAGGCCAGGAGTAAGGATACCCGGGGAAGAGATGAAAGAAATATTATCTTTGAAATGAAGAAGGACAACGAATAAGTTTCAAGCTGTTGACATTGAAGTTGCGCACCATTACAGAAAACCTGGTCTGGGATGTACATACAATTAATTGGCTAATCAAAATTTCTTAAGGAAATTAGAAATCAATTCACAACTGTTCTTATTAAATAAGGGAAGGTAAAAATAAATGACCAACCAATATGTAAATAATGTGAATTAAGTATTGAGCTGGTACCTGGATGGACTTTGCAGAAAAATATTGGCAAATACTTACATTCAGGTACCTTCATTGGTGAAAATCAAATATAAGCAATTTGCTTTGATGTATAAATGTTTAGTTATTAATACTTAAATGTTTGTTGGTAAATAGGTGTGGCATTGAAAATATATAAAATTATAACAAATGTGGGTTTAAAATTCAACAAATCGATTTTTTAACTTTGAATCGAATCATTCAGCCGTTTCACAAATGGAATCTTCACAGGTCCCTTCTCTTTTCTATTGTGCTCAAATTCGATGAATATTCAGCTTACTAGACTAGACAGTGACTAAGGCTAAAATTTGGCACTCATCACCTGTGTCAATTTTTGGCAGAGCTTCCAAATTTTGCTGATTTTAAATCTTTTTTTATTTTCATTAAATCTCCTGAAGCAATATAAATCAATATTAAAATTAAACAATGTAGAGGAAAAATAAAGACAATGTTTTGCATAGTCCAGATGCCAGTGGATGAATTCTCCAATGACCCCTTAAAATATTGATAAAAATACTTCTTTATTACCAATTTATTGATGGAAAGTAAATTTACCAGAACAATATCAATTATATATACATGAAAACTTTTTTTTTTAATAAAACCTGGCAAAAATATGTAGTGCCATCTCCAAAAGATGGGTTAGGTTTCTAATAAATTTTGAATTTATGAGTGTAAATTTGGCATACCTACTTCATTGACTTATATGAAGACCAATCCTGATGATAAAAGAAGGTGTTAAAATTATGTGGATTTGAGGTTTCACTGTACTTAATAACAATCAATGCATACACAGTATGTACTCAAAGTAACTTCGAATCTGTGATGTAAAAATGCTACCACATTACACAGAAAAACCTTAGCTTTCCTTTCCAGCATGATTGAAAACGTAAGCTCCTCTTTGTAGGCAAAGGCTCCAGGTTTAGTGAAAGGGGAAGATTTCACTTTGGTTGCTGTGAAAATGCTGAAAGATGAGGCTACAGAGGACATGCAGGTGGATTTTGAGAGGGAGGCGTGCCTCCTTGCAGAATTCGACCACCCGCACATCATCCGGTTGTTGGGCGTATGTGCCGTGGGTCGCCCAATGTGTCTACTTTTTGAGTACATGGGGCGGGGTGACTTGAACGAGTTCCTTCGTTCTTGCTCCCCTTCTAATTACATTGTCCGTAGCCGCAGCTCTTCAGAGGGAGGCCGTGAGGTATTCCGTGATGTTCAATTAACCCCAGTGGAGTTGACCAATATAGCCAAGCAGGTGGCTGCAGGCATGGTGTATTTATCTGATAGAATGTTTGTACACAGAGACCTTGCCACACGTAATTGCCTTGTGGATGACGACATGGTGGTGAAGATAGCAGATTTTGGTCTCTCCCAAAAGATATATCAGCAGGATTACTACAAAGGTGAAGAGCATGATGCCATACCAATCAGATGGATGCCTTTGGAGAGTATTCTGTATAATAAGTACACTGTTGAGTCTGATGTGTGGGCATATGGTGTATGCCTTTGGGAGATCTTTTCCTTTGCTCTTCAACCTTATTACGGTATGACTCATGAAGAGGTAGTGAAATACATTAAGGAAGGTCATATACTTCAATGCCCTGAAAACACCCCCAAGTCAATATATGATGTAATGAAAATATGCTGGAATAAGAAGCCATCTAATCGCCCTAGTTTTCGGACAATTTACAGGACATTAGAAGTGATTCAGGTGGAAGTGGAGAAGGCTCAAACTGCTGGCCGTGGTGGAGTATATCCACAGCAAGTGCATGTGTGAATATATTTTTTCAGTGTTTGTATTTTTTGTATGTTTGTGTGATCCATCTTCAGGGGTGTGCAAAGCTGGATGTTTTCCCCAGTGAATGAAAGCGCATATTAAATGATTCTCAATCAATGAATGGAATCAGATGTATTTTTTTCTATTAAGGTACAGTCTTAATTGGCTGCCAATTGACCAAGTGTGACAAAATGGGATTCTTTGAAGACCCCATTCATATTGAATGGCTTGTGCAATGATGTGCCACAAATTGTTTCACTGATAAATACAGACATTGCCAACAATGTAAGTGGTAGAATAATTTGCTATTGATTTATGATTCGAGTAAGAGTATGTTACAGTTTCCTAAAATATGATGCTTCGTTATAGCCTACTTGTTATGTGTGCTTTTGTCAATCATAATTTAATGTGAGAGGATGCTATACCTCCTTGAGTGAAATGGCAGGGAAAACTATGGATTTTAGACATCTTAAGAAAACCACAAAGTATTGATGGTGAGTGTCTTTTATGATGATACAAGCAGTTGAAAGTAGGTACCCAAAATTGTACAAATATTTCATTGCTTATCAATTGTCTCAACAAGTAGTAACATAGCCGTGGATAGATTGAATATGACTGCAAAATCTAAAGAAATTACTGTTTTTTGTCCCGTTTTGCCAGTTATGATTTTATGCATGACAGTGAAGTGTCTAAAAAATGAATGTATTCTATCAGTGGTGGGCATAGTTATGTGACACCCAGTTGACCAATATTTTGAATTAAGATACTCTGGATATTTATGATCATGAATCTTTCTGGAAATGTTCCTAATCATGAGCCATACACTTCATTGTTTGATATTATTTTCCAATACCTTTGACAATAGTCAATTTATGCAATTCTTTTGGTGTCGGAATTCAGCGAACAATAATTTTTTTTATGTAACCCTTATTTCTGATGATGAATTTTTACATACATGGGTCATGTTGATGGAAATTTGACTGATTTGTTTTGAAAATGTTAATAACAAAGCTTTGCACACCCCTATTTGTCATATGTTATAATTCCTCTCACTGTTGATTCTTAAGTATCCCAGTGTTAACTTTACAAAACTTTTATAGCTGTATGTGATGTGTCATTACTTGAGCAACACCTCTCAGTTTTTTATCATTTTTAATGTGTATATGAATTGTATTTTTTTAATTACATATCATGTATTAAGGTTAACCATTGGCTGATTTCACCTCATTTTTGTTTACTCTTATCAATTTCTAATGTTATTTGTTTTGGCAATGATGAATTAGGTGATGTTTTTAATGATATTTTAGTGGGATAATTGTTGCTGTTTTTTTTTCAAAAATACCAACCAAATCAGTGACATTGTAACATAATGTCTTCCTTGTGCCATGTAATGTGTTTAATACTTTCTTGAGTAATATCATTAAATGCACATTGCACATCATTTCGTACCTCCCTTTCAGGATAGAGCTGCACAAATATCAGTTCCTGTATTTTGTACAGCTTCAGTGTTAGAGATTAATAATTGTTTTTAAGTTGGTGACATATGAACCTCGTGGATGATTTTATAATGTTTAGAGTTCAATTTTCAAATAACTGACTCCATAAGAAAATGACCATTATTTCTATTAATAGGAAATAGTCAAAACATCTAGAAAGCATGTTGTCATTAAACAAAGCTATCACTGATTTCCTTGTGAAATTTATAGTAATCAAAAAAATAAAACTAATATGCTGTCTTGTAGACCATACCTAATTTATTTTACTAACAAGTTTCTTGATGTATTTTTTACTTTTTACATGATGATTACATAAAAATGAGATTTTTGAATGTTTGTTTTTCTTCACTGCAGGCATTTTTTTGGAAACAAGCTGTGGAATCAGTGAAATTTTATATGTAAAAACATGATTATCTTCCATTCCATTCACTGAATGTTTTTTACTGTATGTGTGGGATTTATCTTTGAAATTTTATGGCAACTCAAAAGGTTTCTGCTAAAATTTAGCGTTATTGTGCTTACATGATTAATATCAATTATGCAATTAATTGAGAACAGTCCAGTTAGTATTAATCATAACTGGGTAAGATCTTTTGTCAAAAATAGTTGGAAGATACTGTTGTGTGAGTTGTGTGAGTAGGGAGATGTTTTTGTGGATATTTCGGTGGCTGCCTGGCAGCTTTATATAATCTACAAATGGTGACATGGATACTTGCAAAGTATTTTCTTACATTCATGAAGAGAAAAGAAGTCAATCTTTTAGATACAAATGCCAGGTTAGGGAGAAATTGTTGTCTTTTATACTAGTAAATTCATTGGTGTGTTCAGAATATTTCAGTATTATTTTTATCTTCAAGTGAAGGAGAAGTCTTTTGGAATATCATGACAAATGTTCCAATAAAAAGCTTTAGTTTTTAATGTGTTATGTTGTAGTATTCAATTATGAGAATTGTGCTTCTTATTACATTCCATGTTACTGCTTTTTTCATTGTTTTAATGCCACCAACTTTCAAAGCTGATAGCTCTGTCAAGGTTTTCTTCCGTCATTAATCAGGTTTGGCATTAATTTTCAAATGTTATGAATGTTTGGCCTAATATAAAAATTTTAATAATTTGCGTTGTTTTTATTTGGACTGTTCCAAGGTCCTTATATTATTTATATCATGATATTTATTTTAAATAATTTGTTAATAAATAGTAATTATTTGAAATAGCCAGCAATTATTATTTGAATTTAATCAGTATTGACATTCCATTTGTAGATATAACCTTTTTTGGTGATATGTTATTTGTTTTAAAATAACAGAAGGAATTAATAGGTTTCTTTGTGACTGCTTGTTATAGTGTGTTTTCTTTGATTTAACATTAGTTTACTTATTTTAGGAATGAAATGACTTCTTTTGATAATTGTTAGTTTTTTCAGCTTAATTAATGGCATTGTGTGATAGCTGAAAAGTTGCTGTCTTTTTTAATCAATGGTGTAAGGCTTTATCTATTGTGCAGTTACACATTCAACTGGTCTTTCATCTTCCTCATTTCAAGTCCTATTTTAAGACTGGACGATTGAGTGCTGCAATAATCATTGATTTTCATTCAGTAGTGATCAGAGAATAATTTTATCAATGTGATGCATTTATTAGCATCCAGTGTATTTGTAAACATTTGGGGAGTACAAGCTAAGCTAATTGATGCGGTCATTCTATACCTGGATTATCACCATTTGCCTTGTGATTTCAGTCTAAAGGCAATAAAAATGTGCCTATAAGGTTTTAGAAGTAATTAAGTTTGTTTAATTATAAGAAATAGGTGTGCATTATGATCTCAAAACTGGATATAACAGTAACTGCCAATCCTGCAGTTGGAATATATGGTGAAATTGCTCTTATTTTAAGTGGAACGTTAACAGTTTTCCAATTGATATTGTACTCACAGAATTTGTTAAACCAGTTTTGTTATTTGTATTATGTTGTGTTGTTCAATGTTACTGAAATTCGTTTATTGGTTTTTGATGGAACTATCTCCTGCTACATCTTGTTGGTCCAAATCTAGTATTTAAATAACTGTCTAAGACTTCTTCTCTTCAAGCAGTATGTCTGCTCTGAATGCTCTCAAATTTTAGCTGGTCATGATGAGATATTGGTCATCTCAGAATGTACATAGTGACTAGGTTGAAGATGATGATTGTATTGCATCAGGTGTGATAACTGTGATTGATCAAGTTTTTGATGCGTTCAAATTCCACCAGAAAAACAAAAACTGAAGGACGTAATTTTTTATCATCAATGACTGTCTTGCTCTCCTGCTCATTTCATAGCCATTGCAAACTTTTCCTACACTTCAGCTGCACTTCACATGATTCAATGGGAATGAATGGAGTATTGACCTCTAAAATGAATGTAGTAAGCTATGCAAATCAATTGAATGGTGTGATTATTGGAAATGAAAAGAAGGGTACTGAAATGTGTAGTGAAAATAAAATGATGGCATTTAAAGATAAAGGGAATTTGAAGGAACGGAAGTTTTGTTTGTAATGTGATGGTCATTTTGGGCAGCAAAGAGGATAAGATGTACACAAAAAATAAAGCTAAGAATTTGAAAATTTGCATGCTCTCTTTATTTTTTTAATTTATTTTTTTTACATGTTGCATAACCTGTCATCCTAATTTATTTTTTTAAATGTGAGCATGCCACACACAAGCAGCTGCTGTCTCTGACATCTGCTGATTTTTTTTATTGCACATTTAAATGAAATGTGTGTAGGAAACAATGTTGGAATTTCTGCTCTCATTGCCTAAGGATGAGTTCCCACTTTCATTCCCTCTACCCTTCTGCCTTCGAGAAGGGTAGTCTCCAAGTCGAGCTTCTGTTGCTCATAGTTGGCTGCTTTTGCTGTTTGTTGTCTGCTCTCCTGGCAGTTATTGATTTAGCACTAATTCAAAAGCATCCATTTATGGCCCTCAAAATCAGATATTTAGCATGAAAATAACGAGATGACAATCACATACACCCAGGTCCTACGTAGAGGATGGCCCATCTAGGTGTAAATTGAACCTGTAAGATTTGGGTTGATAGGCAATGACATTACCCAATCACATGAAGGAGAGAAAATCAGTTGGCTCGATTGACTGCAATGCCTACCCTCGTATTAATTTATATTTGTAACAGATTTCTCATTTTCTTGTGTTTTAAGGTGAGAATTGTTTAGGTTTAGTCTCGTTATTGATTTCATGAAGTGAAAATTATGACAGCTCTGATGATAGAATCTTAGGTCCAAGTGTGCATTGACTCATAAAGGCTCAATGTTTCACCTTGTGGGAAAATATATTAAAATTGAAATTTAATTCATGATGAGAAAGAGGTTTATTAATTACAGCATCATGGGATAAGTTTCACTCTAAGCATTTTGTTGAGGCTTGTCCCCTACTACTCTTTCCATAATTAAAATTTATTCCTAATCATTGAAAACATTTAAGTTTGAAAACAAGAGTTAACATTTGAAGAAATCGCATATGTACGCCTAATTAGGGACTTGCAAAGGGTCTTGGGTGGGAAATTGTTGACTGACTTACCATTTGCATTGCAATTATGTATTTGAATTCTGCATTCTTAATATCCATTAAATAGAACGTTTAATAATTTGACCCCTCAGGGATTTAGGTTCAATTCTGACTCTTTGTCACTCTCAAACTCTTCTATTTGTATCCTTTTCTTACCCCTCTCTTGTCTGAAATGCCCATCTCTCTTTTTACTATTCACTCTCAAGTGGGGCTGCAAAAAAGTAGTTATCTTACAGCCCTATTCAGCACAATCTCTTCTAGTTCTAGTATCAAAAGTGCATATCTCAACAGCTGTTCCAGGTCTGCTGAGTGCTTTTAATCCCCTTTGCATGAATTAGCTGCTTTCTGGAATATACACCTCAATTTCCTGGGTTAATATCTGTTATATCTTTTGTGACTTAAATCATAGTAGTGGGCTTAGAGCAGTTATTTTTTTTAATGTTAAGGTTTCATGATATTTTTGGAATTATTTCACTGTCACCTGTGATATAAAATGTGCACACTGTGGTCAGATCAAGTAGTATACTGGGGTTGAAGAGTGGAGAAGATATTGGGAGAGGGTGAACGGAAAATACGTGAAAAAGGATTAGTTTGTGATTTTAAGTATTTAACTTTCTTTGTGTAATTGTGCATTGTATATATAGATGACAGTATTAGCACAATCAGCCTGTTATATTCAATACAACTTGCATGCAATCACCTTGGAGGGGAAAGGTTAACGGACATTATTTTGTCATTCATAACTCCCAGACATTATTCTTTCATCCACTTCCAGTTCACAACCAAATGTGCAACAATATATTCCTAGGTATGCAAATCATATCACTTTGTTATAAACTCGGGTCTTTTATTTTCATCATTTGTACATTTTAACCACCTTTCCTGATGTTGACCATCACCTCTATTCAAGATTTCTTCTTGACCCTTCCATATGGCTAAGATATCTTCTTGGCATCTCCCATTATGACCAAGTGATCTGCAAATAGTTCTTCATGACATCTTTCTCATCCTCTCCTAATAAGTCCCAATCTTGTGATGCATGACCAAAAATTGGCTAGCTGTAAATTCATGGTCTAAACCCATCTTTATTTTAAACATTTTTTACAACTCTGTGCACACCATGCTCTTGTCTGCATCTCCCCCACCAAAGTAACCAATGTTTCTGGGAATCTCCTTGTCATCATTATATGCCTTCAAATAATTTTAATGACTATTCAACTGATGGCATTTTTAATTTATTTTATGGCTAATGGTGGTTTTTTGACATTTTATATAGTTAAGTTTTAATCCCTCAGTAAACTTATTTTTTGGGGAATCGTAGAAATATTGTATGTAGGCTCTCCTTTTGGTCCAGTATTAAAACCAATATTGGATTATTATTTTATTTATCAGATGTTGTGGTCAACCCCATATCCTTGAAAAATAGATTGGTGTTTTAGTGATGTGTGTGCATGCTTAAAAATCAGGCTAATAATTCATGTCTTCACTTTGTCCCTTCCCTTCCTTTTAATTTCTCCACCCATTGAAATGCCCTCCCAGGGTATACCTATGTGCTTAGTCCCACTGCAACACATGCAAATGAATTACAAATAAAAAGTTTTCAATGATGCACCATACTTCACAAAACTATAACGATTTTTCCATCTTTGTTATGATTTTCCAAAGTTAGGCTAAATTCTCCCATGTAATTATAATGTTTAGAGTAAGAGGTTTGATTGGTTTAATCAATATTTAAAACTAATTGTTTGTTTTGGGTCACACAAAATAATGGTTACACAGTCAAACTTGCGTGGCACTTGCCATGCTTTACAAAAAATATCATGGTCATAATTACTGATAACAGAGAAAGCATTGACAATAAGCGTGGAAGTTCTGTATGATGGAAACATAGGTGTGAAGAGATACGTTATTCGTCTCAAGTGGTATCCGATTGTGTGGGTGCCTTTAGTGCATTATATTATTAGGCAACCTTTCACTAGCTGAAAACCGCCGGCATTTTGTTAGCACCCTCAAAAGAAACATGGCTTCTTTTTGTGTTGTTGACTCCTAGATGTAGGAAAATGCCAGAAACATTTTTCTGTCTATAGAATTAATTAGTCAAGCCGAAGAATTGAATTAAAGGATTTCACAATTATCATAGATTTTAATACATGCAACTTGAAAATTCAAGATATTATAAAATTGTTATGTTCTCAGGACCATATAGTGACCAATTTAATTCATGTATAGAGTTAAAAATGAGGGATTGGGGCTCTTTACTTCCATGACATGAGTTTCCACCTGATTAGACTAGGGAGAGTCGAATTGAAACAAACTAATTCAACCTGTATTCATATTGCTGAGATAGGATTAAAAATTAAGCTATTTTTTTAAGTCAATGCCTACCAAAGAGGTTACTTAAACCGTCATCATTATGGAAAAAATCTGTAAGGTGAATAAACTATTTGAGCTTATTAAGTGAATAATGGCTGAATTACTTGCTTCCATGTGTCAACCATGAATTTAAATTTTTTGAGAATTAAATCAAGAACTAAGAGTAAACTTGATGTAGGCCAAGTTTTATTTTCCTCTATTTTGTAGGCATTTGGAAATATTCTAGAAACTTGAACAAAAAATAGAAAATTTTGATTGAATTGAAATATTTTACCCATTACTGAATGTGATGTACTGTTAGTGTGCATTTACTGTTGACAGTACATGGGTAAATTTCTAAAACTTCACACATCCGTTTTCAAACTAACGGACCATGTCAGACGAGTGAGGAAATATTTCCATTAAGTGGTATTGTTGTAGTAATAGTACCTATGCAATAAATATTGTTAAAAGGAACTTCACCATTTACTAATCAATTTTGAATATTATATTTACTCGATTTTTATTTTTTTAGAGTCCAATGAGCAATAAAATAAACTATGGAAATATAAATACTATGTGTTAACATTCCATGTCCATGATATATATTTCAAGAAAATCTCTAGGCTAAGAAGGGAATATTAGTGACAATTTTTTTTTCTACATATTATCTATTAAAAAGAAATTAATAGGTAAAAACACATTTTTTATAAAAAACAGTAGCAGGAGGTGCTCGTATGAAAATAAATACAGATTTATTGGTGATTATACTCGCAACTACTGATTCATTACATTGCATTATGAATGGGTGCATGAAGCGGATGAACTAAAGATGTAACTGTGGGACATAAGATATCTGCATAATCATCTAATGGGACCATATTAATACTAAAGTTGTTTAATATTTATGGGATGAAATAATATTGCATATTATTTTATTGGGGAATTTAATCCATGTGATTTTCTGCCTGTACATTCATATTTTGAAAGAGCTAATGCTTGGGTTATTCTTAATCAGTTATGGAAATAAAAAAATCAGTCATCCTCCAAAGAGGATCCTCACATTTCATACAGTTTGTCTTTCATAGGAACTATGGCTCCCTCTTCTCCAGTTTTCTCTTTCAAATTTAAATAGTGGAGAACCATCTGGGTAAAGAAACCTGATCACCATGAATAAATGCTGATAAACTGGCATTCATGTATGGATTGAAATCAATGCAGTGCCTATGTTGTCAGCCCTTAAGTTTCCTATCTTATTTGGCCTTTTTGATGCGTTCAATTGTGACATAAAATAAGAAAGCTCAGAAAAAAGGCATCTCAGAAATCAATCACTAGAATTAGATAAAACATTCGAATAAACAGCTTTAAATTACATTTCCAAAACTGGAGTCTTCATATTTTTTATTGCCCATGTAGTTATGTGGCAATTTGATGGATTGTGTCAAGCCATCCTTTGGGATTTTTTCTCATCTTGTATGCTTTGTATACTGCTACTTGTATTGAATTCATTAGCTGCTTGCTCATTTCATCAATCATTCTGTGAAATCAGCCATATGGATAACAATATTTGTTCAAAAACTGTGGTAAGTGGTTTTAACTTGAACTGGCTCATGCTCATTGTGCCATTAATTAATCTTGTGAATTGAATACATAGGTGAAAGTTGACAAAGTACATGAAATTTCCTTGTAACCTTAACGCCTATTGTTTTGCCTTAAGTAAATCTAATGCCATGTGTCTCATTCATGAGGTAAACATTGTTGGTATGCTTGTAAAGCCTATTTACTCTCTGCGGATACTGAGTCTGTGAATATTCCCTTGCTGTTTCCTTTTTCATAGATTGATGCCTTTGTATGTGCAACTTAAATTGATTATAGCATGTCTGGGAAAGATATTATTGATACAGAATTCAAATGAACCTTTAAAATCTGCTTGATTGACCTTCGTTTAATACTATATGTGCTTATTATTTTTAAGCTTGTATATATAGATATTGCCAAAGAGGAGGAGGAAATGCAGGGTGTCTGGATCCCCTGGTCAATTATCTCCAAAATTTATCTGGTCACAGGAAGCTGCTTTTATTTCCATGGGCATTTCTACTTGTACTAAAAAACTTCATTTGTGAACTGCATATTTGACCATAACTCAAGTGTACCTACATTGTTAATATAATGAAACATTTCAGTCATCCTGAAAAAAGGGTTGGGTGGTTCCCTTCATCATGCTTAACTGAGGAGTTGTATGTTGGATGACCTATAAAACCTAATCCTGGCCATGTCCCTGATTTTAGAGTAATAAGCCCTTGTCTAATGATGTGAAAAATGTATTAACATTCAAAATTGTCACGTAGCTACTATCTTCCAATTTATGGGTGTCCTGAATTTTCATTATTTCCTTTGTAATAGACTAATTTTAATAGGTATAAATGGAAAATTAATTGACCACGATAAATTTAATAGCCAGTCAAATTTTTAGATCAGGATATTTTGTAAACAAATATATCAGTGATGTATTCATTCATCTTAACGTGTTGCCCCATTTTATAAAGCTTATCTTCTTTTGTGATGATGGTTTGGAAGAAGTTTTGACCAGATTTTGCAAAATTGGGACCAATGATTAAAAGCCTAAATTGTCAACAGTATTTTGTAATTGGAAAGATTTATAGAAAAAATTGACCTAACTGCATAGCTCGTGGATTCAAATGTGAGGGTAGAAATAAAACCCTTACTTCAATGCTGCAATTCACTTTTAAATCTAAGAAAACCCAGGTTCCACGGCATTAGCTAATATCTAGTAGGTGTATTATCTATTACCCTTATAATAGGAATCTTACTCAAACATACTCTTAAGTTAAAATGAACAGCCAAATAACTTCCAGGTTGATGGATGCCTTCATTCATACCCAGAAAGAATGATTTATTGAATTTGGAGATTCAATTGAATTTAATAGCCAAATATTTCAAGGCTGGTTGTAAAATTCAGGCAATAATATAAAGAGACAAATCCAGGTTTAATGAATGTAATTTTTATTTTTATCTACAAATGAATGTAATGATCGTGTGGCTAATACTTACTCTGCACATAATATATTTGATTTTGTTAAGCAATTTATAAATAAAAGGTCAATATTGAATGAATGTAAAACTCCAATAGCCGTAAACAGTTTACCTTTCTTAACAAAGTACAAATGAAATTAGTTGGCTAACGCCACAAGTCAAGAAGGGGTAAAAGGTAAAAAGGAGAGAATAGGAAAGGTGAATACGAATACGCGTATATTGGCCACAAAGTAGCCCTCTTGGTATTCACCTTTCTTATCCTCTCCTTTTTTCCTTTTACCCCTTCTTGACTTGGGGCGTTAGCCAACTAATTTCATTTGTACTTTGTTTAGAAAGGTAAACTGTTTACGGCTATTGGAGTTTTACATTCATTCAATATTACTAGCCGTAAGAGCTCATTTCTATCAATAAAAGGTCAATAGTTGAACTAAGTTGTAGGATTATTAAAGCCACTAGTTTTTAAAATCAAGTTAAAACAAATGAAGATGAAAGTGGTTAGCAGAAGAGTTGAATTAGATTGCCTAACACTCATTCCGCCTGCCCTTATCAGACTTAAAGTTGTGATATACTAGCAAGAACTTTTTTTTACAGCAATAGCTGCAATAATCTACTGTGTGAAAGTTAAATTTTGTAGTAAGCTTAATGCTCTTTGAAATTAAATCAGCAAGCAGACCATCTTTTCTTAATTCCTGATAACCCTTTTGAAGTGGAAAATGTCATAGTGTTTTTATTCACGTGTGCATATCGTCTATTTTCCTGGTTTCAAATGCTACATTTATTTATTAATTTTTCAAAAGTACCCAACTATGCCAATAATCATTTTGGAGAGAGAGTTGCAAAGGTAATAGGAATGGCAAAGCATCAGAAATCTTGAAGAAGAAAATTAAAAAAGTATGGTATGTCTTTTGTATGAAATGAAAAACCTTTACTGTGGAAAACATAATAATATTTAATATGACATTTAATACGACACAAAACTTTTATGTTAACATATATTCTTATGCATGTACTGTTGAAATGAATCACATCTACAATATTTACCATGAAAAATGAATGAGAATTCTTTTCTTTAATGCAACTAATGAAATCGCCTTCTTCACATTCTGATGTCAATGTTTCTATCCAACAATGTTGTTTGTGCATGTATCACAGCATCATGAACAGTTGCGTATAAGGAAAAGCTGGGCTTGTCAGGATCTCCAATAATGCCAAATTTTTTCAACCTTTCATATACTGTTCCTGAAAATAATTTTTAAAGTTATGTTATTAATATTTTAAACTAGATTAGATGTTAAATTAAAGGATTAAAGGTAAGTGACCTTAAATTATGTGTTTAAAATATCATATTGTGAACTGAAAAATGACTGCTTTTCCTTAAGAGTCCCATTTTGATAGAGTAAAGATAACAGTGTTGTAAATTATCTTTGTAACATATAGGATGTGTTTTTGTAATGTCTTAACTTCTCCTAGAACAACTAATGTATATTGATGTTTAAATTTAATTAAATTTTGATTTTCATAATTTCATCATGACATATGTTTTTGTCAAAGAAGAAAATCAACATTAAGAGCTGGAGAAAATGGAATTCAAATACTTAAAATTTTAATTTGGTTTGGTTTTTTTAACCCTAAATAGCACTTACAATTTCAACAATTACAGACTCAATATTAAAAATTATATACCACATATGCTTTGAAATGTACACATAATAACTGGTGAAAGAAATGTAGTTGCCAATAGAAGGTAATGAATGACCAAGCTAAAAATATGTGTAATTTGTCTTGTGGCTTTGAGAAACAGGCTCCAGACTTGCATACTTTTTAGAGACAAAGCGCATAATTTATTGAAAAATTCCCAGATTAATGTCCCTCTGCCTTGATATTTCTATGACTCAGCTTGAGCCAAGATGCATGTTATTATAGAGACTATTGAGTACCTCGTACAATTTAATTATCAATAAATGAATCATAATTCCATAACTAAACAGACTGAAGATAAAGCATGAATCTCCAACTTAACAGTATTTGGGAACAAAGTCATTTACCAATAAATACCATGGTAAGATCCTAATAGAATGAATAAAAAAATTATGTTAGGGTAATGGAAATGCATAGTGCACAGTCAGCCAAAAACTAACCTGAACTTCCTGCAACCATGATTGGAATTCCGACCTGTTTGTATTCTTCAGCAAGTGATTGTAAAGCTTTAGCCCCAGAGGGATCTAGGAAGCTTAAAGCAGAGAAATCTAATATGATGCATTGGAGCTAGAAAATAAACACATCAAATGTGAAAAATTATGTCTCTTTTTGTGTTAAAATATGTCAAACACTGAATCAAAAGGGGAGTGCTAAACTCAACACCTTAATGACAGGAGTGCAGGAAATGCAATAAACACACCCAGCCCCATTACTATGGGGGCTCATGTAATGAGGAGTGTTGACTTATGAAATTGATATGATGGAGCCCCAATATCTCAAATTTGTATTCGGGTCCATGAAATTTTACTAACACCTGTAGTAAAAACTTCCGTTTGGATTTAGTGCTATTTTTGGGTTCGTAAACTTTCATATATATCATTATTAATAAAGTCAAATGAGCCGTGATTACCTTCTGTTTGGTGACGGATGAATTTATTTCATACACAGCTGGTATTGGTGGCTCTTTTTGTGTTATGGTACCAATATCATTTGTTTCCACGAAGGCAAAATTAACAAATCCACCACCCTGAAAATAAATTTTCTCCATTAGACTATTCAATACTGTGTCACAAAAGCATATAAATTAAGAGTCATTTTCAATGGGAAATACCAAATTTTGCAAATAACTGTAGGTGAAATTTACTTATGCTTTATTCACTAATTAGTAAAAATGCATAAGGACTGAAGTTTGAATTCAGTCCTACCCTTGATCTGCATGTATATTTCTGAATAACTTTCATGGCCAAAGATTTATTTTTTACAAGTTCACATTCAATTGACAGGAATTTTCTTACTAACTAAATGGGATGAATATTTAGTATAGCATATACATAATCTTTATGGGAAGAGGATGAGGAACACTGATGGGAAACCTTTGAGGTGTAGGTATGGAGAAGAAAGGATTAGGACTAACTGGATATAAAGGTGGGGGAAAATGGATGGAGACAGTATTGAGCAGTAGCAATGTGTAAAAGGTGGGATACATTTTGAAGAAGATGAAAGTAAGTGACTGCAGAAGGCAATGTGGTAGGGAGAAGATTGTGCTGAAATGTTTCAGAAGTCCACAAATACCTACATGAATTGCCTTTCAAGGACCATCCAACACCTAACTTTATCTGATGTACTACATATAATAATAATTTATGGAAAAATTTGGGAATGACTTCATGCCTCTGTTTAATTTCAATAAATAATTTTCCTCATGCCATTTTTGACATATCAACACAGAAGTTTATGATATTCTAATGCTTTCAATCAAGTGTAATGTTCATGCAAAATCAGGATAGGCACTAGATATAAAAATAATCTTTCATTGAAAAAACAACACAACCAATTCAAGTGGCATCGGTTTGCTGGCTCGGCACCTTCATGAAATTATTCTGTTCTTTTTTGAGTAAATTTATCATGACCTATAATAATAATAAAGACTGAAGAAGACAAAAAAATAATGACCAACCAGTTGTCATACTTACTTTCTCCTCATCTACTTTGACTCCTTTAGCTTGTTTCTTTTCCATTTTCTTCCGTGTATGGAGAAGCTTTTGTGGGTGTACTTCGACGAGTCTGTATATTTCATCTCTAAAGTTTGCACGTGTTGCAAAATTAAGGCCACCACGGTAGTGGAAAATTTTTATGCCAGGAATTTCACTAGCCTTAAGAAAAGTAAGAAGTACTGTTAGACCTAATGGGTATATACATTTGAAATGCATTAAATGAATTCTTTTGTCATAAGAATCAACTTACTGCTTTATACCTGCTGGTGTCTAGATACAGATCTGTACTGGGAATTACACCAAGCAAGCATGTGTAACCTTTAACTCCTTGAAGTAGAATCATACCAAGTGACAGGCCCATGCCAGTAAATAAGCCATAATCTATGTCTACAAGTACAACTGTTAGAAAAGTTATGATCCAAACCATCCCGTCCATTTTTGACAATTTCCAAATGACAAATAATTCTTTGACTTGCATTAACATTCCTTTCAGAGCAACCATAATGATACTGGCTAGTACACACTGAAAAGGAAAGAAATTTTATGAATATAGGAGTTTTCCTATGAAGTTAACTTTTCTATTTCATGGCATATATATGACCCAGTTTTATCCTAAGCTTACAAAAATACTACACCCAATTTTTCGTTGGAAGTTGAAGAGCCCAGTTGTCTAATACCAGATTACCAGTACTTATTACATTTTGAACCCTTCTTCTCATCTGACTCCCTTATTTGCAGGTATTTCCATCTATAATTGTAGTTTGTTTTAAGAGATGTTTTCTACTTTATTTTACAGATTTTGTTTTATCTTTTTCAGTAATGAACTCATTTGCCTAATATATTAATAATGGCAATAAATATTATTGCTATCCAAAGTATTTTAAATGCCAGTCTAGTGACATATTTTGTCCGATTCTTTCTGCTATATTTTAACTACATACATATTTGAATATATATTCTTTGCTCACCCATAAGTACAAATTAAATATTTTTTCTCCGCCAAAAAAGAAGAGGTATTATTCACATGGGTCTCATTTATCATGAAATATTATACAACTTAAAAAAAATGTTAGGCCAGGTCCTAGGCTTACCCGAGGCAGTGGTTCAAAGAAAGGGCCGATCCATAGCAGCACAAAAATGAGTATTGAGCATGATATTACGCTGCATAACTGAGTTTTTCCACCTGCTGTAGTTTGAATTAATGTTCTTGATAAAGAAGCTGTGAAAGGCATGCAGGAAAAGAAAGAACCAAAAATGTTTCCTGCTCCCTGAAAAAAAACATGTCTTTATAAAAAAAGAATGGTATGCATTTTACTGCTCTGCTTGCTATCAAAATCACACTGGAGATCTACCTGGGCTAAAAGCTCTTGATTTGAGTCCACTTCATAGCCCCATTTTTGTGCAAATATTAAAGCCATTGACATAGCAATTGTATATGCTACCATTGTTATGGTAAAAGCATCCAACACCAGGTATTTCACGAGATACCAAGTTGGTGGTTTGGGCTCCGGCAATCTGCAAAATAGAATTTCATATTTTAATCCTTTAGATTTTTCACAGGCATTTCCAGATAGTGCATTTGATAAAACTGAATATTAGCATAAGATTACATATGTTTAAATCATGGTGATATCAATAGTCATAGGGCAAAGCTTCAGGTTGATCCATTTGGCTTGATAGGCTTTGAGCTAACTACCTAAACAGATTGGATACCTCAGTTTTGTGATTTATTTTCATGCTGTTCATGGATTTTTCAGAGAAAATTGGCCATAAAATCTCTTAAAAATCTGATGACCACAAATGCCAATCATAAAGAGGAGAAAGTACTATAAATTTATATTGATTATTGGTTTGGAAAGAGTAAAAATTCATCCTTGCTACATTCCCTTAGCAGGTAACTCAATTGTCCAAATGATGTAATGCTGTCAAGGTAGTTAATGAACTGTAATAATATGCATCACAGTGGATGGAGGAGATAAGGATCCATGGCATAACTTCCACATATGTTTTCATTTTGTTTCTCCGGAAACTGTTCCTAATAGAAGTACTGAGTCACATTTTACAGGTATTTCATCTGCCCAAAATTTCTCAAATGGATTCCATGCAACATAATCAAATACACACCACAATTGTCTGCATTTGCAGATTTACTTTCCCATATATAACATCATTGTATTTATATGTATTTAAAACACAATTTTGGAAAAGCTAATAAAGGAAGAGGGCCAGTCTATCATTGTTACAACTAGCTCTGCGCAAGTATGCTACTGCTTTGGGCTTGAAAACTATTTCTTTGATCTGAATCCAATTTTGGTGACCCCAGAGAACTATTTCTACAAATTTCTGCCCATACATGCGTAGTGTCTCTGAAATGGAAGCCTTTTCATTAGGATGAGTCTTGACTTTTTCTTCACCACGGTATTCCATCCAAGGTTGCTTTTGTTGGATGAGGGTAGAGTTCACTACATACCAACTGTATGAAATTAATGCATTACAGTAGGGGGCTCTGTTCTTTTATCTGTGGTTTCCCAAAAATATCTGGCACCTAAACAATAACAGTAGGGGTAAAGCCAAAGGTGCTTAGTTAACTCGAGAGTCATCCAGATATAAATCCAGGTCCTCAGTTCAATAGCTAATGCTCAACCCAATAATCTAATCCATCCCTTGGGCATCTTATATAGGTATATACTATATGAAAATGGCTGTTATGAGTTTGATTTTACTTTTCAATCACATACAAATTGGAAAAAAGATAAAATATAATTTTTAGCAGTACTCTGCATTGTCGGGTTTCACCGCGTCGTTGTCTGAATCAAACAACGACGCGGTGAAACCCGATAATGCAGAGTACTTCAAACCACCGCCGCGAAAACCTACGCAGCCATATTTTTTAGCTTATGGCAATTAACTGTTTCATGCCATTGGAATACACTTTCAAATATCTCTACTGCCCTGATTACCATGAGTGACCATATCTCTATTTTGAACACACGTGTAAGGCATTAAAAGTGAAAAATCTCCATGATGTGCAATTTTACCAGTTGAGGCCCAACACAGCTGGGAACATGCAGAAATGCATGCAGTAAATGGCAGTGGTCACCTCAACCTGCGATTGCACTGACAGCTCTCCACACAGTGTGAGTCTATGGTCAGATATTTGTTAATATTTGTTTCATGCTCCAAAAATATAATCTCAGAAATGAATTCCTTGGGTTCTGGTCTGTTTACAATTGTATTTGACAACCTTATACTCCTAATAATAACAGATTTAGCATTAAAACCATTTCCATATTCCAAATATTAACATTTATAAATATGACTATTAAGTTTTAACATGGGAAAATTACAAAAATCATGAGTTGTTTCGAGATGCAACGAGCTAACATCGAGAATGTTGAAAATAAAATGGACAAAAGAAAAAAATTGAAGTAATGAGACTTTTAGTGGAAGAGATATAGCGATTGGAAGAATTTTGAAGGCTGCAGATACTGATAGGTAAGCAGTAATAGATGGTAGCTGAGAAATCAAGGAAGATGGAGAAGAAAAATTGGAATTTTGGATTAAATTATGGGAGGTAGAGAGAATGTAGAGCTAAAGATTGAGTAATTGTATATTGAATGAATGGTATGGGGGGATGGATATTTGTGTCATGTTAGTTAGGGCTTAGGAGTAGGTCTTAGTGTCCCTTTCCAGGGTTCGTCAAAATCTACCATAAGCTGGTTAACTACCACTAAATAAAAAAATAAACTCAGTAAAATTAGGTACTTGATATATAAGTGTGCTTAATTAGCATTATTATAAAATAAACCTTCTACACAACATCTCCATTAATATTAATGGCAAGGTTTTGTTTAAAAATCGAAACCACTGCAAAACTGAAGGAGTTCATGTCATATTTTTAGAGAAAGCAGTGACTATGACTTTACCAAAAACAATGCATAAGCAATTACTTGACCATGGACTCATATCATGAAGATGGCCATTAAAGTGAAGAAGGTTCTAGTTGACTGCTGCCCAGCCTCTGAGGGAAGGGTATGTTTTCCATTAAGTTGGGTCACAATAGGTAGGAGCTTTTTACTAATGTTTTCCCCAATGCAAGAAACAATGGTATATGTTCATCACATCATTCTTTGGCTTGTGTTAGAAAATCTCAGATTGATAAGCACGTCCTTCTATCTGGATGGATAAATTTATGAAGCATACATCTGGGTTTCATAGTGAAAGTGTCAGTTGGAGAAATGGTAGGATAGTGGGTAGAATATTTTTATTCTGATGTGTAACAGCCCAGGCTGAGCAAGTGTTTTTGGTACCAGATCTTCCTTGGAAACTACATGCAGCACAAGGGAAGGTAATTTGATGAGAGCATTTCATGCACTGGAGGGCTTAATTTGAGGTGAACCGATCCAATCCCTTTAAACCAACCTATCAGTGAATTACTGTGATTTAGCTTATCTTTCAATAAAGTTCCAGGTTTTGCTTCATCTTTCTACAAATGCTACTATCCAGACATGGTTCACGAAGTGTTTGATGTTAAAATTGTAAGTTGATAATATTTTAAAGCTTTTTAGCAAGTCGATAGAATATGTCTAACTTGACCAGATCTTATTCCAAAATCCATGAGGATAATGGAGCAAATAGAAATTTCAATAAGCTGCATCAGTCAAATGCTTTTAGTCCATGTCTCGTCAGAGGTCACGCCAATTAACCACACCTAGCATCTTGCTCCCCAACACAGTGAGATGAAGCAATTGAGTGATTCAATTGTTTGCTAAGTCTGTGATGATGTCTCTCTAATTTTCATCATTTTCCAGTATTTCAGTAGTAAAAGAAATATCATGGCAATGTTACTCACCCAGTTGGAATATGACCAACAGTACGGAGGCCATATTCTTCTTCTAAATTAACGTAAATTGAAGTTAATGTTCCAGTTATGACAACTACAAGTTCAATAGGAATAGGAACTCTGGAATATTTACTAATCCGGGGCTGAAAGGAAAAAAAATGAATATTGATTAGTAGGCATAGAGGTATTTAAATCATTTTTGTGGAAAAATATACCATATTTTTCTCACAAATGCATGCTTGAATTATCAGCCATATTTGGTACACTTTCAAATGTCTCATATTCTAACAGTAACAAGGAAGGATATAATTATGTGAAGTTTCTATGTCATGATAATAATTTTTGCAGCATTTTAAATTGACAAACTCGCAAAGCTAAAATCCCTGAAGGAATTCCTTAAATTTGAAAAGAGTATTGCCTTTGTCATTAAGACCATAAATGGAGCAAATGCTGCACATCACAGCAACATTATGACATAGCCCACCTACTTACAGGTACGTTACGTGAATGTTTTTACATGGAATTGACATTTGTGGAAATAAGACTATTACAATTAATTATTTTTAATTTTAACCACAACATAAGTCATTTACTTCATATTACTCAACTTTAATTAAATCATAAAAAAATGATTTTATCAGGGATAATGAAAATTTGCAATTATTCCAACTTTCATTATGTTATTTTCCCACTCTCCTCTTGCCACCACAGGTTGGAATGGTGGTGCTCATTCCATCCAGTAAATCCAGTCAACACATACCAAGAATTGCATCCCTGGTATGAGCGATGAAGATACATTCTATCTCTAGTGGTTTGATCCCAGGGAAAATGGCTGATTAACCAAATGAGGCTTATCAGGATAATGAGCATAATGGTGGCGAGGTCCACTATTAGGGATAAGCTGGCAAAAAAAAACTCTGGACTACTTACTATTTCCCCCCTTCTACTTCCATATGCACTTAAGAATTAAGTAGAAGGTGAAACAAATGATTTCAATCTCTTACGAAAGCGTTCTTGAGTGAGAAAATGAAACAACCGTCATATCTTAGAACCTGCGTACAATGGCCCAAGCAAACTACTATTTTATTTTTTAATAGCAGATGGAGCAATTTTTCTTTACTAAAAGTCACAAATATTATACTCAATTACAGTGAGGCTTCTGCAACAATTCGGGGTAGATGGAACCATGTTCATTTATTAATGAGGAAAATTATGATAATTTTCAAGGATGGTCATCAGAAATGTATTATAATTCCTCACTGAATTACTAAAAGAAAATGCTAGGTTATTTTTGATTGTTTGATTGAATTTATCGCTGGGAAACTTTCAAAAATCTTACACAATGTATGTGTGGTTGTAGAGTGGAGAAAGTTGATGGAAAAGCCTGGAGATGATGATAGAATATTCAAAATAGTCTGGACAACGGAACAAGAATTGTCTATTGATTTTTTATTTAACTTTAGGCTTAGTCTCCGCCGAGGAAAAGCACCTATCAGAAAATTAAATAAACAGAAAATAAGGTGACTTGAAGTGATTGGAATGAATTACTTCGCTATTCTTCTGTCAACAATTTCGAATAATTAGCAATAAGTGGTAAATGTATGAACTAACTTGTTCTGCATAACTGCATAAAAGTGCAGTTTGAAATTGCAAGTTAACATACACTAGGCAATTGTAGAGGACCAATCCAGTATTACCATTTCAAAACTGTGCTTACAAGATACCATTTTTCTTTCAAAATTTATGACTCATATAACCTATCAATGAACTCAGATATGAAGAAAGACAGCTATCTTTAGAAAATAGCCATTTGTTGTTAGTGAATACATGCAAAATAGCAAAAGGCTATTTTCTAAAGGTAACTCAATCTTTCTTCATATTCAAGATGCCTTGTAAAAATAGCTATTTTGCAAAGTTACTTAATATCATAATACTTCAAAAACTACTAACGATAAGTTTCAGATTGCCTATCTGTAGTAGCAATTGAAGAAATGGAATATGGACTGGGTTCACTTAGTATAGTTTAGTTACAGAAAGTTTTAATAATATTGTTTATTATTTGAAGACCAATAAAATTGGCTTACCTTAATAATTTCATTGTTAACCAGCAGCATGGTTAGGGCCACTGCTGATACTACAATTGATGCCCAGTTCACTGTACTTAGTTTACTAAAAATATCTATGTATGTCTGAAAAAATGATTAGAAACATATCAGATGGTGTTAGCTTACTTTTTAAATATATAACTCATTTGAAAACTTGTAAAATCAATAGAGCTTTTAACATGAAATATATGTATGTTGCTATTATTAATTTTAAAGAATTTTTGTTTAACTTACATATCCGATGTTGAACACTCCTTCAAACTTCTTAAGTTTTATTCCCAGGAGATCTTTAATTTGTGATGTAAATACATGAATGGCAGCTGCTGTGGTAAAACCACTGACTAGAGTTTCTGACAGCAATGTGCAGACAATGCCCAGTTTAAAAATTGACATGAGAATCTGTTTTTGGAGAAAAGGTTATGTTATTAAGATGAGAACTTTGACATTAGCTTATTTCAACTAATAATATCATGCTATTGTCTCTTGTATAGAGCTAACTTATTATATTATGTAATACTATATTGGGGTTTCCTAATAAATTACCAAATTAAAGATATATTTTTAAATTAAAAGAGCTATATTTAAGATAGATCTTGGATTAGTTTCTTTGATGGAAAATCTCAAATTCTGATCTCATTTTCTAGTGCTTTAGTGCGAAAAACAAATTCATTTTAAAAATTAAGTTTAAGAAATCATTTTTACTCTATTTTTATTGTAATCTGTCGTCACAAATAAATTAGGTACCTATCTCATCAACTCATATCTAATGAGTGATAATTCTTTGCTGACAAAAAAAATTATGAAATAAGAAACTTTGCTCTTTCATTCAAGTTCATTTCCAAGATGTTTGCCTGGTGATGTGGTGAAAACTTTTTCAGCCACCATATTTGGCCCCATAATACACCAGGGATTCTTTTGATGCCACTTTCAATCACCCAAATATTATATGACTCTAATCATGACTGAGTTAAAACTTTTTTTCTTATTTTGTAGGAATCATTTTAAAAAATATTCATTATGCTTTTAGATTGACACCAATGCAAAAAGTAACTTATAAGTAAAAAATAAAGTTACAATACTGATATGCCAATATTGACTGGAATATTTGTGTACCTGAATTGACAGGAGAGAGTAGAGCACTCAATATATCATTGTAAAGATGAATATGAATATTTATTTTGGCCTTTGTGACTGAAAATGGCAGAAAATTTGGGTAAATATTTTCACAGCTGGTTAAGTTGTATTTGGGGAATATTATGTTTAAGTTTAAAAAAAACTCCAATGCCATATTGTTCAAATATTTCCTTACCTGCATCCCACCGACCATAAAAGCCAGCATTGTGGCCACTTGCATCGGAGAAACAGCTGTTTCTGTCATGTTGGCTGGAATAGGTATTCCATCTTCGACATTTGCATAATGGGTGACTGATTTCCCCACCATCAAAGAGATTACTGCAAATGTTCCTGTTGCATATGAAAAATGGTAATTTGTTTGGGTTATTTGTAGTAATTATAATATATCTTTAAAATTAACTTAAGGGAAATCATGCTCAGCTTGAGATGCTGAATAGGTCATTTGAGAACTCAGGAAGACTGAAGAACTTGAAGTGTTACTATTAATTGGCATAGGAATTCCAATTCTAGAGCAGTTTTGTTTAGTCTCTCATTTCAAATGTTATTAGGAAAAGAGGTTATTTACAATGACGGAAGCATTCTCAAATATTCAACATAAATCACTACACATATGCATTAATATTTTCTTTTTTCATATCTTGAAGACTTTGTTTTCTTTTCAGAGACACATATTTCAAAAACTAAACATTATTTATGCACACAAGTCTTATGGATTGTAAATTGTACTGTAGTTATTTTATTGAGATGGTAAATTTACTGACTATTGTGATACTCAGAAATGTCGAACACAAGTGAACAAAAGGCAATAAGGAGCACTCAACTCATTCACATCTCCAAAAATTTGCTATAAATTAAATTAATACATGCATACTTTCGGACATAATTATATTTCTTGAGGGATATTTATTATTGTTACTTAGAAGAGTTATTTCAGTTTGTTTGAAGTCAAAGAAAGATAGTCTTTTCAATAGAGAGGTCTTTATTCATACAAGATATTCCTAATTATATTCAGAAAATTTTAATGTAAATTTGACCATATGACCAGTTCAGATTATTGGTGGATATAAATTAAACATTTTCCTTCATTAAATGCCTCTATGTTGAGGTGGATTCCATATAAATACATGATCTAGTTCCTACTTGAATTTTAGTTTTATCACTAGGATCCAGTCAGTTTCAATTCGCAACTCTCATAAATTTTCTAACTGCTTGAAGATGAAATAATAATGCTTGGAGAAATTAAGAGTGGGGGCGGACCCATACTATGCTGCGGAGGATTTTTTAAACCTCAGTTCCAAGATGCAAATATCTAATTTACAAGAATTCTTGTCAAAGCATTTTTGCATGCTCTAGTTTTTGTTCCAAGGGAATCAAACCTTCAGGTAGAACTCAACAGCAACCATTTTAAAAACATGTCCTCATTTGTTTAGCACCAATGATCTTAAGGACAGCTAGTTCTACATCACTAACCTGGCTGGCTGCTAAGTTCCTTAAAAAATGAAGTTTAAAAAAAACTTAATTCATAGTCAAAATATCATCAGGCTGCTCTTTTTTGAGTGACCTCAACCGAAACCATTGGCTTTTGAGTATCTAATGGAAGGGGGAAATTAAAGTAATATTTTGGCCATTTTGTATTTCTTTTTCAATGATCATTATTCTGATGGTGATGGAAGGATTTTGTTGTTATTTTTTTGTTACCTTGTTATTTTGTGTCCATTCACAATATTGCTGCATCTAAGTGCAAATAATGCTATGATCATGACAAGACAAGATTTTGTTTCTAGTCATTATTTTATATAATGTTAGAGGAAGAATGAAAAGTTGGTTTTCAAAGAGAAGGCTTTACTCATGAAGTACCCAGTGATTGTGGAAAACTCATCAGCTGCCATGCTGTTTCACTCTTAAGCGCAATAATATCTGGCATTTTTTTTCCAACTTCACAAAAATTGCCAATCTCATGAGCTCATTGCTCCCCAATTCCTTCTTCTATCAAGATCCAAAATTGAATAAATGAAGCATTTATTAAAGGGTTGATCCATATGCCAAGTGTCTAAATCTCAATATCTAACATAATATAAAGATGTGGGAGGGGGTATCTTTCAATATCATACATAGAGGTAAGGAGGGGATCCAGAAGTGTTCTTAAATGATCAAATGTAATAATTAAACATATCGAAAGCATTTGAAGGACCGGCCTAGTCACCTCATAGCCCCAGAGTCATGATGAGGATGATGTTGAAGCTTGCTTTTCACACTTCTGTAGTGAATTCATCATTTGAGTTCTTGTTCATGCTTCTGATGTACAAGTATAAATATTCAAATATTTTTCAAATGTAGTGCAAATACTTCTTTTGTGAGGATGGGTTTATGTTACAAACAAAATGAATGAAGTCATGACACTGACCCGGTGGGATTGGTGAGTATGATCACCCACTGAATACTTTTTTCCAAGACCAGAAAGATTTAAGTTTTCTCTTACCCATTGATATGTGTTTTGAGGTTCCAAATATAAAATATATAAAAACGGGAAACAATGCCATGTAGATGCCAGTGATTGCAGGGACGCCTCCTAAGAGAGCATAACCCATTCCTGGAAAGAAACAGAAAGTGGTCATTAGAGATTTGTTATCATTTATAGGCGTTTAGCTATATTTTTATTAGTTTAAATATACATGTATTTAGAGCCATTTACTTATAAAACCATATCCCTCTTTCCAAAATAAAGTTAAGATGGTTTCACATAGTCTGTTATGTTTCATAAGGATATCTTCTTAGATATGCTTCTTCGCATTCACTTAAAATAAATGGGTACCAAAACCTGATGTCTCCTGTGCAATGAGAAAGGAAGCATGGGGTTCTAATCATATTCAAATTACAAGTAGTTAATGATTCATCCATTTTTCATAGATAATTCTGGTACACATACAATTGGGTTTACAGCAAGAAAACTAATATTTTTTTCATATCAAATATAAGTAAAATTTGCCTTTCCTAAAATTGTATTATTTTATTTCTATTGATATTTAAAGTTAAATAGTTCATGTAAAAGTAGTAAGAAAAACTAAGACTAATTGAGGGAAATTTTATTTTTAAATTGTAGGCTGTAGAAAAATAAAAGATTTCTATGAATTTTGCTAGCTATTGGAGACATAGTACTTAAATGAATTTCTTATTCCTTAGCAATATATGCTCAACAGAATTCTGGGAATGAGTTAAAAACTTGGTCTCCCCAAATCTCACATCCCAAAATGTAAGTTCAGCATAAACGTAGTTGATAAATGTCCATTGCTGGAATACCAGCTAAAGTATACTTAATCTATTTTACAAAGCATTTAATTGAAGTGTATTTTTTATATTAATAGTAATTGTAATAACATTATACTAGATATAATAAAGCTGAATCACTCATGCTTAAGTTTTTAAATGCCAGTTTAATTATGCACTCGCCCAAATGTTCATTGACTGCCAAAACGGGCAAGTATATACTGTCCCGGTGAGTGAAGTCCCACATTTACCGGTCTACATTTGTACATAAGAAATGCATGGCATTGAAGAAAGAAACATGGCTGTGGAGGAAGTGTGGTTTGCGAGAAGACAATTTGGTAAATCTGTTGTGAAAAGGGAAATTTCGGCCTCTTACCTTGTGGAATGTGCATGACAGCTACAGTAGAACCAGAAATAATATCAGATACAAAATCTTCTTTCCAATTGTACCTCGGGAGCCATGTTAAAACAGGAACAGTTTTCTTTATGGTGCCCCATACTGTGATATCACTGAAAGCATCTTTACACTTGTCTTTAACTGAAATGAATATTAAAGAAATATAATTTGATCAATAATATATGCTACAAGAAAGAAACAGGCTTTAATTATGAGTATTCATTGTATTAGAAGCACATAGTTTGAGATTTACAATCAGTCAGCAGGATGGGAAATGACTTTTGCCAACTCAAAAGGTATGGGTTTAAAGGCCTCTAGGGCCCATAGACTTTTGTACTTGCAAATGGTTTTTTTCTGATTTTTAACAATATTTTTGAGATTCTTAAATTAGTGTATTCTGCTAATAGCTCTATATTTTCTTAGTCCTATAATTTTCCATTCCTACCATTTTTCCAAATGAATAAAATATTATTATTATTATTATTATTTGAGGCACCCAGCGGCCTGGGCATTTTTTATAGGGGTGGATATTAATTATTTAGCTTGCAAGTAGGATTTTGTCAAGGGGAAGAGGTTACTGGAAATATATTTTTCAAACTTTTATTTATGAGACTCATCAATTTATGGTATTAATATTTATGCACAAGAATATAGTTGTAATTCGCAATTAATTAAGACCCAATTCAAAATGGAAGAACAAGCTCTTGAATTAATGGATTACAAGTGAGGATGAGGGATTTAGGCATAGACCTTGAAACTCTCCTGTGTAATCTCTGAAGTAGTCTTAAAAACTAGCCTTCAGTCATAAGATATATTAGGCTAAATAAATATTACATCATTATTTTCTGAATATACATATGAAATATCATCATGTTTCCATTCTTTCTCTTCCTATAAAATCAAAATTCACTTTAGTTTTTATATATGAGAACACTGAGTCGAGTTTATCGAGGGCAAGGCAAAATGAGAAAAGATATTTTGGTGTCTTCTTTCCTTACATTGAAGGTAAGTACACAAAATTTTGATTTCTGTCGTGATTGGTGGGCTAAACATAATTAACGTCATAGTCTATTGGCATGGGGCTTTCTGGAGATATCGGAGTAAATCATCAACTCTTGCAAAAATAAAAATTGAAATTCCAGTCTCTGGCAATGCAATTGCTTTTGGGGTTTTAGCTTTCATGCTGGTGGGAAATTATGTTTTTTATGAGAAGTGTACGACAGTTTTTTAGTTTCTCCCAGCGAAAGTAGGGAATTTTAGGGTCACAATTTGGGTGTTGGCGATTGATTAAATAGTTTGGGGACACAAAACGTGTAAAAGTAAACAATGATTAAAGTTTCACCCGCATAAAGATCAAAATCCCAAAACAAATCGCATTGACCGAGGTGATTAGTGTTGTAGAGGCGATTTCGCTTGTCGCAAGGTTTGATGGTTTGATTACTTAGCCCGGGAAATGTATTGAAGAGCAAAAATGTGTAAACATTTTGCTGGCCAAGTGGAGAATTTAGGCTGTTGATTTAGAAGACTAAAAACGTGTTATGGCTACTCATTTTTTTGCCTTCCACCGAAAACCATTAATCAGTGATCGACATGAGCATAGAAAGATTTCTCTCTAACTTTCTGGGTACTGTGGTCATGCGATGAATTATGCCGCGAGATTAATTTGCCAGAATATTCTCCCGGAAAAGTTCTTTTTCCAGCATGCAATATGTACCCATACATAGTGATTCCACTTATCTAAGAGAAAGAGATGTAAACTCGTACCAACGGTGACAAAGAACATGCATGTTACAACACTGAAACAGGTATATGGTGACATCAGGGAACACATATGTCGACAATGCGAAATGATAAGGTAGTTTGAGGGTACATTAAACCACGGATCCTGTTAACAGGACAATCATGTTGAGTAAAACGGATTGGAGTTCATTGCTTTAGGTTTTTCGCATTGAACACGTAAAAGTTTGAGTTTTTTAAGGCGTCTTGAAAGGGAGCATCATATCGGTACGTAGCTTCGTTTTTACTTAATGATAAAAGTGCACTTTTCCAAATTGAAAAAAACTTACATTTTCTCATTTTATATGGTCGTTAAAACTGTGAAATCTAATTGTCAGAAAGAATAAAACCATTCGTACATGCGGAATCAAGAATAAACATTTGGAAACGTAATAGTAGACAAAACCTACCTCCCAAAAACTTATTCCGGTGAGCTATTTTTTTCTCTTTCTGCTATCACAGTAACTGAGATACTCTTAAATTAGAACAACCGCATCTACCGTGAATTAGTGCTATCGGACGACTAGGGGCTGTTTCTTTCAAAGTTACCATAGAAAATACATCATAACGACTAATCACATACTTATATACAGGTACTTATATCCTGTATACTACAGCTTGTCCCCCTTGCCCGATCAGCTTGTCATATGGAAGTATACTTCTCATCCGTAAAATTTGAGATGAATAAGTTCTTACGAAGGAGTTTTGGTATGGCAATTCCCATGCTTGCATTGAAAAATTCGAACAGTCCCATGGGTCATATACCGAATTCGACTCCCCTCTCAAGGAAGATGTTATTTTCACCGTGAGACGACCTGGATTATGGTAGAAGGATCTTAGCGTATTCATTTTCCGTCCAAAAAAAACGCATCCAATTTACGAGTATACTACATCCTTGTACACGTACGAATGTTGAGGTAAAATGGAGTCATTGAAATTTGTGGAGTATGGTAGGTACTCACATGGTACTTTTGGCTTTTGGTAGTGAAAGTCTTCGTGAAGCTTCTCTTGTTGGTAAACGCGGCGCTCAACTTGTACGTGATAATCGACGTCCGGCTCCATTTTTTAGCGTAGGCTGAAAAAAATATACATAAGTGAGTATTAATTCGGTGCTAAGATAATTTGATAGTTGCAATTGATTATTTTCTGGCAGCTAATGTTTGGGAGGAATGCCAAAGTAATTGACAGATAATACGGGTATCTCACAGATTCAGACATATGCTCTTTCGCATCGATCGAGGATACTTAAGAAGAATCAAAGGGTAGCGAATTATATGAATGAAATTATCACTTACCAATAATTGAGTTGTTATTCTCTTATTTATAAATAAAGTGTTCGTTTTTTAATTATTGGTGGCCCGTAGTCAACAACCATTTGGAAAATCAACCTCTTCTAATAGAGGCAGTTAAATGAAAAAATGGGCTAACTTTTTACGCTTCGATACGGCCATCGCTGTGGTAGGGGAACTGCATAGTGACAACTCATAGGCGCACGCTGTTGTTGGGTTATGTCCTTGTTGGTGCGCGGCCTGGTTGTTATAGCAGGTGTTCGGTTTTCATTTGACTGCCCCTCGTATAAAATATTTTTCCGTTGATTATTTCATTGTTACGCCATCCAAAGAAAGAAAACTGTCATGATTTATGGAAATGCAAGTAGAAATAAGCGTATACACATAAAATGGGAAATAAGTAAATTTTCGGAAAGTTAAAAAATTACTCTTGACTTTTATTTGCAATTAAGTTCATCAATATTAAAACAAATGGCTTGAAGCAAGTCGTGATGTTCCAAAAAACCAGTTGCTAAAGCTCCTTTTATCTTTGCGCTACGAGTAGGGTTCGGCACGTGGAAATTAATTCAAATTCATAACAGTCTACACTCAAACTCACATTATTCTATACATACTCCTATCTGCTGCAGGGAAAGGCATTATTTTATTTATTTGAGCTTGTAAGATGTTTTTAATGGAGGGTAAACGCTATGAATAAATACAGTTTATCGATAATTTTCAGTATCTTATCTATGTTAGATGGGGCGCGGTATTCCAGGGGGTAGGACTGCTGATCGGAGGGCCCGGGTTCAAGCGGAAAATTTTCGTGTTTCTTTTTATGGGCTTCTTATATTTTGACGCTTTCCACACTTGTGCCACCCAATTGTTTTAGTATCGCTTTGTAAAGCGATGATTGAAAGATATTGAAACATATCTGACCCGCAAGCAGTGGGACCATATACAGAGGTGCTTTGCTTTGAAGGGTAAATGTACACATTTCCATAGAATATTTCAATGGATTTGCCATCTATGTCTGCATAGTTTTTCCTGATCTAACGCCTGAAATATAAGACGCTCATACTAAATGTACAGTAACTTTTCTGTAAAGTAAATATCTAAAATGTCTGTGATTAGTACTACAGAATTAAAAAAATATCATAGCGTTTCTAGAGTTTCTAGATGGGTAGAGAATTCTTTCTCAGAGTTTCTAGATTGGGTAGATGGAAAAATGGAGGAAAGGGAAGAGAAAGAAGGAAAAAATGACAGGAAATGCGATGCAATCGGAAATCAGGTCTTCCGATACGGAATGCAGATACGGAGAAGAAGAGTATGCGGTCGCCGACCAAATCTTCACGCCTTCAAATTAGAGTTCTGTGATATATAATACAAATGACACTTTAACGAAATCGCAGCGTAAATGGATCGCATTTGCATTATGGTCGTACGTTATGATACCATTTTATGTAAGCCGATTTTCACTCGCTCATAACTCGGGATGGGCGATATGAATTACAGTTGAGAGAACTCATTTACATCACCATCGCACCCAACACCTTAAACACAAGAGGATCTACATTCAAAATGAAATATAATGCATCCTAAGCTCGGATCACACCATTTAAATTGCGTATGAGAACACAGGTCATGGTGGATAGATACCTCGTGACATCTCGCAGGTCTCTTCGGAATGGCAAGGCATGACACCACTGTGGAGGGGAACGAGAAGACTCGTGAAGGTGGTTGGTTTGACGAAGAGGGGAGAATCAATCCGCACGTGGATTCTTTTAACTACCCCAGAATCAAGTTACGGCTAGAAGAAAGATTCGATAGAAATTGAGAGTAGATTGGTGAAAGCAAAGCCGGCACTCGCGACGAAAAAACTACGTATCATGCTCAAAGAAGCGGCGATTGGAAACATGCTTTCAGCGAGACGTCATCTATGATTAGGGGACTCCACGTGTACCCGCTCGTCGCCAATGCCGTCCGTACCTGCGGTTCAGATGTGGAGCGGGCGAATCAATGTTCAGAGCTCTGAGGAGATGAAAAATCATAGGAAATAATAAATTTATTTTTGTGGTTCGAGAATCGTAACTCATGTCATACTTAAAGATAGAGCGGTATAGGCTGCATAATAATTGTGGAAAATAGTATGCAGACGTTAAATCAACTTTTATTTAGACGTGGTAGTCCAGCAGGTATAGAATAGGACTGCTGACCGGAGGGTCCGGGTTTGATTCGCAAGACGAAATTGAAATTGAATGATGAAATATTTTCCAATTAAGGTTGAAAAAAAACCTTGAGGCCTAGGTATTTAAAAGTAGTGTACCATGATCCGGGCTGATGCTACGACATAGCAGGACTCTAAAACTTCCAAAAGTGTGGGCAATGAATGGGCCGACAACCTAAGCAGTATGGAAATGAGGCGAAAAATACTTGAAGATTTGGAAACATGTCTGAAGACGGTAGGTGAAAAACCAGATATATTCGATGTTTTCGGGCTTAACTTTGTGGAAATCCATTGTCACTGAAGCAAAAAACACCCAATGCATCTTTCCACAGCATTTTTTTATTCGGTACAACTAGTTTCGACGCATCAGCGTCATCCTCAGGTGCATACATGTCGGTTATATATATATATATATATATATATATATACATATATATATATATATATATATATATATATATATATATATATATATATATATATATATATATGGAGGTGAAGAGGGGGAAAAGGTGTGGCTGGATTTGATTGGTGGGCACGGGGGGGAATGGAGGTGGTGGTAAGGAAGGTTCACGGTTGGGGGTTACGAGGCATTTTCTCAAATGAGAGAGATGTTGTCATCAGAGGCGAATATTTTTGAAAAACAACATCACTGCGCATATGACCTTTTTCCTCTTGTCCTCTATCCCCAGCTCTTCAAAGATGTCCATTTGACATCCTTTTCCAATAAGGAGCTGGATTTCGGGGGTGAATTCACTTGCGTGCCCCTCCTCCAGCAGATGACTGGTAAAGTGTGACCTGAAGATGACGTCGATGCGTCGAAACTAGTTGTACCGAATCAAAATTTGGTGTAAAGGTACACTGGGCTTTTTTTACTTCAGTGAAAAATCAGGTTGTCTTTAGAGTGAGAAATGAGGAGGCAAATAAAAGGAATACGCGGAAACGACGCGAAGCGCCGTGTGGAAAATATTGACAAACTGTGGATTAGATGCGTATGGAGACACTATGAATCCTTGAGAATCAAGACGCAGAAAATAGTGGAGAAGAAAATAAGATGATAATAAATGGGGACAAAATAGAAGGATGAGGAAAGTCAGCTGAAGAGAAAAGAAGATATCCTTAGGGAGCATGGAAGAAGCCACAGGTGGGCAGAGGCCAACTTGATGGAGCGACAAAGACCAAGTCACACGGGGTAATTTTCAATTCGACGATAAAATATCTGACGGGGGACTCTAGTATGGGGAGACCGGGCGGCTGCGGTTTTGATCGGATTTCGAGATAAATCGTTTTGGAGTAGTAGTAGGCGTAATCATGCGCTGGCGATGGCTATATCGCTCAAATACAGCAACCTTTCAGAAAAGAAATGAATGCTGGAAAATTGATAGATTAAAACGCGAAGGAGAGAGACTGTTTCTTGGTACTCAGAACTGTCATAAAATATTCTTCAAGTATTTGGAATCCATCTCAGACAGCTTCCCGCATTCTTTCAAGTATTGAAGGATTACGGGGAAAAGTTTCTAATGAGAAACTTCCAAGAAGAACATAAAGCGTGAAACAATTACAAAAAATTGGGGTGCAAATTCCCGAGGACACGAAGGATGCATTAACCGTATGGCAAAGGTATCGGTCGTGCGGTTTTACTTGGAGCGGCGAATAAATATTTAATATAAACCGTGGATAGGATGGATACCGTGGATATGTAATAGAGACCAAATGAGAGAGATGAGCTACTGATTAGTATACTTAATGGTATGTTTCTCTTCAGCATAAGTCAGGGTCAAAACACAAGGAGGAGGAGGAAACGGTAGTCTATCAGGTGCTTCCCTGCACGGACTTCTTTTTCGTCTCGTACCCGAACACCTCCACATGCACTTACGACGAAACCTTCGGGTTCGTTACCCCCACTCGTATTCCCTTGCGAAGAACCCACTGAGGAGGATGCATGACATGTTACTTTCAAAGCCTTTTGCGTGACCTTCAGTTGATAAGTTCTTGTTTTAGTCCCTCAATATATAATACCTTGGTTTTCGCCCACTCATCGTTTGCCTTGTACTCGCCTCTTCTCCACCTTCTTCACTGGACGATAATTTTCTAATTGGGAACTGAGAGAATGGTAAAGCATCGGGGTTAGATGGCAAACCGATTTTGTTCATTAGATACTTACGGGAAGAAGGGCTGAAAGAGGATTGTATCATGGAATGATTACTTAGTACCGAAAGTACCGAAGTACCGAAATTATCCAATTGAATGAAAAAAAGGACGAAGAAAAGGAATGTGAGAAGCAGCAAGCACTCAGTTGAATCATTCATTCAAAATCTTTTCACGAGTTACTGAAAGGCGGATGGAAAGAATGGTGGAAGATGACGAGGCAGAGACCAGTATTATTTGAGAAAAATTATGAACTTAAGAGATAGGATGAGGTTAGTAAGAGGTACTATATTGGAAAATTATATTTTCCAATGGAAGAAGAAATGTTTGTAAGCTTATAGTTCGTAGAATTGCAGAAGGACCGTAATTGTTTGTTACGAAGAATATTGTAAGAGAGAGATACTCATTTCCATGGAAAAGGGAGTTTACTGAAGAGAAGGGAAGCACAAAAGGAATCAATATTGCAAAGATAAGGCGCGATAAGACTTCCTTTCACCTTTGTGAACGTTTACCATTCGTATTAGACGCTTTGAAGTTCCCAGGTTTTTTGTTTGAATACACCTGCGGAGAAAAATCGAGGTCAATTTTTCTCCATTTTTTTCCCGCGTGCGTAGGTGTAATGGGAGATTGTTCTCAATCAAGTGGGCAACAGTAAGTAAATTCAGGATTATGAGGCTTTAAAAGGCGCGTGGGACGGGTGTACTGTTTATTTAAACATTGTACGACGTCCATGCGGAAGAAACGGGAAGAGAATGCTTGAAGCAAGATAGAAGAGTGAGCGTGAGTTGGAAAAAATTGAAATGCTTTAGGGAATCAGGAGATATATTTTGCTTATGTGTGAAACGTGGAAGTAAAATAACAGTGAAGTAATTGGGTTTTTTGGGCAAGGATTGAGGAAAAAGCTTTAAACATTAATTGCTCGGATGAAGTAAAGAATGAATTCTCAAAGAAGGGTATAGGAGAGTAAAATACTGAATTGAATGCAAGATCGGAAACGCAAGAGCGGTGTGTTTGAGGCACTTCATTGGGAAAGCCGAGGAGAGGGAGGGAGAGGATAATTATGGACAGTTTTCGGGAAGAAAGAGGATATGCAAACGTGGAGAGCGGAAGGCGAGAGAGCTGGAGAAGAGGCACCCCAGAAATTGCAGTGGCAAACGACCAATGGATTGCTATTAATTTCAAACTTCCTTCCACCCTTGTGAACGTTTTCAATTCGTGTCGGTCATTTTGAAGTCCCTTAGTCTTCCCTCTTGTATGGATAATTCTGCTGGGAAAAATTGTTGTAAATTTTTCTAAGTTCCTTTTCCGCGTACGTAGGTGTAAAGGGAGACACTCGGCAAACTAGTGGGCGAATGAAGTGGAGCACGAAGATGTGCGCGGGAGAGGAGAAAGCTCCGTGGCACACGATGCGAATTAGGAACGCATTGAATTGGGCCCGCCCTTGGAGACAATGGTTTCGCGAAGATCATGGCGACAGTCGGGAGAAGAAGATAAGTCTTCCGGCTGAAAGAAAAACCGGGGAAGGGAAAGTTTCGGGATATTGATGAAGATGTGACAAAAAGGGTCATAAGGGATTGAAGGAAATAAAAGGGAATCGGGAAGAGAGTTGGAATGCTTTGCCCAATTCATCGGGAGAACCATTCTATTGGTGACCCTCCGCAGTCTTAATACGTACCTACTAACATATGATGTGAAAACCGGATGTGAAGAAGAATTACTAAACTTGATTAACTCGATACGTTACATTCCCTCTCGTTATCCTTAATTCGATATTAACCTGAATATCTGCGGCTGAACAAATGTTATCAAAGTCGTATTGCAAACCGTCAGGTTTAAATTTATCGTAAACTTCTATTTCTTTATTAATCCTCAACCGATATATTGACTTTTACCAACTGTTTATAAAAAAACTGGAACGAGCAAGAAAACCGCTTCCCTTACCAAGGAACAAATTATTTTCCCATAATTATTTAAGATGATGGAATCCGAATGCCAAGTCAGGAAAGTAACGTCCCTATCTAAGGCCCGTTAATGCTTCTTAAAATTAAGCCTACCTGTATTTTGATGCATCTTTAGGGATTTCCATTCTTCTGTTCATCCGCATATCTCAACCTTTGGGTGGAAAAGTAATGATGGTTCAGAAATTTACAGCGTACCATATTTACGCCAGTGCGGTGATTTTCAGAGTGTTACATTGCAAATCGCCGCACTGGCGTACGGAAGGTGATGTTAGGATTAATGTTTTTAATTGTTCATATTGTCAATAATTATGCATTCTCGTGTATCGTGAAGCATTCATAAAAGGGAAAGTGGATGAAAACGAGGTTTTCCCTTGAAAAATATTCGGGCTGTTTTAGCTCCATGGTCGCAAATTGTTCAAGAAGAACGAACAATGTAGTAGTCATTCTAAAAGTGGAGGCGACCGACAGCTAAGGCCGTCAGGGTTTGGTTTTTAATTTGGTAGGGGTTGTATTTTGATGAAAAGGGGAAAAATCGAGAGAAACTCGGCGTCGGAATCAGCCTACTCTTAAGATAGGCGCCAAAGGATCCACAAACGTCTCTTCCGGCGGACGGCCGACTCACTAGTAGTGCTCTGCACATAGCACCCAATAGCTCCCATAGCCAAGAAGGGATCGGGATACCAATAAAATGTACTTCAACCATCGGGATTCGAGTCCTGATCCTCGGGATGGGAAGCCAGTGCATTAACCACGGCACCATCCCGATCTCCAGGATTACGCCTGTCAATGCTTTTCCTGTATTCTATCGGGATTGCCATATCTACCTATGTACTGTGGAACTTGGGGATCGAGATGGTGCGGTGGCTAACGTACTGGCTTCCCACTCAAGAGGACCCGGGTTCAAATCTAGGCGGTGTTGAATATTTTTCAGGGGTATCTCGATCCCTACTTGAGGTGCTTTGTGGAGGGCACTTTGAGTGAACCCGCCGTCCGTCGGATGGGACGTTAAACTGCAGACCCCTCGGTGAGTTTTCGTTAAGAGTAGGCTAATGCCGACGTCGGGTTTCTCTCCACCCGTCATCCTTTCCTGTCCATCCCCTATGGCGCAAATGACCTCAGCTGGCGGTCGCCTCCCCTAAACACTACTACTACTACTGTGGAACTTGAATTATTTTTTCTGTGTTAGAAAGAAATGGGAGCGCCCTATTAATTGCTACTGCTGTAAATTATTTGTCTCATTCACGCAATAATATCATGGACCTGATGTGGTCACAATGAGCTATCTCAACTGAAATATTTAGTAGTTTAAAATGAAACTATTCTTTATCTGATAGTTGAACGAAGATAGGAATGGTTCCCTTGATAACCCTATTCTGAATCTTCATTTAAGTCTAGTAAGGCTGACCGGCCTCGAACACACGGGGTAACAAGTTTACCGGCTAACTCGAATTAGAGTTATCGCACTTTTATGTCTTCTCATCAAAATTACTACTGCGTGTAATGAGGGTTAATTGAAATCGAAAGATAATTGGGCTAAGTTACTAATTTTCTTAGAGAAAAAATCAAATTAGACCTTTCCCATCGAATTGGATGAAAGAAAAATTCTCAGGGTTGTCTCCAGGTGGCGTTGATTAATACAGATGTCTCAAAGGCTAAAATACACCATCTTCTTCCGGATAAACTATAGGTTCGAGACTAACGAGAGGGTTTGGGTTTAATTTCTCATACGAATGGAAATACAAGCAGTCTACAAGAATTTGCAATGGTGTGCCAGGCTCGTCCAAAGACCTACCCCTACCCAGGCTACCTCCACTAATAATATGACTTTTACGAGTATACATTTTCTTTAATCGGGATGTTTTGAATTTTAATTTAAATGCTTGTTCTTGGGGCCAAATATGCACATCTTTAACGATAGAAAATTGCTTCTATTTCCGTGAGGCAAATGTGTGAAATCCAGCGAACATCGGCCCCAACCGATCCTCCACCTTGACCCAAAGCCGCAACTGCCGCTGTTCATCTTTTTATTCTTGGGCCTTAGTTTTCAGAAAATAGAATTCATAATATAGATTTTGAATATATTCCTTTAGAATAGAGTATGCCACCAGGATTACGGATTTTGGCGAATCGCGCCAAATCATACCACAAGCATTCAACTGCTGCTACTGCCTGTCGTCTAAATTGAGGGTTTCCCTCGAATTTTAAATGCCGCCCTCCGATAAAACGAGATAATTATTGTACCATGATATTAATGACCAATGAAATAAAAAAAGGCTTGACGAGAGGGAACACGTTCAGATAATTTTTTATTCACGAAGGCGATCGAAGAGAATAGACGATTTTTAACCAAATGAATTTCCAAAGATGTTGCCGAAAAATGTTATGCTCTATCGAGTATGTAGGGGGCGAGATACTCTAATGTTTAGGGCGTCGACTACTGATCTGAGAACCTGTTTTCGGATTCCAGTGACTTAAGAAACCCACTAGCCGAGCAATTTTTCACATTCCATATCTCCAAGGGAAGCCGCGGGCGGCACAGGGAAAAAACCCACCGACCCTCGTGGGTGAATTTCACACGCAACGCCGTAGGCATTTGTCCGAAGTGAGCCCTACCCTCACCTATCAAACCAACCTTCAGGTTGATCACTTCGGTGGACCGAGAAGGTTTTGTATCCTTGACTAACTTTTCGCTATCGATGTTCCTTTCAATGCCTCAGGACCCATAAAAGTAATTAATTTTAATAGAATACCCTCGTTTCTAATTTCACTGAACATCTAATTGTGTTGCAAATAGTTTTGCCGCCCCTCAATCTTTCAATGAGGTTGAGCCCGAGGTATGTATTCTGATTAACGACATTGCATCATCGGACTTGGTCGCCCACCTTGGGCCTATTTTGAATGAGAAATGTTCTGAATTTGCCGTTAATTGCTAAACGTATATTATCAAATATTTTGAATAGGCACCAATGTTCCTCAAAATACTCAGGGTTTCGATCTGGTTTACTTTTAAAATAACGCTTGGATAAGAGTTAGGATACGCGTATTTCCTGCTATAAAAAGTAGAATTTATTCAAAAGAATTTGATGACTTATCAATCCGTACTATGCATTTAAAAACATTAATACATGGAAGTGTTATGAGTAATAGGGATGAGGGAGTTTCTTAATCTTGCCATTGGCGTTTAGGACGAAGCCTAACGATGTCTAGAATTTGTCGGTTTCACCCCGATTTGTACGGCACTGGCTTCTTTTTTGTAAACTTTGTAAGAATATGAAAAATATATTTCCACGTTGCGACACACTCAACCGCAAGTGACCCACGAACATTCTTTTAAGGATGCCCGATGAATTGAGTCCGAATAAAAAACACATACAATAATGCAATAAAATAAGAATTTTACGTCCTCCACTTTTCGCCGAAAAACGAGCGTGTTGAAAAGCATTATAAGAGTATTTTATCGTTTTGTTGTAAATAATTACTTCCTATAGAACAGTTGCATTATGTTTCTTTTTAGTTTAAAATTATTTTATGAACTCAAGAAGTATGTACAAGGAAGACTGATCTCGTGGAAAATAAAGTTCATTATTACTCGGGTCATTAAAGTTGATTCTTAAAAAAGAAGCCATGTGTCTCATTTCGGTTCACTGAAAACACCAAAGGAGAAGATTAAAAAATATCAAATTCAATGGAAGTGAAGCATAAAGAAATCTACCTTAATTAGTGAAAAGTTACTTTCTCACCATTAATTCATCAAGCGGTGAGTCAGGGTTAGCAATCTCATGAACATACATCTCTTTGAGGAAATGTGTGTAAAATATTTTTACCCAGCAATCATGTAGTTAATTAGGTAATTTATTTGAAGCCGAGTACCATTTTTGGTGGATATGTACAAGAATACAGAATTGCAGAGAATATATATATATACACACACATATATATACATATATATATATATATATATTTTCATATATATATATATATGTGTGTGTGTGTGTATATATATATTCTCTGCAATTCTGTATTCTTGTACATATCCACCATCATATCTTGTACATATATATATATATATATATATATATATATATATATATATAAATAGGAATTTATTCTTGGCACTTCTGGTTTCGGGATTTTAACCTTCTTCCCAGGCCACTAATTGATCAATCCTTCAGTGATATTCCGGTTCTCCGTTGTAAGTGATTCAGGGAGAGGGATTCAAATGAGGTGATTTCCCTTCGGACAGGACGTGAAACGGTATAGCCCTCGGCACTTTTCGTGAAGAGTGGACAGGATAATGGCCGGTGCCATTGTTTCTCTCCACTTCTCCTTCACGCCCAAAAAGTCCTACTCATCCCCGATCCCTTACTCATATATATGTTGACACGTCTCACTGAGTACTCGTGCGGTCATCCGCGTCCCATTTTTTCTGAAGCTACACCACTACATTAGAGGGTGTTGTTAAATTGCGATATCCGTTAGAATAAGGCGAAGGTATGTACAATTTCTATTTGGGTGGACATACATTAGATCAGGTAGAAAAGTTCAGCTAATTAAGAAGTGTCAATCAAGAGGGGGGAAAATAGGACAAAAGCTAGGACATTAAAAGAAGAATTGCGTTCGGTGAACATGATTTTACGAAGAATCACCAAATTGATGGTAGGTATTTATATTAAAAATTCAAAGAAAATACTAGTGAAAAATTAAATAAGGAAGGCATTTTTGTATGGTTTAATTTATGGCTCAGAAACGTGGCCATTGAAGCAAAGAGATAAGCGTAGATTTGAAGCTTTCGACACGTGGGTGCGAAGAAAACGAAATGGACGGAAATGAAACCCAACGATGAAGAGCTAAAAACATGGTTGGGGAAGCGAGAAGGTTGTTCGGAGAACTTTAAAGGAGGCAGGCCAAGTGGATACAGGAGAAAATGAAAAGAAGGGGGATGCTGGAGACAGTAATGGAGGGGAGTTTTCTGGGAGAGCGAGGCAGAGGGTGAAAAAGAAGAGGAACTTCGGATGAAATTAAAGGAAGAAAGTACGAAACGTTAAAAAAATGAGTTAGTATGATACGTGGAATGGGTTTAGGGATATTTTGTGTCGTGTTACTCGGGGCTTAGGAGTGCAGTAGTGTTTAGTGCCAGATACCATTGAAAACCTACATTAACCCAGCAGATTATTGCAAAACATATGACAAATTTGTTTTACTTAATGCATGCCGTAAATGTAGACCTAGCAGTTAGTTACTTTCATTAGTGGCATACATAGTGTCATTCTGAAATTAGTTCAGCAGCTATTTTATTCGATTGTTATCACTTTATCATCTACGAGGTTTGAAAATGTTACCAATGTTACACTTTTGATAAGTAATTTTGATTATTTAGACATAAGAAATATGTTGATTATTTAGATAATTAAAAGACAACTCGCTCGCTCATCACGTAAAAGATGATGAAAGTGGCTTCAGATAATGCACCTTCAGAAGGCATACGAATGGTCGTGGGCCTTCTGGTTGGCGCACATGACTCCACTGCGGACCGACCACCAGCGTCCGTCGTGGTTAGCCTGATGCGTCTTCAATATCCCTACGATATGGCGACGGCGATGAAAGTCGATTCACGTCCCTCATATCCTATCTCCTGTCCTTATTTCCCCTCCCGCGTGACATCATCGCCCAGATTAACGCAAACCAACTATATTATACCGTCCCGCAAACATGCTTACCCAACCAGTCCTGCCACAGAGCCATCTATACATATTTTCATTCTGACTATCGCCATTCTGAATCCATTTCCTCCGTATGGTTTTGAGTGATATGTTGTTTATTAATTAGGTCGCGGTAGTCCAGGGGTAGAGCGTTGGACTACTGACCGTAGGGCCTGGGTTCAATTCCCGGGCAAGCCTCTCAGGGCACCCTCAGCTCCACACAAACTGTGTTTTTACGGGTACCAGGTCTTCCTGGGAAACCATAACCGGCAGAGGGAACGGTACTTACCCCCCTACCCTGATGTGTGAATTTCACACCGTATAGGGCTTAGTACTGGGTGAACTCTATCATGACCTACCGAACCCACCTTAGGGTTGATCACTGTGTCAATGTTTTTTTATCATTGATTGAATTGAGCTATCTGTTGTTTTTCCCCGTATATTAAGACGATAGCTTAAATGAAAGAGTGGCATCAAATGAGATCCTCGTGATTTGGACGTGCGTTGTGACTACCAAAGGGTTTTGAGTGTATCTGTTCAAACGGGAGGGAGTCTCTCTCTGTGATCAGCGATTTTTCCGTCGACCCTGCAAGTTATCTATCAAGTCGAGTGATAACTGAATAGATAGGAATGAAAAGCACGTGGTTGCCTCAATGTGACAGCTCTGAAGCCTTTCAATTGCCACATGTGCTGCAAACACCGGTTTGAATCCGGGAAAATTAAAATAATACTAATAATGATACTAATGATAAAGATAAAACGGTAAAATTATTTAATAACACTTTATCTAGTCAATTGCTTTAGTTTGAAGTGGAAATGTATCGACCTTGGCCAGTGTGGTTATTTTCAAGGTCTGCAAATTTCCTCATCAAATGCCATCAACTTTGAAACATAGTGTATGCGTAATATTGCATAGGATAGGTGTTGAAGAGGTTATGAAGTCGAAATTAAACGATACCAGTTGTGAGCAATGTTCTCGATGATTCCGAAACAGGTTCCGAGGATATGGAGTTAAAGTTCAGAAAAAAATACTTAAGAAGGGAAAAATTTGGGTCTGACCAACGAAATGAAATAATTCAATAGAAAAATAAGGGTCAATGTCTACTATCCAGAAGGAAGAGCATTAAAATGATCAATTTGTAAGAATTGGGAATTATAACCATGTGTGAAAAAATTTATTTCCAAGGCGACGCCCTTAATTGTTTTATTATTTCCGTGAAAAGTGACGGATATTATTTCCGAGAAACATTATTAAGCCTAAACATAAACTCGATGGGAAGATTAAATCACGATGTGCTCTTCTTCTCGCACAGGTGTCTTTGAAGGCTTTGTCTTTACAGGATTTTTGAAGGCCGAGGACGCACCCTCAGGCAGACGAAGGTAGGACATGGAAGGGAGGGTTTGGACAAAAGGTGAGCACAAGTGGCGTAGTCTCAATTTTCCAAATTGATTTTTACTACCTACGCATGGTACAACGTATTCCAACGATTTTGCGCTCAAATTGGGCCGCGGGTGCTTTGCGGCCACCAGGAGTGAAAGCCAAATCACTAAAGCAACGATGAGAGAGTTTCGATTTTTAGAGAGATCCGTTACATCCCCATCTCCTGAATAATTTCCGACACGCGGATTTGGCACATGGTAATGTTTTGGGTGGGGCCTAGTATTACCAGGCACTTGATGTTTGTATTTTTAACATAATGTGCTCTTTAAATATAGCACTATACTTTCACTTCATCTCCATAAATAATGGTACCTAATTAACTGGATTCAATAATGGTTTCAATCGCTGAAGGCTCTCGATCAAATTCAATTTCCTGGATACCATTGAAGGATTGAGCAATCGGTGATCTTAGAAAATGATTAAAATCCGGTATCCATATTATGTTCGGTCAATTGGTCTCATATTGTATACTATATGTCACTGTTTCCGATCCATTGGTCTCCTCAGACTGGTCGATATTTTCACGGCGTATTAGTAGTTTTTATGGGAGGCGACCGACCGCTCTGGTCATTTGCGCAATTAGGGATGGATGGGAAAGGATAAAGGGTGGAGAGAAACCCGGCGTCGGCATTAGGCTACTGTTAACGGAAGGCGCCAAAGGGTCCGCAGTTTAATGTCCCATCCGATGGACGTCGTACTCACTCGAAGTGCTCTCCACAAAGCACCTCAAGTAGGGATTGGGATACCTCTGAAAACTATGTTGTCTCTAGGATTTGAATCCGGGGCCTCTCGGTGGGAAGCTTGTACGTTAGCCACCGCATCGTCACGATTCCCTTTCCACAGCGTATAATTCCAATGGATCATGTGTCAGATTTTTCTTTAATCAAATTTCTTCACTCGTAGCGAACGTATCATTGCTATATTGATGATTCTTGGCATCGGTAATTGCGTGTAATGTTATCAAGAAGTAAGCAAGCACACAAAAGTCCTTCTGTTGTTGCAAATATCCTAAATTTATGCAAACGGATTCTTAATAGATTATGAATTTTCAAGGGGAAAAAGTTGAAGTGAAGTACATTTGACGTAAATCATTCACGATAATTTTTTCTTTTATTTATGAATACTTAAAACCAATGATTACTTCTTCGCGGATAAATATGTTTACATTAAATCCTCTATGAGCTTAAAAATGACAATGTTTGACAAAATTAGTCTTTTAATCTTAATTAGATTTGTCTATGCAAACTATATTAAATTAGTCTTTTCAAAATTAGTGTACGCTCTTTGGAGAAGAAAATATTCCATGCAAAAGGTGAGGGTATTTTTGGAGGACATAAAAGAAAAAAGTAAGAGAGAGGTTTGTCTAATTTGTTCTGGGAGTTTCATTGCAAAAAGTTGCTAATGGTGACCTAATTCACTTCCTTCGAAAGAGATGGCTAATTGTTGACGAATCCCTCGACAGATTTCCATAATCATGCGTGACCTCTGTAGCATGAGTTATTTTCCTCATTACCTTATTATAGCCTTTTACGTGAAATCCTTGAAGGTGGCCGGAAAATCTCGCTCAACAACTTTTAACCAAAACACCTACGGTGAGCTCCGAATTTTGACCAAAACTGCCACAAAAACAACCTCTCCGTCGTCCACGCGAGCAATTATTTCCCCAAATGTGGCAATTCACCGCGGTTGACGATCAAAATATTTCGAAAATCTGTTTTCTCCCTGACAATTTGAGCGTTTGAACTCTGGTGTGGTTTATCATTTAAAAATACTCAAATACTTTGCTGATTACTGCCACCCTCTTATTTATTGTTTTTTGGCCCTTACAGAAATAAATACGGTTCTATGGTATTAGACACGTGCACCTCAAGGGAATGGTTGCCATGGGAATGAAAATTCTTTTAACATTTAATGATCGCCTTTTTATCAGCATGAAAATATGTTTATACGGCGTCGAGATTGCTGTAAAGTGATAGTCATTTGATAACATAGTGAGAAACTACAAGCATGTATTTGCTTTCTACATTTTCAATCGGCGCGACTCTGTCTCGACCTTAGAACAAATCTTATGTGAACAACAGTCAAGGAAATTTGGTGCTGAAGCGTAACATGAAAAAGTACCTCTTCATCACTACTTCATTCTAGTTACATTTATGTTCAAATTCAAAGAGGTAATTTTTTTTATCGCAGAATTTCATTAAGTTAATTATGTACGCATTATCATGAACTTTTCTCTACTTTTACCCCGAAGTAGTAGTTTTAGGGGAGGCGACCGACAGAGGTCATTTGCGCCATTAGGAATGAAAGGGAAAGTAAGGGTGGAGGGAAACCTGGCGTCGAAATTAGCGTACTCTTATCGAAAGGCACCATGGGGTCCGCAGTTTAATGTCCCATCCGACGGACGGCGTACCCACTCAAAATGCTCAAGCAGGGATCGGGATACCACTGAAAAATATCAGTCGCCTCCACGATTTGAACCCAGGCCCTCTCTGTGGGAGGCCTGTACGTTAGCCACCGCACTATCCCGATCACCGCTTTCTCTCCATTCTAGATAGGAAAACTTATTATTTTTCAGTCATGCCGCAATAAAACGGGCGGGTCAAGACTCCAAAAGTAAAGATCATATATCTCCGTCCGGCGGCAACACATTGATCAGAACCACGGATGCTCCGATCAGGAGATGAATGTTGAACTTATGCGGAATGCGGAGAATATTCAATCATTGTACAGTCGACTGATATAAACTCTCGATGTTTTATGCACCTGTAAATTTTCCTTGAGGTCATTCATTGTAAAAAGAGACCTATAGTCAGCACGCACGTTAAATCTTCCCAGTAAAGCAAAAGATCACTATGGAAAGTAAGTGAAGTTTTGCTTCCGGATATATGGGCTTCAGTGATGAGAGATGTACTTTTAAGGGGGCTAAATCATCAATCAGCTGAGTTGACATGGCGAGAAGAATTTTGCATGGTGGTGAGGGATGTCCCATCAACCCGGAATGGCCTCCACGCTTGGGTTGGCGCGCATCGCCTCACCGGTGATCACTTGGAGCCAGTCCCGGAACACCACAGGCGACGAGGGTTCTCGGACGACATGGCAACCAAAAAGTAGCAATACGCGCATAGAGTGTGATTGAAGACGTTGGATGAAATATTTTAATACAAGTGAAATAGAATGCCACCGAACGCTTCGGCGATGAAGTGAAAATTTTTCCGTATATTAATTATTGCATGGATTTTGAAAATCGCTGACGTGGGGAAATTTGAATTCAAGGGACAATATTCATATCCGGATCGTAAGTCACGACTTGGCCGTCTTGATGATGATCGTCTTAATTGCTGACCTCAGTGTTTGCACATGGGTTTCATAGGGTTTATCTTATTTGCGTAAAATTGAACTTCGTTAAGCTTTTTCTTAAGGAAATGCCTGAAATATCAACAAATCAGAATTTCCGTATCACTTTTTGGCTCGGTTACCGGACAGTTGAAATGCTATTCCATTTTTTTGTGAAGATTATATTTTGATAATTATATCAACGTCAAAGCACCCGTCAAGGAGATCATTCAGGACATTAAATATAAAATATGTCGGTGTATGCACGCAGTTCGGCTGTTGGATGCATTTTAGTCATCATAAACGTATGCCAAAAAGTTGCTTAAAACATATGGTAACGACTCGTTGCATTGCTAAAGTTTTGCATTGAATTAAATTGAAAGTACACAAGCTTAAAATCCATGCCAGATAAAGCTTTTAAATAAAATCGATAAATTTTTGATGTGGAGTCTTCACTTTTTCTGCGGTGCGTATTGATATCAATAGCTGTTCATAGCTAATATTCTTTTGAAGAGGTATTATGAACATGTGGTTCAAGATATCTATATAAATGGCACATCTTTTGCTGAAGTTTAAAATATTATTTTCGAAATAGCTAGTGGATACGCAATAATTCACCCAACACATTTTCCGATGGAGATGTGAAATTTTTGCGATTGCAAAAGAATTTTTAGGGAGTGTGGTTATGAGTTGGGGTGGCATAACTGCCGAAAAAAAAAGAAACCTGTGCGCAAGAAATTAAGCACACAGAAATTCTAAGAGGGACACGAGTATCATCTTCGATCCCACCCAATGAAAAAATCTTATAATGAAAGTATTTTTTGTTCTTCTCCGCCGTTTCGCACGGCTGGCATTCCAAATGACATGAAATGCCGACGTGGCGACAAATATTTCGCTCCTTCACGATAGTGGTCAGCATTTTTACAGAATCGCGTGGGACCTGGCGTGGGGGGTTTCGCGAAATAGGACGGCGCGGTTGTATTCCACGACCCTCCGAGGACCACCGAAAAGAACATCTGGTGAGGTGAAATCGGGATGCCATTACGTTTGAGTTTATTTTTCGCAAGAAATTAAACGTCACGCATAATAATTGCTTCACCCTTGGTCATCTCCGACCCACCACGCTGTTGCAGAATCAAGACACACGACGTAAGTTTCCGTAAGATGTTTCGCGACATTGCGACTCCGACGCGAACTCCGATTCAAATCTTGCGGACTACACGCGGAAGCTCGGGCGAGAACAGTTTAGGGCATGGCCTAAATTTCCGCCAAGAGCGCTTCACGACGGCCAAGGGCGAGGAAGTCGTGGTGTTTGGGCGTTTGACAGAGACGATAGTTGCCGTGGGTGTAATTTTTATTTTTTAATAGGGACATGCTGTCGTAAGCACCGTACGGTACAAACGTATAATCCCTCCCGATCCGTTATTCGTCTATTGAAGCCGGATACATTCACTTTAAACATTTGTAAGGTAAAATTACTTTATATCAGTTCATACCCACGAAACGATAAATTCCGTTTACCAAAATCCCCAGCTACCAACTCGTCATGACGATTTAATAGGTGAGGGTGGATTTCACATAATAGTTAATAAAATAGTTGTCATACCCTGCTAAATTTACTGAAATTTCACAAACAGTTTCACCATACAACATTTAAAGGATATATACTACATTTCTGACATCCCTTGTCTTACTGCCGTATGAAAGATACTTGATTACGTATGATGATATACTTATATGAGCTGCACCAGGCTAAGTCCAAATGCGGGTGGGTGAAATTTACACATTCGGTGCGGTGGGGAAGTTCCTTTCCATGTGCCACCTTTGGGTTTCCCTGAAAGATTTGGTACCCGAAGAAATACCGCGAGTGTGAAGCCAACGGTGTGCAGAGGCGTCACTCAGAATCGAACCTGGACCTTCCGGTCAGCATCCCCAGGCTCTGCCCGTGGGATTACGGCGTCCCTACATTTTCAAGTCCGGCCCAAGTCAAATCTCGTCTCCACTGAGTCGTATCGTGTGAAATGGAAATAGGATGAGCCGAACTAAAATTTTGCCTTATTGCTACAACATGAAAACTGTTTGAGGGAATCGAGCGATTTGATCCGGTGTTTTGGCTGTGTGGAAGCGAGCGAACAATACTCCACCGGGAATGCTCGCGGCCCAAGGATACGCAAGAGCCCGCATATGGTAGGCTACTATAGCATTTGGGTTCTTCGCACCTGGTCCGAAGATAGTAATGGCCATTACCCTCTCGCGAAAGAAAAACACCGATAACAATGCGAAATCCGGTAACTTGTACTTCTCTATCGGCCACCTGGTGGGGAAGATTCAGTTTCCGCTGCTCTTAACCCTGGGTCCCCTATCATATGTATATTGTATTCATGGGTATATGGTGACTTGTCAGGAAGAAATATTTCGGAGAGACGGAGTTCCGAAATTACGCCGCAATTTTCATTTTTTTTGTGGTTTTTTCAAAACGGGAGTGTAGATATGTCATTCTAAACGATTATTCAGAGTCATTTCTAATTATATTTTCCCTATAATAATTTTTGATGACCATAATATGAAGTAAACATTTTAGATATAAATAATTATATAATTATTCTATCCTGAGAACACACCGCCCACAAACACTTACCATGTACAATTTTTCTGTTATCAAAGTGTGGGTGGCACCCAATGAAATTATCAATATTGTTCGTGGTACTCTTAATGCCATTCGGCGATCTTATCTTACGATGGCGTTGTTATATGGAAGGTCCTCCAGCCAATATTGAATATTTAAGAAAAGCGGTTTTGTTTAGTTCCACTGCGGATCCACCATCCATTGAAACTGGTTGCCTCCACCCTTTAAACATTTTAAACCATTTTATGAGCATGCTTCATGGAAGAATAGTCTTTCAATAAGCCTCCAGTAGCAATACTTTGGCCGCGGCCGCCGATTTGTCCCCGAAAGAGCGAAATTTCAGCGCCGCGCTGAATGACAGATGCAAGTGTATATTTAAATATTTGTCAATCGGGAAATGTATCGAAATATCGCCGCCATCCATATTCCCTTCACCGAAGTATTCGTTGCAATTCTACCGGAAAACTTGCTTCGCTCATTCATCGGCCCTCCAGATTCGAATTCCAGCCAAGGACATTCGAGTAGTAGTAGTAGTTTTGAGGGGAGGCGACCGACAGCTGAGGTCATTTGCGCCATAGGGGATGGATAGGAAAGGATGAAGAGTGGAGAGAAACCCGGCGTCGGCATTAGCCTACTCTTTACGAAAGGCGCCAAGGGGTCCGCAGCTTAACGTCCCATCCGACGGACGGCGTACTCACTCAAAGTGCCCTCCACAAAGCACCTCAAGTAGGGATCGAGATACCTCTGAAAAATATTCAACACCGCCGGGATTTGAACCCGGGCCCTCCGGGTGGGAAGCCAGTACGCTAGCCCCCGCACCATCTCGATCCCCCCAGGACATTCGAATGGGGGAATTGGGGGTATGAGAAAACTCTTGAAATCTCGAAAATTCGTCTGGTCTCTAAATAAAATTCATTCCATGCGGGCGAAAGTTTACGGAGACAGTTTCCGCAAAGACTCGTGAGTTCCTGGGACACTTTGAGAGTTTCGGGCGTGAGAGGATGATGGTCTTTCGATCGAGTCTTTAGGGAGTTCAATTGTGTCGGCGTCCCCCCAGAGGTTCGCGAAAGTCACAACACACACGCACATACACACACGTGCGCCCGTGAATCGGTTAGGATGAATGAGGGACACTCTCCGCTGATTTTTCCCAAAACAATCGCGACTCCACCACAAAACCGGCGCGCGAGGTGTTGTCATGGCCCGTCGAGCTTTCAGGTGCCCCGCGAGCAGGAAGTCTGCTTGGGCGGCGAACACTCGCGAGGCCCGAAATGTTCCCTGCCTGCATGGTGACCTTGACGACCCCCTCCCTCCCCCGTCCTTCAGGTGCCACTCATCACACCTGACCTAAGGACGTGCACTGCTCCTGAGGGAGGTGGGAAGTGTGCATGAACCCACTGGCTACTAAATGCCGAGTCGCCGCGTTTTGCCATTTTAACTCTTCGGCTAATTCAGCACTTCCGTCCGAATTCTGGCGGATATTCTTCCGCATTGAGCCAGTTTGCCGAGGATGTGCAAATTGCGTGGTCCATTTGCATTGACCTGGCTCGCAACGTAACGCGTGGGGGAAAATAAGTGCAGGTCATGGATTAATTTTAATGGGTACGCGCAAGCTCGACTAATTATTTACCGACGTCACGATTTCATTGCTCATCGATTCTTTTGAGATTTCCCTCCCGCCCATTTGCTTCGATCGAAGGAAAGTTGTAGTTGAATAAAGAACGCGTTTTCTAGAAGAGTATAAATCAAAGATATATAGAAGCGGTGACTCAAGCATTTCAGAACTGCGCGTTGATCCAAATTTTTACATGAATATGGTACTTAGGCCTGGTTTCATAATATACTGTTAAATCTAGTGGTTAGTTAATGATAACGTTAGCGTAACTTAGATAATATAGACGAATCTGGTTGTGTAAAAAAATAAGACGCTGAAGAAGTACATGTGAACGTAGCAACTATAGTAACGCCATTGAGCTGTTTAACAGATGTTTTTGAGCTTAACTAGCAGTCATAAGTTTTGACCTTAATTGGAGGTTTAAGGTAACCTTCAGTTTTACGAAAAATAATACAATCTGGTCTTAGTCAACTCTATATATACATATATATATATATATATATATATATATATATATATATATATGTACATTACATAGTAACAAACAATATAGAAACACAAAAAAAGAGATCACTCACACGTTATTTCTTGATAATTTCGACGGAATTCTACTCCGTCTTCATCGGAAGATAGAGAAGTAATATCTTCCGATGAAGACGGAGTAGAATTCCGTCGAAATTATCAAGAAAAAACATGTGAGTGATCTCTTTTTTGTGTTTCTATATTGTTACTGTTTAATGTACTATTCGGCACTTCCGTGTTACGTCTACGAAAGCAAAAAAAAAGATATATATATATATATATATATATATATATATATATATATATATATATATGTATATGTAAAAATATGTATATATATATATATATGTATGTATATATATGTAAAAATATATATGTATATATATATGTATATATATATATATATATATATATATATATATATATATATATATATATATATATATATATATATATATATATGTATATATATATATATATATATATATATATATATATATGTATATATATATACCTGTATGAAAGCTCAATAAAAAAAGAGAATGCATAATTTTCGCAGTACTCGTAATAAATGAAAGCTATTGAAAGATTTAAAGAAGAAGATTTTATTATATATGAAATTACGCAAAGATGGCCAAATATTCGGCTAAGATATAGGAATGTTATGACATGGTGACAATTGCCTTCTCGAGGCGTGACGTGAGGAAGGGAGGGAGAGGGATGGGAGGACGCGTTGTGGCTCTACAGCCAAATCACTTGTATTTCCCTCGAAGAATGCAGAAGGCCAATAACAATTTTCCATGCTCAAAACACGATTGCGAGAGTTGACGCAATACCCTCGCGTAAATGCATATATCGCTCTATTTCTTTCCACTTCTGCAGTTTCGTTGTTTCCTTTGTACCCATCTTTGGCGTAGACTAACTATACACGTGCAGATTTCATTACGCTAGATCAACTCAAATTTTAACTCACAAACATACTGATGCTTATTAATAATAACATTTTTACTTGCGAGTTTAGAAATTTGCAAAAAATCTCCGAATGCAAATCAGTGTTACAAATTTAGCTTGTGGTTTTATCATCATGCTTTCCATTATATTTTTAATCATTTGATTTAGATTAAAAAAAGAGATTTGCCGGACAGTAATTTTTCATATCTGCATTTTTTTGTTCTGGTATACTGCTTTGTTATTCTTATTTTTTAAATATTCAAATCCTTAGACTATTCATAATATATATCACTTTGAAATATTTTTGAAATACTATATTATAGTTAAGGAGATTATTAGGAAGAGCATTTTGGGAGCATGCACCGGAGGATAGCGACCCTGGTGGACATGCTCACGACTGCCTTTCGCCCTCGTGTCGAGTAGTAGTTTTGAGGGGAGGCGACCGACAGCTAAGGTCATTTGCGCAATAGGGGATGGATAGGAAAGGATGAAGGGTGGAGAGAAACCCGGCGTCGGCATTAGCCTACTCTTTACGAAAGGCGCCAAGGGGTCCGCAGTTTAACGTCCCAACCGACGGACGGCGTACTCACTCAAAGTGCCCTCCACAAAGCACCTCAAGTAGGGATCGAGATACCTCTGAAAAATATTCAACACCGCCGGGATTAGAACCCGCGCCCTCAGGGTGGGAAGCCAGTACGTTAGCCCCCGCACCATCTCGATCCCCCCTCGTGTCGAGCAAGTGTTTTAAACAATGCACTCTTCCACTGAAAAGTTTTGCGCAAATGCCACCAAGTTTTGAGATGACTATAAATTTCACATTCGGTCATTGTTTTTAGGGCCTAAAATAAAAGTAATTGGGATACTTTGGTAATTACTATGTCACAGAATTTCCGTAACACCATAATAAGGCACTTTTTAAAATATTTTTAAGAGCCTTCTCATATCTCTTCCTGGAAGGATCGCAAGCGTTTTTTGGTAAGTAATATGTCACAGACCTTTCGTGAAATCGCGATAATAAAGCACCTTTTAAAACTTTTAAAAATCATTTCACATCTCCGGAAGGTTCGTAAGTAAAGATTTAGAGTGCTAGTAATCGAAAAAAATGCAATAGAAGGCATGGCATGCACACACAAATGCATTGAATGAGAACTGTCAACCAAAATATCATGGCCATGGGCATTTTTATGCGTCAATTTTACTTATAAGGGTGAAAAACTGAACTTCAAGAGCTGAAATTCAGTGACTCAAGAAACAAATTTGTGAATGTGTAAATGACGCGTTTTTAGCCTTCCCTCATTCGCTGGAACGTACAATCGGAAACGGAACGCCTAACAAAGTTTGATTGCTTGAATTATGACTTTTAATCGGTAGAAATTTTTCTGGAATAACTGGCTCGGGAAAAAAAAAGAGCTCGCGTGAAATATCCTTTAACAGAGGAAAGACTTCCTTTTCGGACACGAATGAAGACTTCTAAACTTGATTCGTCATCAGGTTCCTATATTAATTATTCACATTGATTTTAAATGCTGCCCATAGGTGTGTGGGTTGAATTTCGTCGTAAATGAATTTTCCCGAAGACTTACCCCAGACAGTTCATCGCATGGAGTCCACGGTTACTCAGAGGAAATGAAAGTAAATGAGCGAATGCATGAGTCATGGAGCAGCCACCGACCCGCTATTGAAAGATAGAGCACGATCGCTGAATACTGATTTTGTCGCCTTCTAGCCTTTCCTCAGTCACTATTCGGGAGAGGGAATCCTCCTCTTTAGGGGTTAGCTTCGACGTCATGGTGGTTCTAACACATGGTTAAAGGTTTTTCGGGGCGTTCTTTGGTATCATACAATCGAAAGTTCGCATTTCCAAGAAACTGCAGTAGATGCCGACACAGTAACTGAATAAACTTTGGAGTGTGAGAGGACGCCTCGGTAGCTTAACTGGCAGAATCACTCGGCCGTTCATCGAAGTATCCGGGTTCGAATCCCGGTCAAGGCGAATGATTTTCACTCTCTGAAATTGTTGCATTGAAAGTTCGCGACGACCACATTAGCATTTTTCTCAACTTCGCATACAATCTTTGGTCATGTAACGAAATAATGGCAAGTTTCAGGCTCGTAAAAAAACTATTTTCGCCTCGTGAAAAAATGCAATTGAAGTCCTCCAACTCACCGGGAAAGTGGCGGGCTATGAAGAGCCCCCAAGATGTTCTCAATATAAAAGCCACATATCTATCCCCAAAAGTGTTAACATATGCCACTCTCATTTTTTTTCGATATCTAAAAATAAGTTGGAAATTATCTTTAAAGTTATGCATCGAGAATAATAAGGATACTTTTGGTGGACCCTGTTGATTCATTTGTTGAACCATACGCTCGTTGGATAAACTGAAGGTCGCGGGTTCATATTCCGCCTGCAAATTCCATATGATACTTCTCTGATTATTAAAGCGTGTAGCAGTGCGAAGTACCTGGAAAGGGCATTTGTCTAAATTTATAAACAATTACTACTAAAATAGTATTTACTGCGTTACTGCTTCTACATCTTAAACTAAAACTGTTTCTTTTTTATGCGTGTTCCCTCTAACTCTAATATGCATTCTGATGTATGTTACATCTCTATGCTTGTACGTGCGTTGACATTGATAGCATGTCCGTGAAAACCAAGCCATCATTTGGACTGGTCGCGGATACACTACCGTCAAGCCCAAGGCTTACAGCTGTTCTGTAGTATATTCACATTCACAGGAATCACCCACACTGCTAACATTTACACAAGAATCTCGATTATGGCTCCTGTGGATCTTTTATTACAAGGGATTTGGAATGGGCTTGATGACACAGGAAAATAAAAAAGGATGGAAACCAAAACAAGACGAATCATGTGAACTGCCTTTAATCTCCATGACCCTCCACTCACAACGCCTATGCGCCTCTTGTTTACTCTATTTTGCGCGTTGCTAAGCGGAATTTCAACGAAGGAACTGGAAGATATCTTATCAGTTCTTAAATGCCGCCACTGTGTGTCACTTCCCCATCACTTCCTCGTAGCGAGGACGTAGAGGAGTTCCCGCGATCGAAAGATGGATCAAGACGCCGCCTCGCGAGACAGTCGACGCGAAGCCTTCCGCTTCCATCTAAAACAACGAGGCGCCGGGAGATTACCACCGATGACTAGAGATCTTTTACACACCTCTGAGAAGAGTATCAAATCCTTTTATCGCTCGAGTTGGAGAGCTGTTATGAGAGAAGTGCCCAGGGCATTGAAACCTCGATAAGATATCGATACTGCCTTAAAAAGATTCTCATATATCGATATACGTTCCACCATTAAGCACTGGTGGCGCAGACCGAGTGGGTCGGCCCGGCATCGGCTGCCACAGTTGCGGGCGAGAGTGAATTGCACGGTATTGGCCGCAGTACTGCGATGTGGAAGGCAACGGGAAACCACCACATTATTCTCCCAAGAATATGCAGCCTTGTCTAGCATTTAAAATACAGTATAATGGAGAGAATTGTGCTGCAGTAAACCTATCCTCGGATTGAAATACTAAAAAAAATCGATATAGCTGCTTAAAACGAGGCATTGCCCGTCTACAATGCCACAATAATCAACCAAAAATTGTGGTAGACCTTATAATGATTTGATATGCGTGAGTAGAAATGATCTCGTTCTAAGACCTACGGCGTGTAAATTTACACCATAGCTGCTGGGCGCTTTCTTTCCTTATGTCGCTTGCAGTATCACGGGAGATCGGTCAGCCGAAACACAGCAAAACTTTGGGTGATGCTGGAGGATTTAGAGGCATACATTACATGGGTTTGAAAATTATGCTCCATAGTCGAAAGCTCCCAACATTCGATAGCCTTGTCGCCAGAGTACCTAGCTGATTTGCACTTGAAATACCGCGATGAAAATCAAGCACCCTTACGGAGAGGGGTGTATCTTTCAGCGTACAGAGACAAACCTTTAAGTGAAGAAAAACCATCAAAACGTCAGCTTCTCCAAGGGGATGGAGAATAAACATGACAACCAATGAAATGGCCCGGAGAGGCTGAGTAAGCAAAAAGTACCGATACCACGTTTACTTTGCCCCTAACGTTTGTATGGTGCTTAAATATCAATAGGTGCTATCACAGATCTAGTATTTCCTCGGCATTGGAAGTTTTAAAGAAAAATCACGATGAGACTTGGCATGGCGCTCCTTTTTGGACCAGGTACTCTCCAATCACTGTCGTAAAGGGAAGTGGGTTGGGAGCACAGACGGGGAGAGTGGGTGGAAAGAGGCTATGAGGAACTCTTATCCTAGAATTTTTGTGTTTACCGGTCCCGTACGGACAACACAATGTCGATATAGAAATGAACGAATGTTGCTATATACACAAAAATATGTGCACTGCGAGGCATTAGCCTACTCGGAGGAAAGGCACCAAGGTGCTCACAGTTTAACGTCCCATCCGACTGACGGCGCACTCCACTTGAAGTGTTCTCCACATGATACCTTAAGCAGGGTTCCGGTAACCTCTATGAACTATGCCATTCAATTCTAAGGTGGGAAGCCAGGGCACACTGGCCACTTCACCTCCACGGGGGATTCTAGAAAGAAAACAGCCAGACCAGTCTGATGCGACATAGTGTCGAATAGGTTTATCCGTTCCGGTGGGGAAATCCCACCACTATCGATAGTAATTACGGCTGAGTGAGGAAGTGACGAGTGAAATATGTTGGTGTATGTTTGTGTGAAAAGAGAAACTTACAGACTGTGCTAAATTAAGGACATAAATTTGAATATTCATATAAGTGGAGAACAGAGTGTCATGATTTACATATAGATAGGTATACTTTTTTATTATTGTAATCATTATTACTTTATTTGAATATTTTTAAAACTTTAAATATCCCTCTTTTTTCATTTCATTCATTTTTTTCTTTTTCATTTTTATTAGTTTATTATTACAAGTTTATAATTATTATTTTTTTAATTGTACATATTTGACAAATTTATGAAAGACTCTTCATTCTCGGGATGTCACCACGTAGGTTGTTTTTCTGACAACAGTTTCGCCCGTGTTTCAACGAGCGTCTTCAGGTCGAAAAACACCCCAGAATCGAGAATGGTCGACATCCCGAGAATGGAGAGTCTTTCATCTGAACGCCGCGAAAATCTACAATCCCATATTGACAAATGTATGTTTTCCATAATGCAAATAAATACTACAATATAATCACTTTAACAGATACACGTAGTAGAATTTCTAACATTTAGATAAATTGAAAGCAGTTCAGTTTAGTAAGTCTTAAGAGCTGAAAAGAATGATATGATAGACTCTAAGGCGAGTAATTTGTCTGGGCGATCTAGTTGTAGAGTTGTATGGGATGTCATAGTCCCAAATGTTCGTTAACAGGGGGTTTTTCGTATGTGGCGGGCATTTTCGAAAATTCCTAACGGTTTGTGTGAGAAAGTAATCTATGTTAGGGAGTCTGTGAGCCGAGCGTACGTGCTGCATGTTAGTACGTCGAGGTTGTCTGAGCAGAAGACGGAGAGTTTTATTCTGGAAGGTTTCCAGCACCGAAGATTTCGCCACCGTAAAGCAGTTTAGGGCGGATTATTGCTTTATTGAGACGGACTCTCGTGGAGTGGGGCAGTGGGGAATGGTCAGTAAACAGGCTTATCAATTTAATTCTTGCTATATGAGCAGTTAATATCCGGTTTTTTTAAATGTTCCTGGTAGCTGAGTGCGCGGTCCAATATTACGTCTAGGAAACGATGAATTGAGGCCCTCGGGATTGGTGTTCCGTTGATTCATGTTGAGTTATTAGTGCCGTGTTTGCGTCCGCGCTCGAAGTGTACAAGTGTGCTTTTTGTGGCGTTGATTTCTATGTTCAATGTTTTCATCCAGCGATGTATTTTTGTAAGGTGGCCGTTTAATTTTCTTATGTTCATATCGGAAGATCTTGAAGTGGCGGATATAGCTGTGTCGTCTGCGTACATGTGTGAATTGTAATGTGGGTTGGTCATTGACGTATATATTGAAAAGTTGTGGACTAAGCGGGGAGCCTTGGGGGACGCCAGCAGATGCTGGACGCACCGATGACAGGACGTGCCCATCGGCGACTGCGAAAATGCGACGGTTTAGGCAGTTCCGTGGAAGATGGATTAAATGAGGCGGGAAGTTGTTACGATGTAGTTTTGTACAGGAGGCCTTTGTGCCAGACCCTGTCAAATACTCGGTCGACATCCAGGAGTACTGCGTCTGTGGGGTGACGTGGAGTAAAACCTCGGCTGATCGATTCAACCAGTCGAAGAATTTGATCTATTGAGGAAGTTTCTAGCCGGAAGCCGAGTTGTTCCGGCGGAAGATTATTGTGGGAGGAAGCATGGTTTTCCAGGTGAGTGAGTATAGTTTTTTCGAAAATTTTGGAAAGGTTGGATAATAAAGTAATTGGTCTGCTATTGCTAACTGTATTGCTGGGGATGATGGGATCTTTGCCTGGTTTCGGAATAAGGATGACTAATAAAGGAAAATAGAAATCAAGGTAACAATGATTGAATAGGTCGGCTTGGAAGAGGAGGAATTTAGGAACAGAAGAGGCAGATTAAAAAGGGCATTAGTCTAGTCCTGAGGATTGGTGGGATGGCAGTGTCTTGATGATGGACATAATTTCGAAGGTGCTAGTTATAGGAGATAAGCCAGAGGGGTTTTGAGATAGGAAGTGTAAGGTTTCGTCTGTTTTGTCATTGACGTTAGATGGAGAGGGGTCCAGTGTTATTGTTTGGTGTAAACTGTCCGCTTATATTTCGGCTTACGTCTTGGATCAAAAAATAGGTTATCGTTATTTTTAAAGGATAATAGTTAACCTTGTTTGGTTTCCTGAGTGACTATGTCATTTCCCAGAGGGAGTTGTCTTCTAATGTGAATGAAGAAAGATCTGATTCTCATTCTTTTGTTCTGAGTTTGCGAATTTCCTGTTTTGCTGTGTTGCTTACATGTGTGTATTCATGTTTGTGTTGGGAAAGTGGTTCGTTGCCAAAGTTTACGTCTTGAATGTCGTGCGTTGATGAGGGTTTTGAGAAAATGCGGGAGCTGGTGATTTGCCCCGATCGTCGCAAACTTTCCCAGGTAATGCCGTGACGCTGTCGAAATCAATTGAATTTAGAGGATGCGTGTGCCAAATTGACACAAACTAGGAATCGGTATGTTGACTGCAATTTTGATGTCGTTTACAATGTCACCGGAAACGGGCGAAAAAATATTACATTTAGAGGTCGAAGGTAATGGCATTATCACGGGTCATGCGTCGAGGCTGCCGGGTAGGAAGTGCAAGGTTGAGGCGGCAAATACTTCAGCGTCAAACCCTCTCACCCTGTAATCGCTCGCCGTGGCGCGTGGATGGTGCTTGTATTACTGATTGCAAATAAAAATTATACGCTGAGATTGAATTTGATGTCCGTATTCATTGCAGTGGGATTGAATACAAGGTTTGTATTAAAAGTATCGGTAATAATAATATTTTCCTGACGAGTGCGTGCAGTGCTGAATTTAGACCGTCGGTTAAGTGTGCGCATGATCACAAATCGTATTGGGATTGATAAGACAGGACACATCATTGTCACTGTAAATTTAGTGATGCGAAAAATCTGCGCTCAACTCGTCCCGAAAGTCTTGACGGACGGCCAAGAGCAGAGTAGAGTGCTAGCGAAGACCTTCTGCAACGGCATCGCGACGATTCCCCAACACCCGTGGAGTCCCAACTTGGCACCAGCAGTCTATTTACTATTCCCAAAATTTATATCCTCTCTCAAAGGACACCACCATGGGGCCCTAAGTGCCGTCAAAGAAGCTTGCGCGCATTCCCTTAAAGACCGTCCAGAATCCACCAACCAGGAAGCCTTCGGGTCGTGGAAAAACCGCTGGCAAAAGTGTGTAGACGCTCAAGGGATGTAATTTAAAGAATTTCGAGGCATTGTAGTAATATCAGAAATCAATCTATTTTTCCGATACTTTTTATACGAACCACGTATGCACTAAGGGGGGAAAATTGGGCTCTTTCAGCAAAATATTGAGATTACTTTTTCGATTGTACTAGAAAACGAATTCTTTAACTCGATATGGAACCTATTTTAGGACTCGCAGAATATCATTCTACGATTGATTATGGAAAAATCATTTGCAAACTTAAATTATTATAATTTATCGATTTAATCATGCCTCCTCGCGAATAGAGCGAGATCGTCTACTATTTCAAGTCACGCATTGCGCTGCTTGACTAGTTTCACATTAGAGGGGGTCAAATTGGTGGGTTATGTAATTTATTTTCTATTCACCCTTCTTCCCTATTTTCTGAACATCCTACCTCTGCCAATTTCACCCTCTTACCCAACCTGTACCTAACCTACCCGACTATCCCCAACGGCGTTAATAGACTCGGCTCTAGGTCGCCTCCGATAGTAAATACCTTAAATAAATAAATTGTAAATAAATAATTATACATATATATATATATATATATTATAATTAACTCAACTTCCTATTTTAAGGGAGGAAGTGGTAGAAACGGAGGAAGAAGAGCTGAACAGGGGGAAATAATTGATTGGTAGCATAATCGGCGTAAAATGAATATTCGCACCTCTGAAAAAGGTGCTTGGAATAGTAAATGTAGAACAAAGGTCCGAAAGATCTACGATGACTTCGCTTCGGTGCCATCTTCACGCGCGAGAATTCCGGCTCGAATGCTTCGATGAATTCTCCGGTTTCTCTTAGTCCAATTCCTGCACGGGTTCTCCGTGGAGAAGATCACTTCAAACTGCAGTATTCTATCCAGCGGGTTGGCCCCTGGAACCATCGACCTCTTTCTTGGAAAACATCAGGATAACACGGAATTTCTTAACCTCCAAATATTTCTTTCAATTCGTACCTAACGCCCATTTATTTTATTCCTAACGGATTAAAATTATGTGGGGTCTCTGTGATCTTCCCACATTGCCAATAATAATTTCCCCGACTTATAACCTCAGTGGTTTAGTGCGTTGGAGGGAGTAATTTTGTCGGGAAGGGAAGCCGAATACATTAGACAATGAGGGACAATTGCGCCATAGGGGATGGATAGGAAAGGATGAAGGGTGGAGAGAAACCCGGCGTCGGCATTAGCCTACTCTTTACGAAAGGCGCCAAGGGGTCCGCAACGTCCCATCCGACGGACGGCGTACTCACTCAAAGTGCCCTCCACAAAGCACCTCAAGTAGGGATCGAGATACCTCTGAAAAATATTCAACACCGCCGGGATTTAAACCCGCGCCCTCAGGGTGGGAAGCCAGTACGTTAGCCCCCGCACCATCTCGATCCCCTCGGTAAACCAAGGAGTTCGCAGAAGTTTTGGGGAGATTTGGAATGGTGAGGAAGAACTTGGAGAAGTTATGAACAAGTATGCTGCGTCTTTTAGAAAGGGGGAGAAGAACTGGTATTTTATGCTGCACGAAGAATGAGTAAAATAACACGAGTCCATGCGTTATGGCCGTTTTACAAGGTGCATTACCTTGCGCATTATACTGCATGAATTGATTCGAGTAAACTGATAGGAACCAACATTGGTTTACCTGATTGAGTCTCGTATTACAAGGCGAATGATTTTAGCGATTATTCCGGGCTGAAATTTTACGAAAATGAACCATTATCTGTTGTTTAAGGCCTATCAAGTTCAATATAAATGGATTAATTCGAGATTTCCAGCTCAGTGGTTTTAGATGCAGGGTAGCTTCGTGTACACCAATCAGCGTTGTCTGATTTCTGATTATGAACAGTCAAAAGAAAATTTTAATTTCTTTCAAATAACTCACCAACTCCCTTTTACTCTAATTTCCTCCAATACTTTCATGGCCTCGCATATTTTATTTGCATATGTTTTACATATACATGTAGTTGGTGTTTTCGGAGATTCCTTTGATGTAGTTGAAACTAGTTTTTGGATAATGTTCGAGAAGGTACTTCCTGTCACAGAGGCATGCACCAAAATGAAAATAAAATGAATTGCGTGATGTATACCTACAGATACACGATATCCATTAGCATTAACACGGCTCAATTTTATTTCAAACATGGACAATATAAAGTACAACTACTCAGGTAAAGCAATTTCACACCGAAATTGCCTTCGCGGAAATCGTGCACTGTTAGATCATTCACGGAGTCATTCGATTAAAAAGTAAAGCATTTTATAAGGTACAGCGTATGGTATTTGATTCGTTGCATTTTCTGAACTACATTGAAAATTATCGTCATGCGCATGTTATTCGGATGAACCTTCACAAAGTAATTTCTCATGTTAAACGGTCTTCCGAGTGTTGGAAATTTATTTCCTCTCAACATATTCGGAAAGTAAAACGTAAGCATCTTCGATATGTTGCCTGATTTGTTTTACTCGTAACACTACACTGACCGATGTGTTTCGCTCCAGACGCCTGTGACTTGTTGGCTGTTTAGCGAAGGTCAGATGATTTACGTGTGTCAAAATTTATGTCATGCAAAAAAGCAGGTTGTGAGGAGGAGGGATGTCATCAGACACATTCGCAATGCACGGCAAATCTACGGGACTACACGCTCGTTACATCGCAAATCTCTTCGCAAGGTTATAATTATTTTTGCTTTATTGATACCCCGTTGAATAGGAATGTTGTCGATTAGCACGCCTCTACCTCAGACTTTGCACAAAGAAGTTACTTGTTTCGTCTCCGGAATGTACTTCCCTTTGCGGTAACCACACGACCTATAGACCATTGTTTGCTGCCATACCTAATTCCTGTGTACTCCCAGAGTGGGAAGCCCATTTGATGCATGGCGTGCTTGTATTCGTTTACCGCGTTCTGCTCCCTAATGATGCTACGCAGTAGACAAACCGTAGACGTGGTAAATAAATTTCAGGTGTGGTAATGTAACGAGTTTTTGTTTTATACCGTTCGAGATGAAATATTTTCACAGTGAAGATCCCCCGTGAAAGCGTTAACATTCTAACCCCCCCTGGAAGTTAGCAGAAATAATTGAAATTTGCATAGACGTGTGAGAATTCGTACTCATCATCATGCAGAGTATACCTACGGCCGTTCAATGTGCCACCGTATTTCTTCAATATCTTGGACCTGAGACGGAGACAGACCGTTAGATATATAGCCACTGGGATAAGACCTTGGAAGATAATATCACTTTCTCCGCGCATGGAGCCATAAACTCTCCGGTAATATTAAATAAGGGTGCCAACGAGTCTTGAACCAGAAATTATAGTTTGATAGGCAGCAAGAGTCAAGTCCCTGTCGTGCAATGCCAAATGACACAGCTAAATTCAGCACACATTCAAAGCCTTTGAGTAGATAATTCCCTTGCGCCTCCGGAGGCTTCCACTACAGCTTTGGTACTCGCACACAGACCGTCACGCAGCTCGAGTTAAACAGGCAGCCATGACTCCGTTTTGAATCCTGGACCCATTAAGTTTTAGAAGACGGAATGACTTCCCATAAATTAGTAACTGTGCTCTGTCCTTTTTGTATCATTTTTTTACAGCTCACTGTCATCATTATATGCGTTTTGAAGTCCGTGCATTTTACGTTATAGTTGTCAATGAAAAGGTAGCGACGGGAAACTAATTAAGAAATGAAATTATATCTGTGGCAATACTGCAAGCCTAATGACATAAAATAAGAGTATATTATGAAAATAATATTAAGATACTGGTTACGGCCACTTTACTCAAATTGATTTTCCCTTCATTTAACGTATCATCACCTTAGCCTTCAGTAGTTCTGCAACTTTCAGAGGCAATTGAAATTTATTTGAGCCATCATAACATAAAGAGACGCGGGTGAAGATAGTCCAGATCAAGAAAATCTCATATTAACGTAAACTGATGTGCTTACGTATTTTCAATAATGAAATGTGAGGCAATGATTTGTACGAAACATCAATGCGAGAGTGTTACATAATGTTGAATGGAAACTCGAAATCAAATTGCTATTGCGTTCAAAATCGCCTCCACACAGAAAAGGAGCAGTGACCAGGCAGATAGTTACATATTTGGCATGCTCATGATCGGTTTTCTCTGACTCCAAAGAAACATTTTATTTAAGGTTTATGAATCTACCTATATTCTAGTTTGACGCACATAAAAGTGATGGATTACGAAACTAGTGCAACGTTTTGTTTTGGCGGGAAAGATTTGCCGTCTAGACCTCTGAGCGGTGGGTGTATGCCGATCGCGGATTCCAGCATGGTCTGGGGGGCTCGGACTAGAAGGGGGCAGAGAACGAAAGAAAGATAAAATGAAGAAGTTGACAAAGATAGCGGTGTACGTCGGTAGGCTCTAGCCCTGCACCTCTATGCCACAGGATGGATGGAATTGCACTTTTTCAATTTTCACTTAGCGAGGATTCCGTTTTAGCTCCAACAGATATGAATGAATGACATTATCTTTTGTTCTCCTCCCTCCACAACATTCCTTGTTTTGTCTTGGTGGGATTAACCGATGTCATTAATCTATTGTCACCGGTTTTTTGTGAATTTTTTGGCTGAGACCCAATTATGTCACGCGGGATCTTTATGAATATGAACCCAATTTTCTGCAAATGAGTAAAGAGAGAGCATTCTTTAGATAAGCACGTCACCTAATCTTCTTTGCTCTGATTTCCTTGACCGATGGGCAATTAAAGCGCCTCCTGATGGTTAGCTCTCACTCTGGAGTGGAGCACATCAATCAGATATGGCCTTATCCGAATGCAGGGCGGTTAAAAGACAAAAACAGATGGAAAATATTCAGCCATTTAAAAAAGAGCGTCTATATCAAAATGTTTCAAAAGCTTGTTTAAAGTTAAGTTCATTTTCTCATCGTATAAAACCATTGGTTTTAGTATTGCAGATTTTATTTTACCTTACTTTATATCCGAGGAACTTACTTTATGTCTGTGGTTAAAATTTGAGAAACACCGAAAATGTAACCATCGGTTAGTTTTTCTCGATGAAGCGCGCGGTCGCAAATGCGAATACAAATATTTCGCCAGAACAGTACAGTTAGCAACAATTATTATTATTATTAGCTGTTCAAATGGTCGAATGCATGGGAGTTTAAGCTTTTGAAGCAGTTGTGTGTACTGGCTATGACTCCCCGTAAGTCTTCGGCCATAGACAGCAATCCCATCATATCTTCTGCCATACATGATGACATCGTCTGCACAGCTTACTCCCTAATTCCTCCATATTCTAAACTACTACTGGCAGAACATCTCATTTATATTTATTTTAGACTGGAGACTGGGTTTTTACATACACAGGATCTTAGCTACTGTTGTACTTGTAAAACTGTTCGGAACGCCACCTCCAATTTCTCGACTAACACTTAATTACGGAAAATGGAAATTGCAATCCTGGTGTGGAGTCACCTCCTGCCACCGGCCTTATTGGAAGTTTGTAGGGAGCCATAAAGCTGTTGAGATCTTCTCTTGATGGGGATTTGAACGCATGAACTTTGACATGGCCGTGAAGCGCACTGCCCAACACAAGTGATAACACTAGCCCGTGCATCATTGCTAGGCCCATTTCCGAGATATTTTGGTGCCCCGACCACAGAAACTTATCTTTGTATTCCTTCTAATGACAATTAAATTACCATTTTTAGTGTATTTTTCAATATTCTAATAGGCAGCAGAATATTGAATTGTAATCGACCCCTACATAGCATAATTATAACTCTGAAAACGATATCTAGTATGCAAATGGTATATACTGTATGAGATTTCCGAATTATACCTACTTAAGATGGTGCATGATAGAAGGGGGAGAAAAATAGGTTATGTACATAGTTGAATTCAGTTAATTCATAGTTGAATCAGAATTAAGCTTACTACGGAAAGTTTAAGGTGTTTAAATCGAGCACTGTATTTTCTATGCATTCCAGTGATGCTGTCTCTTATATGTCGACACTATGTGCAAATTACAGCCTCCTACTCTGATTCATCTTCGTAATGGAGCTGGAACATGTTGATCTGGAGGGTCCTGAGTTCGAATTCTGCTGTTCCCTTATGATCATCACAACCGAACAAAGGGTGATGGGTGGTAAGTACCGCGGTAGTCTCAGAAGAAATCGAGGTAAAGTGACGGAATGTGCGATTTCAGCCGTATTAGACTCAATACAAGGTAGGCCGGGTTTAAAACTGACCGAGACGGAATTAAAAACTGCTGTGCCCCAAAGTTAATACTCATAACGGTCTTTCCCTTAATTAAAATGATTTGAAATCAGATTTTATCATGTTTAAGTAGGTAACTTTCGTTCAGTTTCTTTGAATCGGTTAGTTGTTTCGCATTAACACGTGTGACAGTGCTGTGGCGTGTAGACGTCTAATTTAGAGACAAGGTAACCGCGAACAGCAAATGTGGTCCCTTTTTTGTTCGGAGATTTCGTTCTAGAACGCATTCTCTAGGCCAAGGATTTTATTACTCCTTCTCCGAGCGAGAAGGAGTTTCGGTAGAAGTCACAGATTTGCACCAATTTAATGAAGTTAAACGAAGAATTTATTGAATTTTTTAAGAAGCTCGGGAAAGAATCGCATCTGAGGGAAATGATTAACTCTGTTATGCCACCCACTACATGGCGGTTGCGGCCCGGTCATTCGTCACATGGCATGATCCGATGAATAATAATCGAGCAACTCAGTGCTTCATTGCCCTGCAGGTGACTTCATAGTCGACAATACGCCCACGAGTTACATCGTATTCAATTTTAATGCAAATGTCCATACAACCGTCGTCGTGCGAGAGTGCGTACGTAGTTGACTGGTTTAGGTGATGAATGCTTTTATTTGCATAATTATTCACGGGATTATCCGACGCATTAACCGGCCGTAATACTTAGTCTGCAACCTCTGATAAATTCCATACCTTAGGCTCTTGGTCGGCATCCAACTCGAAGGTGACCATTCCAAGTGCAGAGGCCCTGAGCCTGTTTACCTTTTACGAGCATCCGGCCCTGAACCTTCTGAACTCCACTCTAATCAACCAACACAACACCCCTCAGGCTGATGATTACCGCCGGCATCGACATTCGTTTCGCCGCCCACACTCCTTTCCCCATCTCGACTCCGTCTGTGCTGCGGTGCTCCTCCCCGGCGCATGCCTTTCGGCGTCTTCGCACTCGTTATATTTCGCAACGCAATTACAGGCGGACACCTTTACTCTTACGACCGCGTCATGACGGACCGCATATTGGCCCGTAAAACGGGTGATTTTTTTAATGGCCCCTCCATTGCGTCTAGCGCTTCGGGGAGAAGGGCAATGGCACTAAGTGATGTTTCTATAGCGGTGCGCAATGTTTCGTTTCGATATCCTAATGCAATTTGGAAGACTTTAGGGCCGCAAATAAATAAGCTAACCATGCGCTAACGCTATTATTAGATTTTAAAATGACTACGATGTAAAGCAGCGGGTGTTATGGGTTGTGTCGTCCTTATCCACGTAAAAAGTGATAAGATTCTCAAAAAGTAGTAAGGTTAAGCTAAACATTTACAGTCGGTGGGAAGAGACTAGAGCAGATGGGTGAGTACATATATATGAGCAGGCATTCAATGGCGATTGGACCGAGTTGAAACATGAAGGGAAGAATTGCGTATGCGAAATAAGCATTTGCAAAGAGATGTGAATTGATGAGGGTGCGCCAATAAACAGGTTAAGAGAAGTGAGATAGACTGAAACGTGGATACGAGAGCTGTAGGGATCTGAAACCTGGTCTTTGAAGCAAGAAGATGAGCGTAGATGAGAGGCTTTTGAAGTGTGGGTATGGAGATCGGAGGAAATAAGTGGATAGAGAGGAAGGAAAGGAGAGAAGAAGATAGGCTATTTAGACGGCATGGTTGCCGCTGGAAAAGTATGAAGAACTAAAGAATTAAATTATGTAGGGCGATTAAAGACGAAGTACAGGTGAATTGTATGAATAATAGTTGTCAGGGGTCACTCAAGACGTAACCTTGAATGGGTGGGCTACCTATGACGGTGAACTATACGTTCATGAATCTAGTATGTTGCTGGCGTCCATACGGTCTACAAATTGACATCCCGCAAAGTCATACCATCCTCATGTACCATAAGTATGATTTCGTCTATCTACATTGCGATATATTTGTTTGCCGTCATTGAAAATTTGGCGACATCATTTTGCACCGCCCTTTCCTGTATGAATACAATCGTGTCGTAAGAGTGATAGCCCGCCTTTTGTATCCCTATCCGGAAGGATCTGTTGATAATTCTCACGTGATATTTCCTCCCTTAGTTTTCCAATCCCGATCATTTTCACCTGTATTCTGTAATCCCAAATGTGCCTGAAAACATTGAGATCATTCAAATTGTTTCTACGATGATAAATTGGGATCATCCGGATGTTAAATTGTCCTTTTACATAATTTACGTTCTAAATCGTTTCCACTCATTGAGAACATAAATATGAATAAATTGATTGGAATCGAGTGTGATGTAATCCAATTTTAAACATAACGATTGACAAAAACTAAAATTTTGCACTGGTTAAAATAATTTATTGATACCTGAGCATCGATGTATTACGTTTCATCATCACGGATTTTCAATCAGAGGATTGGTTTGCTGCTCCAAACTTTCTTGTTCCCTGCCAATCTCTCCATTCCCTCATAGCTCCTTATGAAGACATTTTCCATTGCCTGTTTCTCATAGCTCACCTTTAGCCTTCCTCGATAATACTACACCTTAATATTTCTTTATTTATGTTCTTCAATGAGCTAACTAATTTCCCTCTTCCTCCAACTACTTCCATCGCCCAACTAATTACACTCTTCTACTTGTGGTGCGCTCCAATAGACTTTACTGCCTACCCGCACTTCAGAGTAATTTGTGTCTTTTGTTGCTCTGCCTATCCAATTTACCTGATGATAATTCGAATAAAATATTTTATCCGGCAAAAAACTGCATTTTTTGGAGATTTAAAACGTTATTTGGACGTGTTTGGGTATCAGCTATATTACTCGAAAGCCCTAAGTTTGTGCAGGGAAACGGATTACACCCTCTTCCCTCAAGTGATTTCACGCGTCGAGTGGTTTGCAGTTAGCCCTCGGGCCTTACCTTCCTTGCATCACTTCACATATGGTCACACGAGCATATATGCAAACTTGCGTGAGAATCGATACCAGTTTAATTGTCAAAATATCGTGCGTTAATCGCGAATTTCACCATGGATTCCTATCATTGGACTCCTTTTCATCTTCCGTTCCTTATTTTACAGGTATTGTTTGCATGCATTTGTATGTGTTTGTATAGTATGTGTGTACGCTATACATATATATTGTGTTATAGCTAGCGATTGAACTAGGCAACTAATGTATTGGGTTGCTGTATGTTAGTCCTATTATTGTATGTATTAATTTGATATGCTATTTATGTATACTTTGTGAAATGTATATGTAATTTTAATCTTGTAAATGTGTGACGAGGGGTTAGTTGGTTGAAGAGACTCTATAGTCTCAATCCCGCCCCAAAAGAAAGACGACTATCCGTCCATCTATCCTTTATAATTTCTTTTCGAGGAAGGCATCAAAAGGGAGAAATTCCCAGATGTGCCCAAGTTTTCTTATCTTTACAGCTTCTTGCTCTCTCAATCATGCTTTCGACTGATGGAATTATATTATGTTCATGTAATTATATCTGATGAGAATTTAATTTGGATATTCTTCTGTTTCAATTGCAAACGGTGATGTGCTCCTAAGAATCCGTTGGGAATGTTTTTTCATATCGCGTTTAAGTTCCATTTATGACATGGTTGTTGTCAACTCGAAATGTGTCTTGTAAGCGACTTTTCGGTTGCTGATTTTTACTAAGCTGAAATGGTTCTGGTAAGCATACTACTTTCTAAATCAATAATTGTTATTCATAGTTTGACTGTGCATTGTTTTATCAGAATGAAATGGATGTGGATTTTCCCTAACACGGTTGACGGCATTACTCTTAAGTTTCGGACTAAGCCCGTTTCATGAGTCACATTGCCAGGAAACGACGCATTCATTCATCGGAGCGGAAGTGTCGTCTTTGTGATACACCGGTAGCGCATCTGGTACCTTATCAGTAATTTAAAGGAACTGTGGGAAGTGCCGCAAAAACTTTAGTCAAGTAATCATGCGCACAGTGCCATAGTTCCACGAGGTTAAAGCCAAACAAATGAGCGTTTTCCTTGGACAATTTCCCTTAGTCCCATTCGGTGCTATAAGTACGTGTATATTAGCCACAATAAACTCAATTATATGACTAGCTACCTTTTAAATGATTAGCATCGATAACGTCAACGCAGCTGTCTCTGACGTGCTATGGGCTGACAGTCTAGCCTAACGTGTCGCCTCTCCATTCACTCGATTCTCCAGGTTCATAACCATTAATCCGTGAAGGCGCTGCTGAAGTCGTTTGCGTCTCTAAGGATAGTTTGGAAAATAGGGTGAGGAGGAATATTTAGGGAGGCTGGGGGCAGGGTGAGAAGAAACTTGGTGTCGGCCGGCGCTGGGCTGTTTGGTCTCTCAGTGAAAGGGGACGACGGTGAGACATCTCAACCGGGGGTCGGTGCGCTACACAGTCCTCAGCGGATTGATGGAGAGAGTAAGGTTTAATTAACAGAATAAATATACTATTATATAATAAATAAACTACTATACCGATTACATCGCACTAGTACTGCAATTAGTTACCACAATGTCTATTCTTGGAAATGAATTTTATGGGTCTCGTCTATCCGATGAGTGTGGTACTAACTACGCAGTACTTTTGCTACAGAATTGTAGGTTCATTTTCTAAAATATATGAATCGAACAACAAAGTAGCAAATTTTTTATTTATTTTTCATAAATTGATCTCTTAGATTGGGGCCTGGATTTGGTCAAAATGCATTGAAACGCACGATGGTTCTCGAGGTTTGTCAATGGTTTTCTCCATACTGCAGAACTACATATTTTAAACCGATCGGCAGCGGGTAGGGTACTGGTCTACTGACAGGTTAGAATCTGGATGGTGGCTCTGAGGACCCACAGCTTCCCAAAATTTCAATGATTTTTCTGGTACCAGATCTTTCAGTGAATCTGAAAGCGGCACAGGGAAAGGAGCCACCCTACGTCAATGTGTGAATTTCACGCGCCCTAGACATGCTTTACCCTCGCAAATTAAATCAACCGACAGGCTAAAATCCTGAATGCACTAACGTAAAAGTACAGATTACACACGTCTGCGGCGCTAGTCAGTTTGGCGATTGATTGTTTATTTTCTATATTCGTGGCAATGGATCTATAAACATCGGAACTGCAATTTAGACTAAAGGCTAACTTTGGATATTTTTCTCCCGGCTAAGATTTATGGCCCTGCTATTCGTGAACCAAAAATACGTTACACATGGTTCTTTAATCAATTTCACGATACTTCGCCGAAAATAGTTTTGAATATTTTTGGCCACTGATCTATTTCATGCTCAATTGTTCATGAATGTCGTTGATTTCGGTGAGTGCACATTCATGCAGCACCATCTATTACCTATTGCATCACATGGTATTATGAAGATGACACCTGTCGCTTGTTTTGTCCCCTGATGTATTCATTCCCTCCATGCCCGTACGTTTAAGTTTTATTAGAGTACTAAAATGATGGCCAATGGGTCAAGTAGACCGGGTTCTGCACTGCAGCGGGGTCCATGAAAGGTTTCATTACTTTCTCTGAATATATTGCCGACTAATATACGTGAATGTCTATACATTTGAAATCAGGAGTCGCCGCTACGGGAAACCAAATTGCTGCCGTCAATTTTCTACTGAGGTTGAGAGAAATGAGATGTGCTAATGGGATGGATCGCATTGATCTCGAATCCAATTGTCCATCATCAGTGAAAAAAGAAACTATTTGCGAAGACATACTATCCAAATATACCCTTGAAGGCGATATAAATTAGCAGCTGATTCATGAAAAAAGATCTTTCCTTCGTCTTAATATATATCAACTATGGTTGACCTCACCTTAGACGGCCAGTTATAATCTGGTAAAATTTCTTACAACAGTGGCCACGGCTATTTCTTCTACGACCGATGGTCGAACTGAAAATTGGAAGTGATCTTGCGTGACGATCTCTCCCTGGTCCATTAGCAAACCTTAAAATATCTTCGATGGGGAAACGATCGATTCGGAAGGAGAGCAACGGATTGCGATCAAGATATTGGAAGTGACCCTATTATTTTTCGAACTATTATTTTTAGAACCCTTGGGGATACCTTCGCTATGTTCCCGATATGGCGCATACGTGTAAGCAAATGTCGCAGATCCAAGTCCTTAAGCCCGCCGAGCTTGATGGAGTGTTTACGTCTTCGGTCGTTGTTATCTCCACCTCATCTGTGCCCATGCACTAAAGAGTGTGATCCGATAAAAGTACTGAATAAACGCGAGTTTTATTCGGGGAGAGATAATGACACGGTTTTTATCGTTTTCACGGTTTTTTCTGCGGTAGTTTGTCATTTCGGGAGAGCACACTTTAGGAATAGGTGTTTCTCTGATTAAGGCTAACTAATGACACAAACAGGTGAGATTGTCATTGAACCGACTGCCGCTTCCTCTCCCAGGCACCATCGCTTGCATTTATATTTACATCCAAGTACACAATGCGCCAGCATATTTCTTCCTCGTATCAAAATCTCAGGGCTTATGACTCCCGCCAAGTAATCTCACCGTCGTGCAAGTATCAATTGATCCATAGTGGTTGCGTAAAGGAAACCGTTCGACAATTGTCAAACAAATGCTGGAAAGTGTTGCGTTCTGGCTTTAGATTAAAAAAATTGGTAAATAACGATCTGAGGTCAGGTTCTTCAAACATGCCGTCATCCTTGTCGTAGGGAATAAAGGGCTTAACGGGAAGGGCAGGGGGGGGGGTATCTCCACGTTGAATTTGACCCGGGGCGTGTGCGAGTGAGGGGTCACCCCACCCCGAAGCGACTCGACTCCTGATTCGTTCGTCGGAAGAGTACGCGCTTTGGGTCGTGGGACTATCGGTTCGTTTTTCCCAAACGATGACATTCGAATCCATCCCGATGGGAAATGTCAAGTGAAGAGGTCGTTACTATTGCTGCAATGCATCGGTCTTCTCGCGGATTTGAAGTAAAGATGACGGTGGCTACATCCTTGGACGCGGAATAATAATCAAAAGAGGAACAATGGTGGGAATTAATGGTGATTTTTCTGCTGCAGGGTTACCGGATGGTGCATAGAAAATTTCAGTGACTCGTAGGACGTCAAAAGAACCTGTTTCGAAGGTTGTTATCGAGGTGAAGACAATATAGCAGATTCTCTTGTCTCAGGCCCCGCTAAACGCATCCTTTGCCATGATTTCGGTGAGGCTGGCTAGAAGTAGCATACACGTGCATACATGTGTGTGCCTGCTCACTGGGCCCTCAGTGAAAATAGAGAATTGGCCGGCGGTACCAACTTCCGAGCACCCCGACTGGGGAGTGTGATCCTTCTCACACTTTGGCTCTGGAGAGTTACCGGGGATTTGTTCGTTCTCAGTTCACTTCTTGTAAGCCGTTGAGGCCGGTTCTCCAGGGTAATGGCAAAATAAGGATCGTCGGACCGCCGCCAGCCCCGATGTGGTCTGCGGCCCTGTCGGTGGTCGTTTGCCTGACTCTCTCAAGAGCAGGCACACAGGTGTATATCGAGTCGCCAGCTAAATGCACTTCCAACTGTTGTCCGACGACTTAGCTCACGCGTCGCGCAGGTGGGAGAAGTAAGAGTGAGTGTAAAATACGAGCAGTTGGTATCGATGGCAATATCTTTATTGCTGGAATGCGAGTGTCATCGCATTCGGTGGTAGAAGGGTGTAGAGCAGAACTAGGCTGGGGCAGAATCCGTCTAATGTGTACTCTTTGAATATTAACCTTTTGCCGGTGAATAATCTACTAACGTTGCGTGCTTTGTGCGTGTAACAAACTTCCTTGATTAAATTAATTGATAAATAAGACCCGATTTGACAGTGACAGTTTGACAGCCTGACCTGCTAATCCAAAGGTCATGGGTTCGTATTCCGCCGAGGAGGGATATCCGTCAACTTGCTTGTGTTATCCTTGATGCTATTCCTTGTTTAAAAATGACTCATGTTAAGGGCTATCTGGCTGTTTACGGATTATTTTCCAAGTAAATCCAATCAATTGTATTTCATATTGATGGTCTGTCCCAAAAATAAGTAGTCTTTTTCTCGTCGCCTTTTTCGACTCAAATGATGATATCCACATAGAGTGTGAGCCTCATGTATTAACAATCAGCGGTAAGTTTTACGTGGGAGTCCTCGAAATGCCGCGGAAAAGAAAGCAATGCGTCAGGAAGGAGATCTTTGTCAACTGGAGCTGCACCACGACAACACGGCTTCACACTCCGCCTTCCTCGTACCTGTACCTGGACTGTACCGAGGCAACTCAAGGGGGCAACGCTGCCCCAGCCGCCATACGGCCCCGTTGTAGCACCGACGCCCTTCTTTTTGTCCCCAAAAATAAAAAGGAGATCAAAAGGCAACCGATTTGGAACCGTATGTAACGCCAAAGAGGCCGTGATAAGGTGCCTGTAAGAGGTTCCCGCTGACTCCTTTGAGAAAGGGTACGGCGACTAGCAGAGGGCCTGGCACCGGTGTATCGATGCACAAGGGTGATATTCTGAAGAATTTTAGTAATTTGTATTTTTATCTGCAGTAATTTGTTTACCGGGTTTATTCTGGTTATTTTGGAGCAGACCATGCACATAATGTGAATGTATTGACGGAATATAAATGAACACTGAAATGTTACCTGCCTGGTGACATTAAATCCATTAAAAGTAGTTAGTCCGCAAAGGGGGTTCAAAAAAACCTTTTCGCCAATTATTGACACTATAGTGATGCCGTTGAAACAAGGTACTCAAAATAAAAGAATGAATATTTTGTACCCTTAACCCTGTGTACCCTTTCCATTAAAATTTTTTTACCATGCTAAGGCTTTGCTAATAAAAAACCATGAGAACGTCTATTAGCCCAAATATTCAATTTTTTAATTTTACCGTATCAAATGCACCGACAACTGTGTTTATTGTCGCCCCATACAGGAAATGTATAGTGATTTTAGTTTTACTATTATGCTCCACCGTTCTATATAGTTTGAGCCGCACGGCAATAACTTATCATTTATCCAATATTCTAAAATTAGTTTTTTTCCATTATGATGTGCATTTGTTTAACTTACAATGCTCCGGGTGGATGGCAGCCTCCATGTTTGTTTGAGCCTTCATTTGGTGGCCACCAAATAGTGCAGAAATAATCGCTAGAGGGTCCGTTTACCAAACTGAAGTTGCACAGAGATTGCATAAGTTGACATATTAAATCCGAACGAATTTGGACAACAATAGTTTTTCTGGACGGAAGTTTCGGTCTTAATCGCAAGTCGTCTGTCAAGCGTAAAACTCCTATGTAAATGTCATGAAGTTTGGTACAGGAACTTGGATAATCATGGATGCATCATGGCTAACCTGATTTTTTTTATACGAATGAAAACAGTATTCCGCATATTTGAAGTTGTCCACTTAAAAATAAATATTTTCGTTGCATCGCAGTTTGGTGTCTGGGAATGTATGTATAAAAGCTCGCGAATGTGGAATAGAATAAGATATGAAGGCGTCATAAATTTTTATAACTAAGAAAAATATTTTTTTTCGTTGGGAATGAGTCGTCTAGTTTCATTTTCCCCTGAAATCTCACCTCAAAAAGAGTGGAGGGAAAAGCTACACGTGGAAGACCAACGGACAAATTACCGAAGAAGAGACATATTTACGGAAGACAATCAGAACTGGCTAGAGAAGAGTGCTCGGCTGAAGTCAACAAATCTTTGCGGAGTAGGGCTGAGGGAATATACCATAAATGAGGGATGGACATTTTTAAAGTGAGGGGATTAAAGGAACAATGATGAATTCCAAAGAAACTGCGGGAGATGCCGCAACAGTAACTTTTAACGGAGTCATCCGCTAATGTGCATTTTAATGCAACAATTTCAGAGCGTAAAAATCATTCGCCTTGACTGGGACTCGAACCCAGATCCCTCAATATCCGGTCGAGTGCTTTAGCCACTTAAGCTACCGAGGTGTCCAGGGACGCCTCGGTAGCTTAAGTGGCTAAAGCACTCGACCGGATATTGAGGGATCTGGGTTCGAGTCCCAGTCAAGGCGAATGATTTTTACGCTCTGAAATTGTTGCATTAAAATGAACAATGATGAGTTAATTCTACCTGTAAATCTCTAAAATCTCAGAGTCTAATTTCCCTGCATCATTCGGGAAATTTCATTTTCGACAACATAAATTGAGTCGCCGGCCAAAAGTCGCGATCAAAGCTGCCGACAACTGCCATTCGTTCCCGGGGGAAAATTCAAATTTTTCCTCCAAGTCCGTCCTTTCCGGGTATCGGAGTTGTGAGGGATGGTGGGGATAAACGAGGACCACCCATGAAATTCCAGTCCCTGTTTCTCCAATATGATCAAGACCACCTTGACCCAGTTTTGATTTCAGGAAAGAGAATTTTTTTCAAAATCCTTCGACAGTCAAAAATCTCAGGGAAGGTTAAATCTTCCGCTTAGTCCGATTTTTTTTCGAATGGGAAACCTTGAACTTCTACCTCCGCGGTCATGAAAATCGCCAATAGGGAAACAGGTTTCATTGTCACACCCACGCAGTCAAACGGGTTACTCCAGCGAGCGTCTGCCTCAGTGCGCGGGAGCCCTCCTCACCTTGGGCGGTATGGAGGAGAGAGGCTTTTTCTGCTCCCTCGGGCCACAAGCTAACAACCCTTAGGACAAAGACGACAACGAATGGCGTCTACGACCTTGGTTTGCGCGTAGCATCAGGTGGGCTGCGCAAAGGTGGACGGATGATACCTCGTGAATTACCCGCCCCGACTGCGGGATGGGGAACGGGGCGACCAACCCCTATGCCGACCGTTTACACGAAACGGATGTGAAGTTCAAATGGTATGACACAGCAGGGAAACAGTTCCAAGTTCGTCAAGGCTTCAGTTTCAGAGGAGAAAATCATTTAATTTTTCAGTTCATTTGCGAGAGGGTAAGCGTAAAAGTTAGGTTTACAAATTAGTGGAAAGCCCTCAATGCTGTTAAAGCAGCATATGTTTCTTTGTAGAAGCAAAGTCAGTATTCATCACTGTTTTCGATTTAGTGGGATGATTTTTTTAGAGCAGAAAAGCGTACGAAAGTGCAGTAACAGCAGGGTATGATAAGCATTCACAAGTCAAAGCCAGAAGCAATCATTTCCGTTTGTCATGAGCTCTCAGTGGCCATTTCATTAGAATATGTGGTCAACCCGGCAGATTGAAGTGGCTTGAGTTACATTGCTGGTGTTACAACTACGCATTTCGCGAACTGCCTTGAGTTATATCAAGAGGCCTTTAGAAAAGAGTTGATGACGGAATTGTATGGATTATTTTACGTATGTATTCAAGTTTTCGCGAAAGAAAAAAGCACGTGGCATCAAGGTCTGCGCATCACAAATATAGGAGTAAGTAGTCTTGGATTTGTCATAGATGATAATTGGTGGTTAATTTATATTCACGTCAGAGGGTTACCGCAAAATGTATATTGTCCGTCGGAAAATGTACATTTTGCTTTATCATAGTTTTATGTACTAAGTTTATTTTTTTGCGAAATTTATCTTGCGGCATCATGTAAACCAAAATACACTCGCGATGCACAAGCGTGACTTCGCCAAACTTACTCTCAACGGCTTTGACGTTCATTTTAACACCGTGGTCATTGACTGACTCGGTCGATGGTCCACAGCCACAGATGTGTGAAAAAACACTATCCATCCGCTTCTTTACGTCCGTGTCACTTCTAATTAGTGAGGCTAGCATCAGGGTGGTCGGATCAAGGACTGCGGCGCGTGATTGAAATATATCGGAGGACGGTGTCAAGGAATGCGTCGACCACGTAATGTCGCGGCCCGCAGCCATCTTAATGAAATACGGTGATGAGAAAGGGAAAAGGCGTATGTGGAGTGGATGAGGTGTTGACCCTCGCGAAGCAGAAAGGAAATCCTCCCCGCCGTACCATGACAAGGTCGTACGCGGAAGAGCGCTCGCTCTCGTGAGAGAGCGAAGACCAAGGGGAGCGAGATGTGGCCGTAAACATCACACGTCGACGATGGCCGCCGCTGCGCACTTGAAAATTCAACGACCATTCCCGCTGGTACGCCAGTAATCACTTCGGTCCTTGCTCTGAGACGGGTAACGGTCCTGAAAACAGCTTACCTAACACGCCATCGTTACGGAATAGCGCCGGAACGCTGTAACTACAAGGTTGGAAAAATATTGCTTCATTGCGGAATTTCGTTCCAGGAGTCTAAAAATATTTGTTTTCGCGACGATTGCGGCGATTTTTTTTCGTGCTTAGAGCGCATCTGTAAACGTTCTCCCGCGATCTTCTCAATTCGGGGCATCATCGCTGCTTCAACCCCAGTTGTCTCTCGAGAGTGGGAGAGGGAGGTTTCAGCGCGTGATTATTATTACAGTCGCCCTGCCCTGGTGGGGGGAGGGAGGGGGAAGATTTACTGCTCTCACTTTTCGTCGGCATTAAAGTAAAACGGGAAAAAAACATCAATCGTGTAGCAATTCGATAACGGACCACGCGCGCAAATGGATGACGCCCAGCAGTCGGAAATCCTCGGGACGCGCTCTGTTCAAGCACAGGGCTACAATTTTCAACGGCTTCTTGAAAGAGAGCATTTATTTTTTTCCAGGAACCGGTACAAATTACGCTAGAAGCCGAGGTTAACAGCATCTGCTTAGAACGGCGATTAAAAAAAAGAGAACAATTACGTTCTCCACGGGGCAATGAGATCTCGACGTGGACGTAATTCCCAACGGTCCATTTTCAAATCTCGAGGTGCGGCGGTGGCGGTGAGGAAACTTAGCGCGAACACGATCTCACAAGGAGAGGAGAATGTTCGCCGCCTCCTACCCACACCCGCCCTCCCCCTCGGCCCCTCAGGGGATTCTCTACCTGGGGACACTTTCGCGTTGGAAAAAGCTCTCCACGAGACTGATATCTAATGGACCGGCCACTGATGTCGCCGCCCGTGAGACGACTTGCCTTTTACGCACACTCCGCCCTCACCTCCAATTGTCCACAAACACTCTTTCCCGGCGGCGGAGGTAAGAGGAACATACGCGAGCTTCGCCACACACAATGCCTTATCTGATTACGTTCCGTGGGAAATTTTCAAAGTGGAAATATAAATATATGTTCAAAACCATTTTCCCGTTTTTACAAATGTTTATGTATGCTTATTTATACCGATTATATATAACTCGCCTTAGCATATGAATGTGGATGCGTGTGCTTCTAACTCCCTCTCACACTGATGATGGCGCATAGGACCAACTAAAATATACGAGTAATGAGTCGCTATTTCTTTTGTATGTTTCTTTTCCGCGTATTCATATTTCAGTGTGTGTGTGTCACATAAACGTTTTTACAAAGAAGCATCGGTGAAGAATATTTGAGCATTATATATATATAAATATATGTACATATGTGTGTGTATATATACTTATACACACATGTGTACACACACACACACACACACACACACACACATATATATATATATATATATATATATATATATATATATATATATATATATATATATATATATATATATATATATATATATATATATATATATATATATATATATAATTTAAACGGAGTTACGAGATAGAGCTAACAAACAAAAATACAGAAACATGTACAAATGAAACTCACACGTATTCCGGATTTTCGGTGGCAAAACACCTTCCTCTGGGGAAAGACTTTCCCTATAGGGCGCTATCTCGCTTCTCCATTTAAATTATTAATCATATCCGTGAGACTTTCCTTCAAGATATAAATAAACCAATTTGGAAAAATATGATATTATTTACAGAACATTATCACCAAAAGTAGTTATTATCCCGAAGGTGGGTTGATTGGTTAGAGTGGAGTTCACCCAATATAAGCCTAACGACGTGTGAAACACAGAACAGGGCAGGGGGTCAAATTCCTTCCCTGTGCCGTCAGTGGTTTTCAAGAAAGATCTGATACCCGAAAAAAGCCGCACAGTTTGGGTGACGCTGAGTGTTTTCAGAGGCGTCCCCGGGACACGAACCTGGCCCTCCCGTCAGTCAGTCGGTAGCCGAACCCTCTACCTTCACTAGGTGCACTAGAAGTCACCAGAATATTAAACACAAGCACACACATACCTTCGGAAAAATAATTGTCTAATCAACAGCACAGTAAGAAACGAACCAAAATTTGTACTAAATTCGGGTCCCACTGTACCCTCCCCAGTTCTTGTTCCCCGAAACACTCCCACATGAGGTGATACTGCGGATCCGAAATTAATTCACAATCCCGTGGTCACCTTCCCATTTGTGTTGTAACTAACTGCTGTTAATTCAGCTGCCGATATAAATAAATACAAATTTCCCTCCTTCGGAGCCCACGCTTCTAGTCGCGGGCGGATACCTTTTCTAACAATACGTAAGAGGGGTTCCCTGTTAGGAAAAACCGCACGTCATAAGGGATGCGTCCCCAGGGGAGCGCGCAACGGATGAATTGAGATCGCCCCTGGCCGGCCTTTCACAGCACGGCACCCCGTCCACACTCTCTCACCTGTGGGCGATGGTGTCTTGGGCGGCGACGACGGTCGGTCCTTCGGCGAGCGGTGAAACGACGAACACTCGGTCGCAACACTCGGAGGTGCACTGCCGCGGCTCGCTTCTTCGTCCCCTAACTAATAGTGCCCGCCTCTTCCTCCTCCGTCCTCCCTCCCTTCCGCCGCGCTCCTATGCCTCCCCCACCCCCTCCCAACGTCGCCCCCCCTTTCGAATCTCCCCGAGGGGCGGCGCTGGTGAAGCCGTAATGTTGGCGAGGCGAGGCTTGGTGGGAGGGAGTGGAGGGGCGGGTAGGGGGATGGATGTACTAGTTGGCGTTGTGTGAAGACAGCCAAATGATTTGTTGTGTGGCGAGGCCCCGAAAGGTGTCCGCTCCGTAGGATGCCAGAGGCGCCACCGATGCCGTTGTGCCCGGTCGGTCGAAACATGCGGAGTTAAAAAGTCCACCCCCAAGTGCCATAGCGGGTTCGGTCGGACGGAGGTCGATGGATGACCCGGAGGGATTCAGACGGTTCTGGTCGTGCGGTGGGATGTTCCGCTGCTGTGCGGGGGTATCGTTGTGTTGCGGTGTGGCCCGAAGCTTTGAAAACTTCAACTCCCTGTTTAACCAGTTACCAACTACGCACGTTTTAGATTTCCCTCCATCTAGTTTTGCGCGTTGAAATATATTATTATGAGGTGTTTATTTTTTATGCACATTAAGATTATTGTTGTGAAAGCTGTCCAATCTTTGGATGTACTGTCATTATGCATTAATTATCAGATCCTCGAGCCAGTTGCTTAGGTGGATAATCGGGGCTGGTGATATGGGCATGTCAAACATGTCCTCCGGGTTGAAGATCCCAACCAAATTTTATATTGCGAGAAGTATTTTATATTGAAATGAAATTTAAAAAACCCACCACATGGCGAACAGATATTCATTCACATGGGTATATATGGGATATTGAAATCTTTTTCACCGAACTTGTAAATGTAATTGTAATTTTTATAGGCAGGTATTAGTGTTCATAAAGAGAAACAATCAAAAGCTAAAGTAACCTTCGTATTTAGGATTGAGTGAGTATAATAGATAAGGGAATTTGCAACGGTAAACCTCAAGGTTTCTTTTGGGCCTTGAGCCATATAAAATTTATACATTGAGATTTAAGATGAATGATCCTTCCCGTGCCACTATTGGGTTTTCTACGGAGTTCATCTTCCCCTTTGGTGTATCCGTATTCTGATAGGCTTCAACTGGGCTCTCACTGCTTCTTTCAATCCTGAGCACCCATCTTCATTTGAGCATAATTTTTCCCTTTCCTTCCTCTTTCACGCAGTAGTAATTGTAGCAGTTATTAGGGGAGGCTACCAACAGCAGAGGTTATGGGTAATTTGGTATGGGTAGGACATTAAGGGAATGGAGGAAGGGTGAAGAGAAACCCGGCGTCAACGAGCCTACTTTTAACGAAAGGCGCCGAGGGGTCCACAATTAAGCTTCCCATCCGACGGACGGTGTACTCAAGGTGCTCGCCACAAGTGAGGACCTCTGAAAAATCCGGCCACCAGCAGGATTTGAACCGGAGCCGTCTGGGTGGGATGCCACTGCATTAGCCTCCGTGCCATCTCGATCCCCTCCTTTCTCGTGTTCCTTCTACGTACTCCCCCTTCAATTATCCTAACTTGATACAATTTCAGCGCAGTCCATGCAATTTGCCCTCCTCCTCCTTATCATCTTCCACAGCTTCCTTTCTCCACCTATTCTCCCTGACACATCGCCATTTCTCACGTTTTTAATGCGTCTCACTTTCTTTATTCTTCTCCAAGGCCAAGTTAAAAATATTTCCAAATAATTCTCTTATGTCTTCCAAATCATCAAAGTTTCACATCCATACGAAACCACAACAACACAAAACACTTAGCAAATCTCTTCCTCAATTCGATTAGAATCCTTTGAGCAGTCAACAATTGTTCTTTCTCATTTACACCCTGCTCCTTCCATCTTCAGTACTACTCCAATCTCATATTATTGAACTATCCAGATATTTAATAGGAACATATTTCACTATATTTCCTTCGACAATAAATTAACGACCGTCTTTCAAACTCATAACTATGGTCTATTGACCTTAAAGTCGTACCACTTTGATTTTATATGGGGTTGTCCAAGAGCATCGGCCAAGATTTGAACCTGGAAACCATTCGTAAAATTCTTCACCCGCTAGGCCACCTATGCTTGTACCCGAAAGAGATAGACATTATATTAGCTGGCGGAGGAAGTGGGAGGGAAACCCGACGTCAGCATTGGCCCACTCCCTGTGTGAGGCATCTACGGTTATACTCGACGGATACTCTGCTGCACTTGAGATATTTCCTGGCGCCATCCCGAAGTCACCTCTGATGAAGAAAGGACGGAATACAGCAAACAAATATCACATAGATCATTTATTCACCGTGCGAGCAGTCATTTGATGATGTGGCATACGAGTACTGTCATCAATTATTTTATGAAATAAGTGATCCTTTTTTGTGATATATTCTAAGTTAGCATGGAAATACAACAGCATCGCATTTCAGCATATGAAAACATTTTCAAACTTTTGGCCCCCGCGAAATCTGTGGGAGCCATTTTTAGTAGTCGGCCCACAATGAATTTGACGTTTGCGAAGGCTTTGCAATTTTTTATAGCACTAGGTCGTTTACGACTACGAATGAGCATATTGTTTCTTTTTTCCTCCCCGGACGCCCCTGGTGGTCCGTGAGCCCCTTGGGATCCCGATCAGTTCTCAGGTCATCAGGTTTTCCAGGAGCCGAACCACAACAGCTATGCCCGAAGTGGGATTCGAACCCACGACCTTTGGGCTAGTAGGCGAGCGTTTTAACGATATATATAGCATTTAGACACTGCGTTATTACAGCAAGTCGGTAGAGTAAACCCGGTGGTTAAAACGTTTGTCTACTAGCCCAAAGGTCGTGGGTTCGTATCCCACTTCGGATATAGCTGATTTGGTTCGGCCCCTGGAAAACCTGATGACCTGAGAACTGGTCGGGATCCCAAGGGGCTCACGGATCACCAGGGGTGTCCGAAGAAAGGAACAATATGCTCATTCGTATTCGCGAACGAACTGGGGCAAAAGTCTCGTAAAAACTTGATATGGAGAGTAGTTATGTGCGGCGCGGAAACATGGTTATTGAAGCAGGAGGATAGACGTAGATTGGAGGCTTTTGAAATGTGGGTGTGGAGAAGAATGGAGAAGGTGAAATGGACAGAGAACAAAACAAATGAGGAAGTACTTGGTATGGTGGGCGAAGAGAGGGGTTTGTTGGAAGAAATCCTATGGAGGCAGGAAAAGTGAATGAAGGGGGTATTGACAGGCGGTGGGATTTTGAAGACTGTAATAGAGGGGAGGATGTTAGGCAGAAGAGGAAAGGGAAGGAACAGGATAGGGATGTTGGATGGGATGAAGGGAGGAAGGAAGTAATCAGAGATGAAGGGAGACCTGATGTAGAGTAGGATATTGGATTTTGTGTTTTGTTAGGAGTCACAAAATATTTATTTAGTAGTTGTCCATTCAAACCTACCTTAACCGGTAGATTACCTTATAATATATATGTTTTTTCTGTATATATATATATATACATACATACATATATATATACATATATCTACATCTACATCTACTCAATACCCCGCAAGCCGCCGCAAGGGCGTGTGGCGGGGGGTGCTAGGACACCACCCATAATTTAGAAAAGAAAAAAAAAATCGCATGCAATAACGAGAAAATCATATATAAAAAAAACATGGCATACATTCATGCATGAACACTTACACCCCACACACATGCAAACACTCAAACTACCAACTAACATACACATGCACCTGAAAGTATACCTAACATCTCTATAGTGTTTAATTTTGTTCCGACTTGTAAATTCAAAGTTTTTAATATTTCTAAAGTGACTTCGGTTTCTTGCTATTATGATTACTGATTGTTCGGGGAAAGAATGAGTATTTGTACCTATCTGTCTTGGAATCTATCTCCCTATATATATATATATATATATATATATATATATATATATATATATATATATATACATACATACATATATATATATACATATATATATATATATATATATATATATATATATATATATATATACATATATATATATACATATATATATATACATACATACATATATATTTATATATATACATATATATATATATATATATATACATACATACATATATTTATATATATACATATATAAAGTTTCTAAAAGCACATAAAGGGGATTTCCAATTGATAGACATTTCAAAATGGCAGAACTAAACATACCATGTATCAATTTTTACGAATATTACACTTCTCCGTAGAGGCAATTCTTACCTTGTATGTGACTGATTTTACAGTCATTTTAGCTTATGGAAAGCACGGTTTTACTAAAATGTTACAACTGTGTTCCATTCTTTTTCTACGAGAAAACTTGATTCACAACATGCTCGACCTATCCATTCAAATGGAAAAAATTGTGGTGAAGTAATTAAAATTGTGAAATTTTTTATAGTCATAGTTCTCGGTAGTTTTATCACTATAGTCAGTGAGCTTGCCAACCCTGGTCCAGGAATGTCTTTTCTACCCAGTTATCAGCCAGGGGGGCTATTTTCAGGTCCATTGCATTGTGTATTCTGATGGGCGAGAGAATGTGGAGGGTGAGATTGGTCTCGAACGTCGTAGAGAGCACTGGGAATAATGAAAATATCTTGATGAAAATTCATTAGATATTGTTTCATCATGGCGCAAGCCTATGTGGAATTCCTAGGATGACTAAGCCCTTCACTGTAATAGGTACTTGCGGAAAAATATCTAAACTTCTTATTTAGAATCTCTAAAAATATTTGCTTAGTTCAGATTTCAATTGCAAATTTAAATAGATGTTGAGAACCCTTCACCATTTCTCAAATTTCTATCGTCTATTTTCTGAACAAAGGTTCTACATGCAAACAAGCATAGGGAGTGTACAAGCATAAAGCATGAAATTAAGTTCTTGACTAGTTAAGAGCCACAAACAGTCTTCCTTGGCATGTATTAATAAATTAATTTTTTCAAGTCGAATCAATAAGGGGATCGGGATGGTGCGGTAGCTTAAGTGCTGCCTTCCCACCCAGAGAGCCCGGGTTCGAATGTCGGAGGCGGCAGATATATTTCAGTGGTATCCCGATCTCTACTTGAGGTGCTCTGTGGAGAGCACTTAGAGTGAGTACACCGTCCTTCGAATGGGACGTTAAGCTGCGGACCCCTTGGCGTCTTTCGTTAAGAGTAGGCTAATGCAGACACCGGGTCCACCCTTCATCCTTTCCTGTCCATCCCTAATGGTGCAAATCACCTCAGCTGTCGGTCGCCTCCCCTAAAACTACGACTACATATTCGAATGTATCAACGCATTTTGCGGAGTAACTTCCTAATATTTATTTTTTGTTCCTCATGAATGATATCGTGTAGCATACTGGAAAAAAAAGGTATTGCTTATATAATCTTCTCATAATCTTATTCTTAAAATACCGGGCGGGTTAGCCAATTGGTGGGTAGCATGGTCGCCTGCTGACTCAAAAGTCTCAGGTTTGAAAAATAAAATATACATTAAGGAATAAATTATACATTAACCTTATCCCTTACGTTCGAACTGATTCCTCATTCGGATCTCTTGATGGACAATATCCGGTACAATATCCGGAGAGATGTATTTGGAAAAAATTTAAGTATCAGTGCAAAGCGTGGAGTTAGATCCTAAGGTTTAAGTGTCGTGAAGTTTTTCGGAGAAGACCCATAAAGCGGAAGCTACAAGAAACCACTTGTTATATAAACGGAAACGGAGTCAAGAGGATGAGTGCCGGGATGCTGGTGGAGAACTTCCTGTGGTGTAACGAACGGATAGTCTCGGTTAAGATATCAACCAAGTCCACGGAACTCATTACGCTACAAAGGTACACCCCTACGAAGTTATGTGAAGATGAGGAAGTACATAGAAGAGTCTACATATGCATCATGGAAGTGTACAAAACGTAAAAGAGAAAGACAATTTAATAATCTTTCTGGTTGCACCTCGGTGCCGAAAAAATAAGTGGGCTGTGTTTCCGACAGAATAATTAGTCATTTCGGTAGAGATAGAAGGGTATCTGAAGAATGCACTTTTTAACTTCAGAGGTAGCGAAGAGTTACAACTTTGAAGATGAAAAAGAACAAAGGCTCTGATTTATGGCAGAAAAAACAGTAGGCAGTGCAAATATTAAACTGGAGAATAAAATGGCGGAATAATTGAAAGAGTTTTGTGATTTGGCTAGCAGAATCAGCACCGATGGAAGGAAATGATTTGAAGGAAATCCCAGACAAGGAGGATATCCTACCAGGAGAAAAATTTTACTGGAAACCGGGAACAAAAGTTTACAAGTAAGTGAAGTACTTCATTGAAATATGCTTCTGGAACGTGGTTCCGTATGGGTGTGCGGGATGCGTTATGACAGATAGAAAAGATTGGAGGTTTTGAGAATGTGGAGCTACAGGCGAACGGAAAAGATCAAATGGAAGGATCGATTCACTAACGATGATGCTCTTCTGAGAGTAGGAGGAGAAGGCAGTTTTAAGGGAAACTCTGAACAGAGGAAGGGATAATCGGGCACATTTCAGCACATGATCGTCGGATGGAAGAAATGTCAAAGGAGACGTGAGCAGGAACTTCATAAGAAGACCCTGGATAAGAGAGGCATGGAACAGAAACGTAAGGGTGGATGTCGAAGGGAAGAAAGATGTGGACTTGAAGAAGTAAGCAGATGAAGGAAGTGAGGAAGCGAACTGGAGAGCGGTGTCCAACACCTCGGGGGTGATGACCATTGATTATGATGATAATACCTTTCCTTCCATATTTTTAATGAACGCCACGTGTTAAATAGGTTCTCTTCCTTGTGTTGGTGAATGATGGGCTCGGTGGATTGGCCGAATCTAAGTAATTCTCTGGTTAAAGGAAGCTGTGTAATGCCTACCTAATAACATTTCCAAAGTTGAAGCTCTGGTACACAATTGCGCCAGCCAAATGGAGTACGTTACAAATGTAATTATTAATCTCTGTCTTGGATTAGCTTTGACCCATTAGCTTTGACCATTGTTGAATATAATCGCCATTATTAATTATCTACTTCACATTAAGGGTTGATAGCAGTGTTTTCATTGCTAGCTCCCCTGTGATTATTTTTGAACGTCATTTTACTTGAGGAATGAAGAATACATATATATTCTCCACACTCTTTGTGTGGACGCAAACAAAAGATATGCGGAAAATACCCTGCATCCATCATTCCTCAAGATGAATTTTCAGGCCTGAAAACATCGAGTTTGTCAGTTGAATAATGGTTATATGGTAGATCGTATGATGGACAGCGACAGAAACCTCAGCCGAGCCTCGTTCATTACGAAACAAAGCACCTTAACATACTACGTGATCGTTGCATCCAAACACCTTTCCAATAAACCATTCAAATTCACGTAGTCTCTGCCTTTTTTAATTCCGTCCAAATTTATTCATTTCTTGCCTGTGACTCGTTTACCCAGCATTCGCCCATCTTTCGGCCTTTAGCATTCCATCGCCATTCAGAATGCCTTTCTTTCTCATTTTTCTTGCCTCCTCCTAACTTCTCCCAACTACTCCCTCTCTCCTCCTCCTCTATGCCCAGCATACTATTCGTTTGTTTTTTTATTTCACGTCACCTCACTTTTTTGTCTACTCCTCCAAATCCAACTTCAATTTACACCTCTCCTCTGGCTTCTATAATCATGTTTCGGAAAAATCTATAACGAAACTGCATATCAAAGCTTTCATTCATATCTTCTTATGGCATTCTCTGTCATCCACTTTAGATAATTCCTCATCTCTAAAGCTCTTTTTACTCAATTAAATTATACTTTTAATGCAATTACAGAATTGCTCACCTCCATATGCAAAACTTCATGAACACATGAGTTGCTCCTCAAGCTCTGTTCATGCCTATAAGACTTCAATGTTTATCTTATCCTTCATGTTCCTTGGAAACTTCATCTAAAACGTTTCGCTATTATTTTTTTATCATTAAATATATATCACACTGCTTCTGCATTGCACTCAGCAGTAATTGTGATCTCTTTCGCAAACTGGTTGACCGAAGCATGATAATCCCCGAATCTGATCTGTTGAGTTACCCTCCAACTTTCATTCCTTTTCAACTTCCTCCAGCCCCAATCATACTTCACTTAAAATTTCCTCCTCATATATAATTGGCAAAATAGGTGATAATATAAGGTCTCTCCCAAAAGTAGTAGGACTGAGTCCATTACAAAAAATGTATTGGCAGAATTGATACATTCACTCAATAGTCTTCGAAGTAGTACTCTCCGCTGCCAGCGGGTTTTCCACGATTCGTAAACCTTCTGGAAGGCGGCGCCCGGATACTGCTAGCCTGTTGTAAGGCTCTCTGTCCTTTCAGCACAGATTTGAGCGGGGGAAGAGGAAGAAGTCTGGTGAGGCTTTGTCTAAAACATTTGGACCCTCACTCACATGTTCGTGAAGGTCTTGGCAGAACCGCGCGCGAGTTTTCTTTTGTTCATTCGAGAGCACTCGCGGCACCAAATTCGCACACACCTTTCTCATGCCCACTTTTTCGATCAAAACTCAATGCACATCACTTTTAGGGATTTCAAAATCATCAGATCTATGCGAACACTTAATCTACGATCCCTGTCCAACAAAACCATCATCCTTGCAAGATTTTCGTCTCTTTTTCAGGTCGAAGAACGTCCTGAAGGTTCAGCTTCTTCAACATCTTCTCTATTCTCCCGAAATAATTTGTACCACTCAAAAACACCCGATCTACCATGGCGTTATCACCGTAAGCAGCCCTCAGCATGTCATGAGGATCTTTCCCGGTTTTTTCCAGTTTCACGCGAAATTTGATGGCGTAGCGCTTTTCCAATAACCAGTTCATGACGAAGCGTAACGAGATCAAGTTGAATAGGTGTCGCAGCCGAAAGGTCCGCTCCCCAAAAAGGCTGGGAGCCATCTGCCACCGGCCTCCAGCCGTTCCCGAGACTCCCCTATTTCGAAAGAAACCACCTCCCGTCCATCCGTCTATCTGGGAAAAAATTAGTTCCACTATCTTTGGGACAGACCTTGTGTACTGTATCTTCCCGCCCTTTCTGTTCTGGTCCATCTTGATTTTCTATCCGCTACCTGGACTGCAGTGCGCAATAGTTACAGGTTTCCAAGTAGTCACCTATCCCTTCCATCTACTCGTACTCTGTAATACAGTCATTAATTATACCTATATATTTCTTAAAACGTCATCTCGCAATCCACAAAAGAACAAGAACGTCCTAGTTATATGTATATAATATTTATTTCTATCAGAGTTTCCGTTACTTCTAAGGTCTCATTCTTGTTAATGACTTACTTCTTAGCTGCGTGTGATTACAAACTAAAGGTCCTTCAAAGCTAACATATTGCTGTTTTTCGCACTTTTGTCATGGAAACTTATGCTGATCGGACGATATCTGGCCAAAAACTCTTATATATATATATATATATATATATATATATATATATATATATATATATATATATATACATATATGGGTCGCGGTAGTCAAGGGTCCATATATATATATATTATTATTATTATTATTAGGTAATCTACCGGTTAAGGTAGGTTTTTCGATGGACATAATAACTAATTAAATAACTTGTGACCCCTGGCAAAACACAACATCCTACTTTACATCAGGTCCCTCTTCAGCTCTGAGTATTTTCTTCCTCCCTTCATCCCGTCCAACATCCCTATACTGTTCCTTCCCTTTCCTCGTTTGCCTAACATTCTCCCCTCAATTACAGTCTCCAACATCCCGCTGCCGGTCAATACCCCCTTCAGCCACTTTTCCTGCCTCCATATGATTGCTCCCAACAAACCCCTCTCTTCGCCCACCATACCAAGTACTTCCTCGTTTGTTTTCTTCTCTGTCCTTTTCACCTTCTCCATTCTTCTCCACACCCACATTTCAAAAGCCTCCAGTCTACGTCTATCCTCCTGCTTCAATGACCACGTTTCCGCGCCGTACATAGCTACGCTCCATATCAAAGTTTTTACGAGTCTTTTCTTAACATCCTTACTCAATATCCCTGTCATCAACTCCCTCCTCCTTGTGAAAGCCTCTTTGCCAAGGGCAATTCTTCTCCTTGCGTCCCTACTACTTTGACCGTTTTGGTCCAAAACACTACCGAGATACGTAAACTGTTCTACCTGCTCTAGTTTTTGCCCTCCTATTTTAACGTTTAGCTTAGCCTTTTTATTTCTAGAAAATCGCATAACCTTTGTTTTATTAGTATTGATTCTCGTCCCATACCTGTCGCACTGAATTTCTAATTCACTCAGCAATGCTTGCAACCCCTTGGCTGACTGACAAACTAAAGCTTGGTCATCAGCAAACCTAACTGATTCCACGAATTCCCCGCCCACTTTCATTCCTACCTCGAGGTCTGCCCATGCCTCTTTAATCATTTCCTCTGCATACAGGTTGAACAGCAACGGTGATAATGGGCAACCCTGCCTTACACCTCTTCCTAACACTGCCCAACCGGACTCCCCGTTCCCCACTCGCACCTGAGCAGTCTGAGACATGTACAGGTTGCGGATTAGCCTCCTTTCCCTCCAATCTATTCCTATTTTCTGCAATATACTCATTAGTTTTTCCCAATTCACTTTATCAAACGCTTTTTCGAAATCTACGAAACAGGCAAATACCTCCTGGTTGTGTTCTATATTCCTCTCGATTAATAATCTCATTACTTCAATGGCATCACGCATACCTCTCCCCTTCCTGAACCCAAACTGATCATCCCCTAAGTTATCATTTGCCCTACTCTCTATCTTTTCTATGTCTAACTTTGTTGGACTAAGCTCTTTACTATACAGTTCCTCTACATATTCCTTCCATCTCTCTTGGATCTTTCCTGCGTCAACTATTACCTTACCCGCCTTATCTCTAACTGCTTTCGTTGATCTCCCTTTCTGACTTCCCGATAAAGATTTAAATTTACTATAAAGCGCACCGATTTCACCCTTCCTCAGCAGACTTTCCATATCCTCGCACTGCGTCTTCCACCATGCTTCTTTTGCTTTATTTGTTGCCCGCCTCAATTTATTGTTTAATTCTTTGTACTTCATTTTGCCTAATTCTGTATTTACATTCTTATATATATATATTAGGTAATCTACCGGTTAAGGTAGGTTTTTGGATGGGCACAGCTATTTAATAAATTTTTTTTTTAATATTTCTATTTTTGCTCGGTAGTACTCACCTCTTTTCCCTCATTCATGATTTTCTCCACCACCTGCGGATACACTTCCCTTGTGAATCCAGTTAATGCTTTTATCTTCCATTTTCTAACCCACCGTCTCTGCCTTATCTTTTTGAAACGTATGCTACACTTCATAATGATTATTTGTGATCAGAGTCAGAGAGATATTTTCTCTACAGCCCGCTAATAATCTTTCCGTGTCATTCCAGTTGATACTTTTAAATTGTATTTCCTAACCCGTCGCCCCTGCCTAATTTTTTGAATCGGATGCTAAATTTCATAACAACTAAACTGTGATCAGAGTCCGCATCCGCTCCCGGGAAGCTGAGCGAATTGATCACACTATTCCTAAATCTGTGCCTAACCAGAATATAATCTAACTGATACCTTTCTGACACCTGGCGTTTTCCATTTATACCTACGCCTTTAGTGGTATCTAAACCAACTGTTGATGATGACTAACACCTGTCTCCTGCAGAATTCAATTGCTTTCTCCCCGCGGTCATTCCTCGTACCTAAATCGTAGTCCCCCACATCTTCACCATCTCTTCCTTCGCCTACAGCCGTATTCCAATCCCCCATTACTATCAAATGTTTCCCTGGAGGAACACACGCGATTATGCCCTCTAACTGATCGTATACCCTGTCGACTTCTTCTTTATGATTGCTTGGTGGCATGTATACCTGAACAATGACCAAGTTCGTCGATTCTGCTTTTATTTCTACTAGTAATATTCTATTCATTGTTTGCCATATGTTGACGAAGCCTCTTCTTACCTTTTCATTCAATGTAATGGCTACCCCTCGTTGGATATGGTCCCCTTCGCCGTTTATTACTCTATATTTATCACTCCAGTAATCCCCGCTATCCTTCCATCTCAACTCGCATTGACCTACAATATCTACGAGGGTCATCCGGAAAGTAGTACCCGTTCGTGCCGCATGAAGTGCTGACGACGCGAGTAGCCGCTGGACGAGGTCAGATAGCTTCAGTGGCTTGTCTGCCTTCTCTGAGCCAAGTTGCGTGACGCTAGCATTGCCTGTGTTGTTTCTGTGATTGTTTACAATGTTTAAAAAAATTGAGAACGCCGCCAGTTGTGAAGTGAGGGCAGTGATTAAATTCCTCAATGCAAGAAACGTTCGCCCATGTGATATTCATCGCCAATTAAAGGAGGTGTATGGAGACAATGTAATGGACGAGTCGTCTGTTCGGCGGTGGTGTCGCAACTTCAACATGGGGAGGGGGAACACACACGACGATGAGCGTTCGAGGAGACCGTCTGTCATTACAGACCAACTGGTGAGCTCAGTTGACGAATTCGTGAGGAACGATCGGCGCGTCACAATTGATGACATCTGTGAGCATTTTCCCAATGTTTCTCGAACAATTGTTCATGAAATTGTTAAACACCATCTGCATTATGCAAAAATTTGTGCAAGATGGGTCCCTCGCGTATCTCAATGAGCTGGCGGCGAAGGACTATGCAGCAGGAATACAGAAACTTGTCACACGTTATGACAAATGCCTTAATTTGCTTGGAGATTATGTTGAGAAGTAGTTTAAAGTATCCTCTTTCAAATAAAATTTTTTATGTTTGTTAATATTTACTTTTGTGTCTTTATTTCACGAACGGGTACTACTTTCCGGATGACCCTCGTATATTTGCTTTCTCCAGCTATCGCTTTGCATTCTCTATTTACCTGTCCTTAACATTGTCCTAACATTCCAAGTTCCTATTCTAACTGATGCGGTCTTCATCTTCTGCGTCTCCTGCGCTGCAGCTGTCGGTTTTGCTCCTTAAAGCTTTCGTGAGATGGCGACCCTGGAAGCCCTGGCCTGACCCTGGCCTCTCCCGCTGCTGGGCACGACACACGGCCGATTGGGCCGAGTCTCGTAGTTTCCAGGAATGGTATTCTCTAAACTGTGCATCATAAATGTCTTGGGAATATGAATTGAGGTGGTTTCCCTTTACCTCCCTAAATAATGATTTTAACATGACACCATCACTTAATGGCCGCACCACTGGGGTCAGGCTTCTTTGCATCCGCCTCACTGAGGAACAGACGCGGCGTGGACTACCTTTCGTCTAGCTCCTAGCCATTGACCTATCTGGCGTGGGTGACCCTACCAGGAGCAATTGCTCTCACCTCTAGGGGACATCGGTACGCTCAAGCCCTTCCACCACGTCAAGGTTGTAGTCCTTGGGAGGGGACGATCTGCTACTTCTTGCTAAATTGTTGTCTTCCAAGTAATGTCCGTCAGGTAAAATGTAATATTTCACTGTTCCTACCAATGTTTTAGAAGCATCACTGGAAGTCTTCGCTCAAGAGACGCCTTACTTTCTCACCCGTGTTCGTTTTGGCACTGCAAATATTTTGATATGCTCTTTCTAAAGCCCTGCTGGTTGCTTGAAGACAATTAATGACTGTTGAGGTATTTTATTACATTACTTACAAATGTGAACTGTAAGATTTTGTAAGACAGTAGGTTCGTGCCATTGATCGTAACTTGTTTAGTTTATTGGGGTGATTATGTGCCCTACTCCTGAGCAACTTTTCTTGTTGGAATCGACTGGCTAAGTATTTATTGAAAGGAGAACGGTGCGTCGTCCGCACCAAACTCCCCGGGAGATCTTGTTGGGATATTTCTCTCCGACAAACAATCTTAAATAGAAATAATAGTGTTATCAGAAAAGCTGTTTTTAAAAGGGGCCAATTGTCTCTTCGAAAGAGCTTCGCCGTTCTTATGATATAATTCCATAGATGTTAAGAATATTATAAACATATTGTTTGGTCATCGGAAGCAAATTTATGATGCCCTGGACCCATGAAGCCAATACCGTTCTGAGAAAATATTGTAGTATTTTTTATCATATCTCGGCAAGTTTAGGGTGAAAACAAAATATTTTCATGCGAATTCTTAAATGCGAAATTCGACAAATTTTCAATCCAAACGAGATGCTTGTTGGGTTAAGGAATCGATGTCGAGGTAATATCACCCCAGGAGCGCGATTCTGGGAGCACCGTAGCACCGTGTGACAGCGTCCCTGCGTCAGAAAGAACAGGACCTTATTGTTGGACTTGAATGACATACATGTATTACCCAAAACCTCAAGAACAGGGCTCCATTGACGAATACAACCTGCATGTTAGAGTATGAAGAAGGAATTCTTGGGGGCAAATCTTATCGACTCTTGATGCAAACCTTTCTATTAATAGCCGCGCGAGTGAAGTAGCTAGCAAATCTATTGTTTTGGATTGAATATGCATGGCATTGTTTGAAAGGGTATCAAAATGAAAGGAAAGGATACATTTCATTTCAAAATTAAGTACCTATTTTCTGGTTACCGATGGCTATTCTAATTTATGACCTTCGAAATAATTTAACTTTAACTACGTTGTATATTTGTTTCTCAAGCGGAACCAAGCATGGTTTCAAGGTTTGTGTTGTAGTGTGTCTATTTTTGTGACATAAAAACATTTAAAAAATCTGCGACGTTCTTCACTAGGAATGGTTTTACGTACCTCGGGGGCATGTGCCGCAGTTTTCATGAATGATGGCGTGGCTATAAATACTACTACAAAGTCTCTCATATCCTTTATTTTTTCGGCCACTGTCTTGCTATGTTTTGGCGAAGCGGAAAGAGTTGGATGAAGTAAAATTAAGCAGTTGAAACTTGAATAATAATTCGCAGCATGTGCGGCATTCAAGTCTCCTACTCGATATTGAAATCAATGTTTCGATTAATTTCACTTCCACGGATCAAAATATTGCTCCTAAAAGTGTAGTGTTCCATGAGTTTTCGAGGTATGAAACCCAACTTATCCGTTAAAGATCAATCATAAGAACATGATTTGAAAAGTCTCTAGAGAGGTAGTATTGGAGATTGAAGTGAGTATCCATTCAGAAAACTATTTTACCTAAGTTTGTAATTATCACGACCCATCGGTCCCACGGTAGCTCTTAATAAACTTGTTGCTTCTAGACATTTATTTTCCTTGCACCCATTCACTTCAAATATTCCATTGTTTCCTTCATAATATCGGTAGTCATTCCAAATTTCCCACTTCCTCTCATCCCAGAAATCTTTCCTCCTACGTGTCTGATGGATCTTTGCATGAAGTCCCTCGACGTAAAGACGCGCCTAATCTTGGTTGCCTTCCCCTTCCTCTTGATTTTCAATATACGTTGTACCTCTCGAGTCCTTTTAATTACTTCCTCATTCTTATCTTATCCTTCGCCGCAGCCACACTACAACGTTTTCGATATACTCCAGCTCATTCTTACTAATTGTCCGCGTTCACATACATGGAAAGTTGCTGCATATGTTACGCTGCAAATCTTCTCCTTAGCTATTTGCTGATACTCCTATGCTTCCAATCATGCTCCCAGTCCTATTTCGAATATCCTGCGTGCAAAATTCATTCAAATTGATAGCACTTCCCAGGTATTTAAATGATCATACTCACATTTATTCCGTTGTGTCTCATCCTCTTCTAGTTTAGTCTCTAAGGAAGCTTCATCACATTCAGCTTTTCTCTTAATTTTCATTTCTTACTCCTACGTCTTCCTTTTATTCTACTCTGTCACTTACTGTAACTCTCTTTGCTTCATCCAGGTCGTTCGCCTATTTGAGTCTTAAATCGCATTCCTCCCAACTCTACCTTGGAGAATTATTCCTAGGCTTTCAGTATAAAACTCAAAAAACTGCAGGGGATACCATGAAATTTGGCTGGTTTCCAAGCTTCCCTGTTTCATTTAACATCTTGACTTTTTCGGGGAACCTAGATTTTGCTCGCACCCCTCCCAACACTATCTTGTAAATTTATCATGTAATCTTTACGATAAGAGACTGTCAATCATCCTTCGGCTTTTTTCACCATCGTCTCTATTCAAAATTTTAATTCAAACAAAATTCTATTCAAAATTTTAATTCAAACAAAATTCTATTCAAAATTTTAATTCAAACAAAATACATTACACTTAAAATAAGCCAATGAAGGAATTTTGTTATGTTCAAAAAATGATACGGTGTGTACTGGCCAAAATGTCATTGGTTTTTTTAAAAAGTGAAAAATCTAGCATTCCCGTTAAACCGGTAATACGAGTGAATCGCCTGGGCATACCGAAACCGTTGCGTGTGGCAACTTTTCCAGCATAATTTTGTAAACACCGTCCACAAAGCTGACAAGTCACAAAAAAATAATGTTTACATATGCTGAAAGAAAGGTTTCTCTGCGTTCATTATGAGATGGGACATTTTAGGTGTCAACATTTCTCATACCTCTATGATGAAATTGAATTGGTTCATTCATCAAATAGCAAATGTTGAACCACGTAGCCATGACGACAAAAATTGTTTTCTTTTAGTATGGTTCTTCAAGTCGACCTTCTTGTTATTTGCGTAAGTAGTAAAATTTGTGTTCCATGTTACTGTTCAGTTTTCTCTGCTTCGGTAGTTCGGATTTTGGAAGTGTTGATAGGCTTGATCAATTTCTTTCCATTCAAATTAAATTTATAGCAAGCATTCGAAGAAACAAAATTTTACAACAATGTTAGTCATTGATAAATCATGAACGAATATTTGAGCGTAGACAAAATCACTGCATAAGAAGTTGTGGTCAGTGTATAATTTCCGAATTAAGTCAATGAAATAAGAGTCATCCTGAATGCATTTCAGCTGTTGAATTAGCTGTAAACTTATTGACACGTACATAATAAGTTGATTCCATAAAAATAATAAACGGCAATGAAAACCACAGTAATCGACCCTAAGGTCGTATTGGTAGGTGGTGGTAAAGTTCGCCCAGTACTAAGCCAGACGGCGTGTGACATTCAAAAATCAGGGTAGGGGGGCCAGTTCCTTTCCCTGTGCCGGTTATGGTTTCTCAGGAAGATCTTGTGCCCGAAAAATTACACAGTTTGGGTGGAGCTGCTTGCCCGGGAGTCGAACCCAACGCTAGTCTAAGTTCGTCGGGTCATGATCGAACGCGTTAGTAGCTCAACGCTCTACTCCTGGGCTATCGCGACCAACGTAATAGTAATAAGGAATTATATCTCAAGGTTAATTCAAAGGCAGTTGTTACATGTAACTTTTTATCACCTAACAACAATGGCATGTGTATGTTTGTTGATAGTTTGTGTGTTTGTATGTGCGTGGGGTGTAGGAGGTTTTGTATGAATGTACAACATGTTTTGTTTGTGGACTGTATGATTTTGTGGCTTTTGCGCGCGGTTTTTTTCTTAGTTACGAGTGGTGCCCTAACACCCCCCACCACATGCCACGGCGGCTTGCGGGGTATTAAGTAGATATAGTTGCAGCACAAGTCCAATGGAAAGGAAATATTACCATGTACTTTTTCTGTTGAAGGTTATTGAAAATTACCATGTCCATCAAGGGATATTGCAAATCTTTAAAAAAATATAATTGGTTGGTTGGTTTACCAATGATAAACACCATCTACATCTACACAATACCCCGCAAGCTACCGCAAGGGCGTGTGGCGAGGGGTATTAGGTCACCGCCCGCGAAAAGGAATAAAACCACATGCAAAATCAACACATAGATGCAAAACTATACCCACAGTGGCGTATACATTCATGCAAAAATCCTTTCATTCGACGCGCATGCAAATGCATGTACTGTTATCTAACAAATAATGGCAACTTAGCATGCAGTAAGAAATTTATCCAAAAACGTGCAAACTAGAATTTGATAAAGATAGCGAAATTCCACTACCACATGGATATGCAACATACTTCAGTTTAATGCCAGAGGTGTATATTGCAAGATTGTTCCAGATTACTGTCTTTACATCATTCTTCCAATTTGGATGCGCATATGCGTGGGTAATAAGCTAAAATAAAGCATTCGATAATATTTTAAGAACTAATTTCATCTATTTTGACTTCTAATGAGAAAACTCAATTCTTCGCTCCTTAAATCCGATGGTTTCAGGCTCTACTTTATGAAAATTCATGATCATTAAATTATGTAAACTTAGTATTTTTTCGTACTAAAACATATTCCACTACAGCCAGTTACGACTTGACGATGTCGCCTATGCATCGTCACCGGTAGTAGTGGAATAAGTTTTAGTGCGAAAAAATACTAAGTTTACTTATTCGTTGGTCTTCGCTCTTTATCGGTTAAAATAGGAATGATTTATCTACAAATGCCGGTGCAGTATGAAGTTTTTCCAGAAGTGAATTACCGACACCGAAAAAACGCCAGTGAAGAGAGGACATCTTTATCCTGGGTTTTGCCAGGATATTTTGTGATTATCTTTAGGCAAGAGACGAATGCTTTGCACTTAAGATTGGAACAATTAAAATATTTGAAAAAGTTTTTGCGCTCTTACGCCACATAATTTCAGTGGACGTAAATATTTGTTTAATTAAAATCACTTTTCCTCATGTCATGATCTGTGTGGATGACCAAAGGTTTTCTACTTAGAATCATTATGACAAAAACAGCTGTCATAGCTCTCTTTTAAGAATGATAGTACCCGTTCAGAAAAGACACTTCAAATTGTTTTAAATGTTTGATCTTCAAAGCTCAAAGAACATAGTCTTGAAAATTCGTTATTTCTATTAAATATATAATGAATTATAACGAGAAAGGCCTCGCCCATGCGCCCTCGTAGCATATAAAATGCCGTCCTTAACTTTTGAATATAATCAATTTTAACTCGAAAACTGCCTAATTTGAAGCATAAAATATCTATATTTTCACGCATATTTTGAAATAAAATGTCAGCATGAGGAATGAAACGAATGAAATTTAGAGCCTATGAAAAATCGATTGAGAATCCTGCCGAAATCACAGTTGCATGATCTCATTCAGCGTTTTAATTTTCAGAAAAATTCTCCAGTTAGTTAGCGATGCTATTTTTATGCTCGCGTGTTGTTGTCGATATCTGGTTATCAAAGTCCCCTCGTGTTGGAACGAGGGACAGAAAATTCTTTTTCACATAGGCTCCCAAATCTGTGACCTCAGTAGCGGGGACCATGAGCTGCATCTCCATGAATTGATAGGACTTTCCAGTTCTGCATAACCTGTAAGGTGGAGGTCTATCGTACATTAATCATTGTGCTTCATTTTCATTACCTCCTTTTTTGTGTAAAAAAAAGCTGAATTATTGGGTGAAATTAATACTCGTTTTCAATCACGATTTCCGGCATAAATTTACACGTTATTTGAAGTTTTTAGTGAATATTTTTTCCCTTTTCCCTTACCCATCCCCACAAACATCTGCCACATACCTCTTTGGTGGATCGCCGGATATTTATATAGACTTAGATTTATGTAGATGCAATCATAATTCAGTCTTTTGTTTTATTTAACCAAGGGCTACTGAAACAATTAAGACTGATCAACAGCTCTTCAATGAACTTCATGAAGAAGGCCGATTAAGAAAGAAACGCGAAAGATATTGCGAAAAGGTTTAATCTACGAGCGTAGCAGTGTATGAAAAAGTATGCTCACAATGTAATCGTAATTTTTCCTTTAGCCCTCCAAATTCCACCGAAGTCACAACGGCTCCGTCATGTGTATGGGTGAACAATTTTTGTCTGCATCCTAAATCGCCAAGTGATATGATTCATCAATTATTATCGCCACGCAATTGTTTTTCGAAATTTCATTTTTAATTCCTCGAGCCGTGAGTTTACTTGCAGGAAGTGTGAGGTCTTTCTTTATATCACCAAAGATAACTTGAGATATTATTAATGTTTGAGGATGTTCTTTTATGAAATGTCACCCTTAAATTCCTCACTGAAGAACCCAATAAAATTTCACCATTTTAATTGGGTTAATTTTCGTTGCGCCTACGCAAAGCAATGTCTTGTTTTCTAAGATAGCGAGAAACTGTAACGAATCGCCTGTTTCCCTATTTGTGCTTCATTTCTTTGGCTTCCGTAATATAATTCTCTTTCTCAAGAAATATTACACCGTGAGCCTCTCTTCGTGTTTCCAGCCCTGTGAATGTTATGCGAATCATTATAAAAATTCCATTCAAAGTGTTTTCTCTTTAGAAAAGAGGAGTCACCGCCAGAAAAATAACGTATTGATTTTTGAACCCCCACAAGATTAGGAATCACTTTGGTGTACACGTACACTGAAGTTCCGAGTGTAGTTCTTCAGTTCAGTCGCTATATTCATGAGGTACGTCGGGTATCATTGTCAATAGTCTCGCATGTATCCCCATAAGACAGGACACTAGACAACTATTGCTTTCAACCACACAATCATTCAAACGCATTCAAAATCGTTGAAAAACACCAGGTAAATTTTCACACCCATTTAATGTAATGCTTTGCCAGTTAAAGAATTTACTCTTTAACCAATTTACTTTTCATGTCAGTGAAAGCGCGATGTCCTTTTGATGCGACGCTTTCACATCATTATCAGAAGCACTATATTCGAAGCGTCGAAACCGGTTAAGTGTTGTAATAAATAAATAAGGAAATTAACCAAGTCTCTTCCAATCATTATGAGTAATTCCAGAAGTTCTCTCGGGTTTCCCACCGGGTCAGGTTGCAGTACACCGACGTTTCGATGGCTGACTCTGCCATCGTCCTCAGGGTGAAGTTCAGAGCCGAACGCGTGTCATACCGCTTTCACGGCTTTATTGCAGAGGATGCCTTTTATCGGCTTTTGCTCTATGTCCCTTTTTGATGACTTGTTTAACCCACTGTTATTGTACCTGAATATTGGTAGTCGTCTATTTTAAAATATTATGCGGTCTCTTTTGTTTGTCATTTTTTGATCCTTTGTCAATTTTTGTATAAGCTAATGCCGTGCTGCTGTTTTCTTTTAATTGATCATAATAGATCTCGCATGATGTTTTTATTATTTTGTCCAGTTCTTCGTTCACTCCAATCTGGATATACATATCTTTTATTTTAACCCGTGGTTTAGTTCTATGAATGGATCGTAGTATGTTCCTCTCTGTTATTTCCAATTTTCGGTAACATCCCTTACTTAATAGGCCCATCCATGCTGGGGCTGCATAAGTAAGAGTTGGACGAATTACTGCCTTATAAATATGATTTTTAATGCTTGGAGGCGTAGCCCTGTTTTGGAGAATTGGCGCTAAGCCTGCTCGGCTCGCGTACGCGTTGCCCGTTATCTTTTTTACATGTTTGTTAAAATTAAGACAGTTATCGATTGTTACCCCTAAGTAAGTGGCTTCCACATTCCACTCAATAGGTTGTTCTCGTATTCTAATACATGGTATTTTTGGGGATTTTATATACGGCCTTTTAAAAATTATGGCTTTCGTTTTACTCGGGTTGACCGTCATTCTCCATTTGGAGTACCATGTAATTATGGAGTGGAGCATATTTTGGGCTCTTTCACGGGCCTTTTTTAAGTTTTTACCTTTCGCAATTATCGCTGCATCGTCTGCATATAGTGCTGTCAAAATTTGCCTATTGTCATCATCTATCGGGAAATCCGCCGTAAATATGTTAAACAGGAGTGGGCCAAGGACCGATCCCTGTGGTACTCCTGCTTTCACTACCCTTTCATTACTCAGTTCCGAGTCCCATTTAATTTTGAATTTTCTATCATCCAAATATGATTTAATCCATTTTTTTGACCATTCAGGGTATTTCCAGTTATCCATTTTTTGTAGAATTCCATCGTGCCATACTTTGTCAAATGCTTTGTTCAAGTCAAGGAATATTCCTATTGTCCATTCTTTTTTGCTAAAGGAGTCACTGATGAAGTCTACCACTCTGTGGATTTGATGGGTTGTTGAGTGTTTCTCACGAAACCCGAACTGCTCTGGCGGTATTATGTTGTTTTCATTAGCATGTCTTAATAATAGTGGTGCAATGAGCCTCTCTAGCACTTTTCCAAGGTTCGAAGTCAGTGAGATAGGCCTGAAATCTTTCTCACTGATCGTTTTCCCTCCCTTCTTTGGAAGACACCTTATGATAGAGTGTTTCCAATTTCCGGGATAGTGGCCTAGTCTGATTGATGCATTGGCGATATTCCTCAGGAATTTGCCCGCGGTAATTGGAATTTGTTTAATGGCTTCATTCGTAATTTTATCGTCACCAGGCGATTTTCTTTTTTTCAGATTTTTTATTACCTCGACTATCATGTTCATTGTTATCTCTGGTAATTCGTTTATTTCGTCTGGACCGTAACTTATGGGTACTATTGGTGTTTTCATGCTCGCTTTGTTTGGCTGAAAAGTTTTTTCTAGGTAATCTGCCATGTGGTTAGATTTACCTTTGGCGTCACAGATGATTTTTTCTCCGGTCTTTATATTTGGATCAGCTGGAGGGATTTTCTTCAATCGCCTTGCTAGTTTCCAGACTGATCCATCTTCTACGCTGATTGACTCCAATTGTTCTTGCCAGTAGACCTCTCTGCTTTGCTGTATGGCTATTTTGATTTGTCTGTTTAATTCTTTTACTTTTAATTTATAGAAGTGTGTACCGACTCGGAAATATTTTCGCCTATAGAAATTCCGTTCTTTAATTAGCCATTTCGTAGCCTCGTCTAATTTGGGAGCACCTTCTGGTCTCTTTTTTTTTATTGGGATGGCTTTTTCCATTCCCTTTCGTATAGCTTCCGATAGTTTTTCGGCCATATTGTCTAATTCTTTTTTCGTAGTCAGTTCTGTAGGTTCTTTTTCCTGAGTCAGTTCATCAGTTATTAATTTCCTGAAAAGATTCCAGTTAGCTAGGCCATAGCACATTTTAGTTGCCGGTGCCGTTCCTTCTATTATGAGAGGTTTTGTCCCGATATTTATTACGACCGGAAAATGATCGCTTGTGAGGTTGTTTATAGTAATCGCCTTGGCTGGTCTCCGTAGGTTTTTTGTGATTGCGAAATCAATTACGCTTCTACCCCCCAATCTCGTTGGTTCTCTGGGGGCAACTACGGCAGCCGTGTTGTCTTCGGTCCATTTCTTGAGGATTTTTCCATTTTTGTTGTTATTGGGGCAATTCCAGTCAATATTTTTTGCATTTAGATCTCCACCGAGTATTGTTATATTTTTTTTGTCAATAATTTTGTCTAATTCTTCCGTTAGGAGTTTCTTATTTGGCGGCAGATAACACGAGTAGGTTTTTATTAACCCTACCTCGGTTTCAATTGTTACTCCGACACTCTCGAGATTTTTATTTTCCTCGATTACGATGTCACTTGTGGCCATATTATCTCGTACCAGGATGGCTACGCCTCCGGCTGCTTTTTGATTTTTGTCCATATCTCTGTCTTTCCGTTTAACTTTATAACCCGTAACTTCCCATTCGGACTCAGGTCTGAGGTGGGTTTCGGAAATGAGGCCTATACTTATTTTATTACGATTTAGAAAGTGCGAAAGTTCTGGGGTTTTGTAACCCAGTCCACCATTCGCATTCCAAATCATTATGACCAATGATTTTTTAGCGGTTCTACGGCCCATTTTGGCGTAATGCTGCTATTAAAATGTCACTGATTTTTGTCATCATGTCTTGCATGATTTGCATTTGTGTTTGCATCATTGACCCAAAGTTCGTCAGGGCTTTCACTAGGTCATTCATGCTATCCTTCGTTTCGGCCTCATTTCCGTGTTCAATATTTCGCGGGTTTTCTTTAATTTCCTTAGCTTCTTTTCTTTTTATCCACGGGCTATCCTTGGGCGCTGGGGTGAATAATTTCGCCTTTTCTTCTGTGGGTTGTTTCTCCGAGGGCCGTTTGTCGTACCTTTTTGCTGCTTTTTGATAAGCCTCGCAGTCGGAGGTATTTGCCTCATGCTTCCCGCCACAATTGCAGCACTTGATTGGTCCGGTCTTTGGGCAGTCCTTCCCTTCATGTTCTCCCGCACACCTATAACATCGGGGTTCTGCCTTACAGTATCTGGAACCATGACCGTACCTATTGCAACGGTAGCAACGTTGCGGTGTCCTATATATAAATGGAGCTATCGATACTGTATGACTGCATAAGTATCGTATTTTTTCAAAAATTTTTACGTCAAATTCCCCTCCTTTTTTTACGGTTGCCACATATATATCCTGGTTTCTTTCGTTAATTGGTCTAATGTCTAAACAAGGAACCTTTTGGACAATTAGTTCGTCTTTGATGAATTCAGGATCAATGCCCTTGTCAAGTCCATGGATAACATATCTTGTTATCCCTTCTCCCTTTTGTGACCAGGTTACGTATTGTGCCTTGTTTCCGTCCAGAAATTGTATGACTTCGTCATAATCGGATTTATTTTTTAGTTGCAGTCTTGTCCCGTCATTTGTTTTTTTAATAGTAAATGATTTGTCCCGTGCCAAATTCCTTATTTTTCTAATAAATTCCGTCATATGAAGAATTTTATATATGACGATAGAAGGTGGCCACTTACTTCTGGGAGTAACTCCGTGTGTCTTTGCATCGGCGTGTGGCATTGCGTCAATTTTATCGTCTTTGTTTTCGTTTAAATTTAGGAGGGGGGAATATTTGTTTCTCGTGTCTATTGCGAACTTTTCTCGATTCCAGGATGGATCTTCCCTTCGTCTCTTCTTCTTTGTCTGTTCAACAGTTTCAAAGAGCGTATCGGCGTCATTTTCCGTCAAAATAATGTCGTCCATGTTGTTACACGTTCCTTCCGTGATTGGAGGGTGGTCAATTTCCGCTTCTAATTCAATTTCCCTTGTCTTTTTCTCTGAACTAGTTGCGTTCCTTATTTGTGATGGCCGTTTGCTATTGTTTTCAGCGGGAAAAAGAATCGAAGTAATTTGCGGGGGAAGTATTCGCTTCCCAGCATTGTCATTATTCCCAGTTTTGCTATTCTTAACAGGGGACCTGATCATTTTGTCCTATCTTAGTCTCCCACTCGAAAGCTATTCAAAGGGGAGGGAACGCGGTTCTAAGAGACCCCGTAGTGACCCCCCCAACCGATCCTGTCCGACGAGCGGACAGGGCACAGCTGGTCTGAGCCAGAGATCTCACTATCCTACCAGCTAGTTCCCTAATGAGTGGAACTCCCCTGTTGCCCTGGAAGTGCAAGGAGGTGCAAGCCCTCTTTCCAGTTTGCAGAGGAGTGCGACCTTTTGGGGACACGAAAGTGACACCACACCGATGGTGAGAAGGAGGGTCTAAGTTAGCCTCCCCCACCGGGCGCTCACTTCGTTAGGGCCTATCTCTCGTGGGAGACTATGTAAAAAATTTTTAAAAACCTGCCAAGATTCGCCTGGGTTCAAGAAAGATCGCCAGAAGTTTCCTGATTGGACACTTACCAACTTCTCAAAGAGAAGAGGGGAGAATGGTTACGAGTAACCCTCGGTCCAGTTCAAGAAACCCCTGTTGTCTGAAGTTCAGAGCATGAAAAAGGCCTGGTATTTATACTCTCCGCTAAGGCTCAGGTGTGCCCTGATTGGTTGGAAGCGTTCATGTGCTCCGCTACGGCCAATCGGGTGCGTTCCCGTGCATTTTTTTATTTTCTTTAGCACTGGCTTCCAAGTGTTACTGACTTGGAATCCGTTGTCTCTGCTGAAATTGTTAGTGTCTAGTCGGATTTCAACGGCTTCTTTCGCCACGCGATCCCAGTAGCCGTTAGCGTGGCATAGCCTCTTCGTGCCGGTGAAGTTGATTCTGTGGTCGTTATTGAGGCAATGTTCGGCGACCGCAGATTTCGCGGAGCACATTAACGCTTCCAACCAATCAGGGCACACCTGAGCCTTGGCGGAGAGTATAAATACCAGGCCTTTTTCATGCTCTGAACTTCACCCTGAAGACGATGGCAGAGTCAGCCATCGAAACTTCGGTGTACTGCAACCTGACCCGGTGGGAAACCCGAGAGAATTTCTTGAATACCATACGCCGGGAAAACCTGAGATCCTTCATTATGAGTAAGTTTCATCGCGTCACAGCGCCTACCATGATTCTAAACGCATTCAAATTTACTTATAGGCCCGAAAACTCATTTTTCAGCCTAAGTTTGAACTTTCCTAAATAATTCATCGAATGTTTTCCACAACTATTATGCTTCCCTACCAAGCACAACAATGACTTCACGTCAGAATATGTAAGTGGCATTCTTCACGATTTAAATATGGCAGAATTGCGTGTAAATACAGGGTAGTTACAGCGAACGGGGTCGTTCGGAATTCACTCATCTCACGCTATTTGAATGCAGCCGTAAACAAAATCTACATCAACTTCACCTTCCACTTTGGTCATTTTGAGACGCCTATGATTAGGTGGCGACAAAAGCGGAAGCGCCTGCAGTGACGGTTCATTCTTCGTTTCACTTCAGAGGTAATAGGTGCATTTACGGTCCTCGTATCGTTAAATTTATAGTTCTGGTGGATGACACGATAGGAGTATGACACTATTGTACAGTATATAGGATGACACTATTGCCGTATTAGTCGAAAAGATGTCCCACTGCATCAACGTCAATCGTCGACTTTGAAAGATGATCCTGGAAATATTATGTGGGTGGTAAGTGATTAAACGGTGTATTTATATGGATACAAACAAAAGGAAGTAACCACATTTAAAATTTTAGATTCTTGCCACAATTTTTCAAGGTGTAAATATAATTCGCCTTTACCGGGCTTCGAACGCGGATCCCTCGATATCTGGCCGATTACGAATACATTTGACATTGTATGCAGGTCATGCATTTTGTTCCTTTAAAAGACCTAAAATTTCGGAAAAAATTAAACATTTTTTTGATGAAATAATGATTTGGGACTCTTTATTCTCTTCCCCTCTTATCCAACGTTCTCTCTTCTACAGGTATCACGGCCTTTATCTCTAAAACACCTACTAGCATTCAAAAACCTTCTCCCTTTTTCTCGACCTTTTTCTTGATTTCCCCCAATAGCTTCCTCTGTTCGCCCAACACATTTAAAAACTTCAGTCTTATTTCCTCCTTATTCAACTTTATTTCCTCCATATTTACCAATGCCACATTTATTTTCCAAAGTTTCTCATCCTCTTGCCTCAATGACCATGTGTATAGATATATATGATTTCGTCGAAGTAACACGGAAGTGTTGAATAAAAAAAACTTGGACAGCAACAAACAATATAATAACACATAAAAAGAGCACTCACACGTTATTTCTTAATAATTTTGACGGAATTTAGCTGTCTTCAGCAGCACTGCTGTTTCTTCTGAGGAAGACGGAGCTAAATTCCGTCAAAATTATTAAGAAATAATGTGTGAGTGCTCTTTTTATGTGTTCTTATATTGTTTGCTGCTGTCCAAGTTTATATATATGTATATGTAATATATATGAATGTATATATATATACTGACTATAAATGTGTATATACCTGTATATATAGAAAGTCAGTGCAATCGATATGGGTGGAAACAGCCCTGTTTTAGGCTATGTGTTTGTGTGAATTTCGCATTTTCAGATTAAGGGATGGCAGGTCTTTTTCCCTATGTTGCCTAAAACTTTTCAGAAAGTAATGGTTATCATAAAATCACGTGATTTGGATTTGCCTGAGCGTCCAGTGTTGAACCCTTGTCTTCATTCAGTAGCGAAACCAAATGGACTCTCATATACTTTTCGTTCAAGAAAAAACACGGACTTGATGAAAAATCTCCCACTTCTTCATAAATTCTTCTTAGGCTTAACCAGGATGTTGGATGCACATTCTTTCCTTACTGTCCTCTCTAGACCAAGGATGCTAAGTCAACAAATGTGGTCCTAAGCCTGAGAATCAAATGATCAACTCAACACTGTGAAAAATGAAAGTGTGTTCCCCTCTGCGTTTTATGATTTTCCTTTGTTGGTCTGCCTCGCACGGAGTGCGTTATCCCCAGTTGAGGATAAGCCAGGCATCCATTAACTATGACCTCCATGCCAGTTCCCAGATCTCATTCCCAGATGTCATTAGGGCAATTAAGGTAATTATTCCCTTCGACGAGTTCGGATGAAACGGAGGTGCTTTCGATTTAACGACCGATGATTCACACCAAATCCGAGAATTTTCTTCTCCTTGTTATTCCGCAAATGGAAAATTTAGTATCGTTTTGAATCCCCTTTACGATTCATTGTTATGCCCATCATTTAAGTACCCAACACTACATCCCCTTTAATATTCTGTGCGTTATGAAGTTATGACACACTCTTTTAGTTAGCTTTTCTCATAGGTGATCATTCCTAAAGCCAGCCTATGACCCCATTTTTTCGAAACGGCCCAATTTCTGCGAACATATTTGGGCAATGACTTGGTTGAGAATTTCATCGCTCCATCAACCAATGGTAGCAATTCCATGACTGGAATAGCATAGAAACGGAAAAGTGTGAGGGAAGAGATGAAAAAAAATGGATCCCGGAATGTTTCTGAAGTAATTGTTAACAAATTTTGGCGATTAAGCCAAGTTCCGATCTTGTTCTCTGGCATTCTCCTCTTTTGAGCGATAGTGTTTAAAATCCCAACTTTACAGAAAAATACAACGTGCCATCTTTGTTGTGTTCACTCAACTTTGATAAGCTTTTAAAAATATCATTAAGTGTATCTTGCATTAGGAAATTATAATTTTCTTTTAATATACTTTTTACTCTTAATGGGAGATGTTGTGTTGATCAAGTGGGTAGTCCACTTGGATAATGCACTGGAGGTGCCGGGTTCAATTCCCCGGTTGACGCCTCCGTAGACTATAGCTGTGTAATTTTTCGGGTATCAGATGTCCTTGGGAGGCCACAGGGAAAGGAACTGGCGCCCAGTGGCCTTAATGTGTGAATTTCCAACTCCGAATAGGGCCTAGTATTAGGAGAACTCTACTATCACCGATCAAAGCATCCTTTGGATTGATTGCCTGCTGTCATTGTATGCTATGAGATCACCGATATTCAAAGTTACGCAGTGGTGGAAATATTTTGGTACTTATCGAAATTTTTCTGTTGGTTTGAGCTTGGTAGTTTTACAAACATATTTGAGTAGGAAGATGGCTTGGCCTTAGGGGAATGATAGCTTGCCCTACGAAATCCCTTAAACTGTTGATGACCGATTGGTAGCAAAACGGCATCAGCAAAAGGGATTGCGTAACAACTCCAGAAACTTGACGCCAATAAAGCTTCAGCTCTGAAAGAGTTCTTAAGCGGCATGCTGAAACCATCGCACATAACTTACAGCGCTTACGCTTAAACTCCCCAAGTTTACGGCAATAGGTTCATTTTAATCCGATTGTAAGTCAGTTGCCATTCTTCCCTTATGAAAATTTCCAAATAATGAAGATCCTACGAATAACTACAGACAGCATCATTGACCTCGAAATATTTCAAACTTTTATGGACAATTCAGTTCCAGTTTCAAATGCTCTTTTTCGATAGTAAGAGTACATTATCACAATAGCCCACAAGCCGCCGTAAGGGCGTGTGGCGGGGGTTTTTAGGGTATATTCAAGTATTTTAGAGTATATTTTTAACCGATGCCAACTAGGATTTATAAAATGGGTGTGTTTCGCATATCATTTAGATGTCTTATTTGAGCCTTATAAGATCGAGGAGGGAAATACATACCGGATACAGTCATCAGATGCCATACCAGCCATTCAAAAGTTGCTTGCCACACAAATGTATGTAAAGCTTAAATTTTATGTAATAAATGAAATATCGCATTGAATGAAGGTTCTGTTTGTTCTTGTTTTAATATAAGCGGAAAATGGTCATAAACTACGGTGATTTTGGATTGAATCCAGTGTGCCAAAGAACCTTGTGACGAGATACCTCAATTTCGCTTATATTCATTAGCAGTATTCAAACATAATCATTAGAACTAAATTTTTTCGGTGCCCTTATATAAAATTATCGCGCTGGGTTTAGCTGCATACAGTAACCTGGAACACCATAATTTTGTGATCAGCACCCGGAAAAGCCATTGTGATGAATGGAAAGATAGGATCTGCATGTGGGTATTCCGAGAGGAAATGCATAGAAAAAGACCACGGAAGTATGTATTCATGAGAACGTAAGAGCTAAATGATTTTTTAAATTGTATAGTTCTATGATGGTTTGTTTTGAAATTGTCTTAGAACGATGATACCATACAAGTGATGTAACCATTTATTTATTCACAATTTTACAGAAAAAATAGTTCCTTTATTTACTCGCTATAGAAGAAGATAGAGATCAATGAGGGAGATGAAATTCATCAAGATCTAATAAATGTGCAGGTATTGAACCATTATTTGAGGAAAAGGGATTGACGCTTCGCGCAAGGTTTGATCGCTGCGACACGTACTTAAGTTTTATTTCCCGTGAGTGGTAGAGTGGCCTCGGATGCAGTAATGTTCAAAGTAGAGTAAAACGCCTACTGACTTAAGATTCCCGCGTTCTAGTCTAGGTTGATTCGAAAGTAGCTCCATGCCTACGGATCATGACCTTTAAATTTGGTGACCCGGTCCTACTGAGACGTTAAATTGAGGACTTGAACACAAAACTGATAAATATAACCTAAATTCATTTAAAGTCATTAAATTATACCACAGAGGCAAATCTACGCACAGAATGTACAACTTAAGGTAAGGAGAGTGTGCGTTTCCCCCGCGACCTTAAGAACGTATTTGGGGGCATAGAACACCTCGGTATTCAATTCAAGCAGACAGGGTACACAGGATGCGACTTAATATTAAACCAGGGATGTACGCATAGTAAATTTTTAATGTTTGAACCTATGTACCGTGAACCTTTTTAAATGTTCCTCAATTTCCGGACGAATCAGTTCTTTGGCATCCGTGCCGTTTTCCTCCCTCATACTTTTCATCCAGTAAGGCTTAAGTAAGGATCGGAATTTTGCGGTAGCTAAAGTGCTGGTTTCCAACGCTGTGGGCCCGGGTTCAATTCCCGTCGGTGGCAAATATTTTTCAGCGGCATCCCGATCCCTACTTGAGGTGATTTGTGGAGAGCACTTTGAGTGAGTACGCCGTCCGTTAACGAAAGGCATCGCGAGCCCCTTGGCGCCTTTCGTTTAGAGTAGGCTAATGCCGACGCCGGGTTTCTCTCCACCATTTATCCCCTCCTGCCCATCCCTAATGGCGCAAATGTTATCAGCTGTCAGCCTCACCTAAAACTAATAATACTACGACTAAGGGGATATAAAATGTCGTCCCTTGTATGGTATCGGAAAACACTAATGAAGGATCCATGCTGCTTCCGGGAATTGCCATAGGAGACGCTGGCTAGCCCTAAGTGCTCAGATTGGTTCTTTCAAATCGCGATGCAGATCACTTAGACCTGGACTGGGGGCGAAACAGTTGTCTAAAAATCAACCTACGCGACGGCAACTCCCGAAAGCAGCATGGATCCTTTATCAGATAGACGTCGTGGAAGCCTTATTAATTTTATCTGAAAACACTATTCTATGGCAATATGCAGAAGTTTGCCGAAGGAGAATGGACCGGTTGGGTAGTTGTGGACTGGCTGGTGAAGGGGCATAGGTGATTAACGAACAGCTTCCAACGACGAAGTAAGGCCAGTTTCCTCTCAATGCACAACCTCAGTTTTCACAAATTTCTAATGCTTAGCAGATGGCACCGCTTGAATTTGAATTGAGGGTGTTCAGAAGAACTGTCCCGACTTGAATCCGAGGAAGTAGCCGGACCGCACCCACTCGGCTACCATGCTGCCCCATCCTACGTAGCCTGAAGGATTGATTGCACTGGGTACCTGGGAAGATTTAATCCAGTGAAACTTTTATTTGCGTTTCAGCGCTTGGCAAAGCGCTCTGTGGTCATGACCAAATAAATATCTTCCGTGAAATGCGTCTTCACGTGTACGTGCCTCTCTCGGCCTGCTCTTGCCTTCAGTCAATTTGTTTGTTTTCGTCATTCCTTCCTTTGATGGGACTGTAAGGGCAACGAGTGGCGGGAAGGGAAGGGGGGGGGGCGAGGGTTGGGGTTGGAAGATGCTCCGGCTTAATGCCGTCGATGAATTGGTTTGAACTCTTGTTGACGAAAAACCTCCTCACCTCGACCGGCGCGACGTCATCAGCCGCTTTGAGCGGGTCGCCGTGTTTGAGAGAGGGGGCGAGAGGATGGTGTCCGGGTCGGGAGTGTTGTGCAATTGCTGATTGCTCTTCCTCCTCCCTCAAAGCCCGCCTCTCTCCCCTGCAGCTCCCGCCCATTCACCCCGAAATGCTCGGGCATTTCAATGGATCGCCTTGCTCGAGATCATATTATCGCCTTTGTTCTGAGGTTGAAAACTCGAACTCCTAGCGGTTGGTTGCTGTTTTTTCTTTTTTTATTGGTTTTGAACCCCTTGATTAAAATGCGGTTGCTAAATTTTTCCGTCGGTTTCTGGTCCCTATTCATTCTCTCCACATCTCCCTTTGATCAGCTCTCCCTGAAAAATTCTTCCCATTTATTCCCCCCTCGATTATGATTCTGTTGAGGCTCTCGCGTACCCTAGCCATTCACCCCTGCAATAAAATATTAACGTTGACTCTTCTTTCTCTTGGAGGATCTTAAAATTTGTCTCCTTATCTGCCTTTAGAAATATTGGATATCGTGATGTATTTGAAGGGTTCGAGTCTTCTGCATTCCTTCGTTTTGCATTCAATGTTTCACGGCCACAGAAAACAAATCTGCACACAAGTTTTGAGAGTTTTTTTAAATGTTTAAGTTGATACTATAGGCCTTTAAAAATTTCTTTCCGCTATCCAAAACTATTTTTTGCTATCGATTCTGTCGAGAAATTTCCTGTCCTCTTTTCGTCCGTGTTTATAGCGAAGCTAGTGTGACAAAACCATATTTTCAGTGAAGTAATGGTTTTCGGTAATCATCGTCGGAAAAGGGGGAAAACGAGATCGGACATACATATGTACATACAGGCACCTGAATATCATATATCACATAAAATACACATTAATGAATGATCTAATACAATGATTTGTTACATTGGCGGATTTTTTAAATGGTATGCTTTTTACTTGAGAAAATAGGCATGTTTAATGCTTCACAGTAGAATTTTAAAAACGTTTATAATTTTTATTACAGTATTCTTATTGATGTGAAATACAAGAATTATTACTGAAAAGGTAGTAGCTAATATATAATGAATATTAACATTAATTTTTTTCGGGCGACGTTTAGTGGGTTTTCATGTTGTAAACGTAAGAAATTTAAGGTTGTCAACAAGAATTCTTATTTAAAAATCCGGTTTCGTAATATGACCGTTAAGTACGGTAAGGTATTGGTTTCAACTTAAATTCGACTTCGAAAATGGCCTTTGATTCGGTCAAAACCTTGATCGGAAATAAACGGATTTGTAGATTTCCAAATTCCTTTCATTTACAATAGATCAGTGTATTCACTAATAACTGGCCGAAGCCTCAAAAATTTTCATTACTTCTCACAACCATCTGCTAAGGAATGGAGGAAAAAAATGTCTGTTTTGAGAAATGAGTCATAACCCTGCATAAGGAAAATTTTGTAGGAATAGGAAAATTATGGAGGAATTCTGCTTCACCCTGTATTAGGTATTCTTCATACGCCGTAGGGTTTAGTATGGTGTAAGTTCTACCCTCACTTGTGAGCTGTCAAATCTAATAGATAACTATTGTTCTTTTAATTGTCATATCTGACATGCAGCGCCCATTTGGTAAAGTGTAAACGTTCAAATAAGTCCTCTTATGGTCTGCTATTCTACCCAATCTGCTTATAGAATTTTTATCGGAGTTTTTTCGCTTTATTTTTGTTTTCAATTTTCCGTTCTCCCAAAACTTCTCCCTGAAGTTTCTTTATTATAGATTTCAACATTACAAAGATTTTTTCAATGGCTTAAAATATTTTGTATGTTTTCCTCTGATAGATTTTAGTCTTTACCGGTGTTATTTATCTTTGTATTTGCTATATTATTTCAGTTTCATTTTCGTTATGACAGTTACAGGAGTGAGTCAGGATTAAACTAATGAATACTCTTCCTGGTTATGTAGGTAGCGTGAGCGTCTGCTAAGCCAAATATCGCTGATTCGATTCCGGCATTTGCCCTATTTACTATGTGCATTTCATGTAGGGAAAGTGTAAAGAAATATTTGGGAAATAAGAGGGAAAATAACAGTGACTAAACGTGAACTATAAGTCAATCAACTCAACAGAATCATGCCATGTTCACTTTGGTTAAGTTATTCGGGGTCACTGCCATTAATATTCGTTCACTCGAAGGAAACTGGAATGGTTCTTCTTCTTCAAATAAAAGGCTTCTTCAAAAAGCCAATTATGTATTAATTGCAAATTGAAGGTTATTATTACACCCATAGAGCATACAACAAGTCCGTGAAGCAGCAAATTTTCGTGAATGAGATATAATTGAGGATTATCCATAAGTTCGAAGCCGGGAGATAGAACGCATATCGCTGAATTGAGTCCTCTTCACTGGGGGATTTATTAAGAGCTCTTCTTTGAAGAGGAAAAATAACCGATGCACATTCGCGAGGTTATACCACTGAAATGCATGCCAGTGTGTAAGCCATTTAATTGTTTTCATTGCCATGGGGTTAATTATTTTATTTAGTTTCTCAAGGATGCGCCAATTTGTTAAGTGCCCTAAGTGTTCATCAAGTTATTCAGTCCTACCAGCATCAGTAATCATTTGGCAAAAATATACACGAAAAGCAGGATTTTTGCCCTTTGGAGAACCATTATTAAAGGCCATACGCAGATTCACTATTGCTTGTGTCAGTAGTCCGGCTGTCACAAATTATGGATTCATATAGACTCTGCAAATGAAGTATATAATTCATCACGATCCTTGGCAAAAATAGTTGTAGGCTGTAAAGCTTTCCAAGGTGTTTCAATAGTAAACTTTACCAAAGTTTTCGCATCCAGCCAAAGCCATGTTTCGTGAGTAGTGTTAGCGAAAAATAAGCGGATTGCATTGCAGAGACAAGAATGAAATACAAGAGGCGTAATGAATTAATTCAGTAGAAAAAAATGAGGCAAGGGCTAAATTTCTTTTTCGTCATTTGGGAGAAATTAAATCAAAGCAGGAATCGGTTATTTTCATCTTGAACTCAAAATTAGAAAAAAATGTGGGTGTTTAATGGCGAAAAAATAAATTCATATAGAGCTATCGAGATGCTAATCCTATATTTGTTTGGGCACCACACAACCGCTATGGCTCATTAAAGCAGTTATCTCAGTTACACCACTAACCCATATTAGTACTAAGGCAAGTACTAGCAGGTGAAACATTTGTAAACCATTTGCGTTATTATTACGGAATTCAAATTCAATTTTCTTTAAGCCTAATCCCTTTCACTCCTATTCGGGTCTGTTTAAGTGATGTATAGTTCAGGGGATCACGAGTGGGTATAAGCGAGAAAAAAGGAGTTAAATCGTTTCAGATTGTGCGCTGAAACTAGGTGTTAAAATATGCTAAGTTTATTGGCATAGTCTCCTCCGTAAAGGTACTCATCAACACAATGATTAAAAATCAATGAACAATTTCATCTCATGTAAAAATACGAATGAAAATTTTATTCGAAAATCTATATGAAGATCAATTTTTTTCAAAAGGAAATTTTTGATGCGCACAGCTATAATTTATTGAACTCCGTCACGGAATAGTGGATGAAGAAACGAAGTGGATGAGTGGACTTTATGGATTCCCTGCGAAGGTGTGTCGCCTGGACTGTTCTACGTTCTTTTGAATTCCATCGCGCTTAATCCTGGGGCAAACACAGCATCCAGGCCAGAGGATGGATGTTCGAGGATGCGTGACCTTTGCCAGGGCGACGCGCCACTGAATTGCCGTGGCCGAATTTAATTCGATCGCAGAGTTGGAAGATAAATCATTCACTTATTTCGGCGGCGTATTTATTTAAATAATACTTGGTTTCCGGGGCTCCTGCAATGGGAACATATTTGTTCGAGGTTTCGCGCTCATTCCAGGTCGACTCTTCAAGAAATTGACCTTATCAAGGAAATTTGGAAGTTTTAATTAAGGGCATATTATTGCACAACGCGCAAAAAGAAATTTAACTTATGAATCAAAATCAACCTGAATGTGTACATTTCTGCTCCTCAAGATTCTCCTTTGGTTTTTTAAGGGGACTATGCTTGGTCACCCAGGTTGTGCATTTATTTTCAATTTATTTATTAGTCGTTTGAAAGAGTACTTTATAATTGATTATATAATAATGCTATAGGCCGGCTCTTTTAATTTGAGTATTGAGGTCAGTGAAGCGAGCTCCCATACGAGTATCAGAGCTACAGCTTGACGCAAAGTGCCTTAAGTAAAGTGCAGTTGTTCCATGGCCACCGAAGGTCATCTGCGTGGTCTCAAACCGCAAATATGTTCTGTGATCTTTGAGACTGTAAGAGTAGGAAACTGCGAGTTGATTGTTAGGAATCGTATTCGCTTCCCATCCAGCGACCCAAGGTCGACTAGATTGACATCTTAGAAGTAGATAGCGCGCAAATCCTCTTGAGAAGGTCGCGAAAGGGACTGGAAGGGGGAATTGGAACTTCCAGGTTGGCTGGAAGTGTTCGAAATGAAAATAAATACCTGTAATATTAAAAAATGTCAGGTTTTTCAAGTGAACTGTGAAACATATGAATTGAAATGCACGGCACCTAGCGTCATATGAATGCCCCTTAGGTTGACACATTATGGTATTCCATTGACAAAAAAACAACGCTGGCAATTGCAATGTAAGGCAAATTAAATAACTGCGAGTACAATATTTATTCATTATTTTTCAACTTACTTACCGTTGAGTAAATTTCTTTTATGCTACAGGAATGATAGGTTGGCGTAATATTCCCAGATCGTCTTATAAATACATTTCGACGCCTCTCATTTGGTTACATTGGAGATGAAGTACCTACTCTTCCTAGGCGTTGCGATTTTTTTACTGATTCCATTCAACTGACAGATTACAGTGAACACGTGATAAAATTTTTACAATGACTCTCCAGTTGATAAATTACTGATGAGTTTATCATTATGAAAAGGCACTTTTGAAAATTACTTGTAGTTTAATCATGGAGCGTGGTACCCTAACGAGTACGACGTACGGCAACTGATTGAAGACCCGGATTCGATTATAGGTGAGCTTAGCTTAATCCAAGTAGTGGAGTTTATTGGCAAGGGATCTTCCTGGGGAACACCTGGAAGCAAAGAGGAAGGAAATAGCTCTCCTACCCTGATGTGTGACTTTCACGCGCCGTATAAGTTTTAATTTTTGAGAAGTCTACCCTCCAGTTAGACACCTAATAACCAACCTTTAATTTTCCGAATACATTTGTTTTGCTTTCCGACACCTTTTCTTTCACACTGAACCGTTCACATTTCACCTACATTTCTATCAAGTCTTGTGCTTCTTCAAAATAAGTCCATGTTCCAGCAAATATTCATGCATGAGAAATACTTAAGGATTTTCTCTAAACTCGAAGCTGGGAGATAGAACTACTATCGCTCAATTGAGTCCTCGTTATCGCAGGCTCTATTACAAGCTCTTCTTGGAAGAAGGAAAACAGCTGATGCAAATTTGCGATGTTATATCCCTGAAATGCATGACAGCATTTAATGTTTAAGACTTCTTAGTTTCACTAAGTATCCGATGTAAGATTTCAATGATCATAATTCTCCTTACGTGCACAAAACCCGTCAGTCCTACATTCAATCTTTCTGGTCTTCTACTTATGTCAAAGCAGCCTTGATGTGACGTAAAGACATAATTTTGAATTCGATTTTGGCATCTGCAGAAGAGACTTATGGTTAAAATGTAGTAATCATATTTCGGAGTAGACATTTTATTTCGATCTATGATGTTTTCCCTAATTACGCCAGTAATATTTTCTAACCATTAAGTTTATTTTCGTGTAATTTACACGTTAATCTGTCCTTCATTTCATTACTACCCTTTCTGAAATTAAATTTTCCTCACAATGTCTCCATGTACTGGTAATGGGCTAAATTCTAAGTGAGGCCTAACAAGTAAAAAAATCAACAGTGCCCTTTGCCTTCTCATAATATTTCCCCAATACCCTTTCACTACGTACCGTCTTATTTTCAGATAGTATGCCCGAATCTCTGATTTCCTGAAAAGATACGAGTTTCCTTGGCATGGGTAGTGCAACCTGAGTAGGAAGACAATAAAATTCTTTCATAAGTTATGACGCAGATTGCACGATGGCGCGCATTCATGTTTTAAATCACCACTTTACTACCTGCACCGCAGCGTTTCCCGTGGAGGGATTAAAACCGTAAAGTTCGCCTTTAAAGGCGTATGTTTACCAGCAGTGGCCTATATTTGCGCACTCTTTCGTTCCATTTCTCCGAGAGTTAGAAAAGCTTACGGAAAATAAATTTCCCTCATTTCAACTCAACTCGAGACTCAAAGAGTTACAGCCGTATTTTCGAACAGCGAATGAATAGGTGTGTGTATGTGACACTGTTAAATGGGAGTTGTTATTGTTACTCCCGCTCCTCTTGTGCCGCGGCCTTGGCTTTATGTGCCGACACGCAGTTGGTCTCATTTTTCGACGGAGCGTCTCTGATGTGAAGAGCAAGGGTGCATTCCGGACACTCCCGCCGTCCGGGAGGGGGGGGGAAAGGGTGGATGGGCAGGTCCCTCAGCGCCTCACGCCCTGCAAAGTGGGGAATTCCGATCCCCGAGGGGAAATGTTTCTTGTGAAATGAGAAATACGACGTGAATATAAGAGACACAAAATGCATGACGTCGACCAGATCTAGTGCGCCATGTGGCTGCCATCCAACGTGCGAGGAGAAAACAACAGAAAGGTGCCTCGTGTACCGGGCATGAGAGTTTGCAGACATCTAGGCGGCATTTCATTCACACGGGAGGCGTGATTTTAATGCTCTAACCGTCATAGATAACATCCGAGGTGTCGCAAGGAACAATAATGAGACCACTTCTATTCCTAAAATCCATAACATTACTTGTGTGCTATAGTATTAGATTATTTTTCGATAGAATTTTAACATCAAGATAAGTAAAAAGGACAGCAAATTACTGAATAATCTCTAAAGATTGATGCAATTTTTAATAAATGGTGCTAAGATTATGGATTAGAATTACATATTTTTGAAAATACTCATGGATACATATATTGGAGTAAATGGAGTGGAAAACACGTTTTTAAAAATGCGACAACCATATATGTATTCAGTATTGATTAAAGTAACTCGGAAGAAGTCAAATGCTTACTTTTTCAGTAATTTTACATACTGTAATTCTCAATTTCCATGTCTTACATATAGCAGGAAATGACACGGGTCCGTCGAAAAGAAACATGGCTTCATAGGCAGTAGGTAGAAAAATTTTATGGAAACATTGAAGTACCCATATTACTGCGGTAGGTTGAACCAAACATGAAACAAAAGGAACAAGAGTCCAAAATAATGTAATAAATTTCTCATTCTTAACTTGAAAATCCGCGAGTACGACTGAACCAAGTCCAAATCATTTTATCCGAAAGAATTCGTTGGCTTCAACCATTCCTTTAATAAACGCATACCAGTAATTACGGTAATGCAACTTACACAATTCCGTCGGATCACGTGTTCATCTGGTGGTGCATTAAACGAATGGGTTGGATGCAGCAACCCAGGGCATGAACCATGCTAGAGGTATTGAATTCGCCTGCGTCTACGTACATGTATTACTTTGCGAGCTGCTGCGATGTATGGCAGGGGGTGATTACTGGACGTGCATCAGGATTCTCCTTCCATATCCTCAACTGGTAGCATTGGTGGGAGGCATGTGTTATCATATCTTAATGAATTCTTTGTTCAATTCCAATTCTTTCACATCAACCAGGAAACATCTTTGTTTTATGCCAACCATAAAATACCCTTATCAGATTTTCTCATGTTTCCTTTTTGCTTCCATTCTTCCCCACCCTGATCTACACTCCAACCTGAATTCCTTATCAGATACTAGCCTACTTCTTCCGTTTTCTACTGCTTCTCTCATCCGGTACATTTCCCTCGCAGTCTTCAGAACTCCATCTCTGCTTGAATTGACTGTCCAGTACATTTTTAACAAGCGGTGCTGTAACCAGATTTCAAAAGTATGACTTTTTTTGTCTTTATGGGTTCAGCTTACTGGCTTACACGCAGACACTAGCAATCTCCACGAATATGTTTTTATGGAACTTATAGCCAGTTATATGCTGATTCTTTTGTGTATTCTTATATGTACATACATATAAGAAGACATACATACATATTGTATGTATGTATTCTTATATGTATGTACTTATATGTTTTATGTATGATATCCTGATTTTAAGGAATGAAGATAGAAAGCGTGTGGACTAATATCTTGTATTCTTCAATCTTCAAGATGAACTCTCACGTAGTCAAGCCTGATTCCATTGAGTTTATCCTGAATTTTAATTAAAATACTCCATTGGCAATTCTTACTCTGTCGTCCTGGTCTCACTCTTTACATTGGGTGCAGTTATGCTTCCAAGGTATCAGAAGGTATTAGCCTGGGTCAGCTTCTCTACTCCCATCGAGTCATTAGGCATTCCTTCTTCGTCTGCAGTGTATTTTAACACGTGCAGTACATTGCATTACATACGATCAATATTATACGTTATATATACTATATTCTAAGGGCTACCTCAGAAGTAACATAACTTAAGAAAAAAGGTTTCACTAACTTTTCACCTGCTCTGCATAACGCATGTGAGACCACCTGGTTGTAATATTCACAATACAATAAGAGCGAGATAGAATAATGGCTACCTAGTGTATTATTGAAATTCCAATAATCTTCTGGCTAAGGGTAGGTGGATCCCGGTATTACACGCTACAATACTCCCCATTCCTGACTCACATTACATGAAAAATCAATATAATTCCACCCAAAATGCTCATTCTTTTCCACCCTCTACCTTGCTTTCCAAGCTTTCTCCCCTCTATCAACGTCTTTACCATCCCATTGCCTCTCAGCATCCACTTATTCTGCCCTTACAAATTTCTTCCAACGGCGGCTTCCTAGCATAGAGCATTACTTCCTGAGGATTGATCATTATTCTAATCCCTTATTTTAATGGAAAAATGGTCTAACTAGTGAAAAACCACACACAAACATCATTCTTTTGAACCCGCCATTGTTTCGAACCACGCGAAAAGACCGGTAGATATGGGGCTCTCCTACCGGAGCGGTTTATCTTAGCCCGTGTGGGCAGCCCCCTCACCTTGACGAGCGATTTCACCGTCTTCGCTTTCTTCGGAGCCGGATAGCCTTTACAAACGTTAGTGTAGAAGTATATCCATGTTTCGGCAACAGTAGTGCATCGACATAGAAACTCGTCAGGATTGCGACAAAAAATGCCAATCCAGCGTCCGAATTGACCACACGATTGCGTTAATTTTCCACTAAGAGCAAACGCGGCACCCATCTTACCCAGATTTTTTACGCCATATTTTCGTGCAAAGTTGGAAACACCGTACCTTATGACATGTCTGTGGCCTCAATTTTTTCGCAAAATTTGATTCGTCGATCACTCAAAATGTTTTCGTGCGTTTTTCCAATCATTTCGGATGACGACATTTTTGGATACACGACCACCCTTAAACTCACCCAATTGTAAAGAGTCGTGAACACAAGACCAAATATTCCATGAACTTCATGCTACTCAACTTTGATCTCATTCGGTGTAAAGCCTTTTAAATTGAAGTGCTTAATCACCGCATGGAACAAATATTTTCGACTTATCTCAACAAACAAAATTTCACCGAATTATTATTATTATTAGGTAATCTACTTGTTAAGATAGGTTTTTGTTAGGATATATTTACTAATTAAATAATTTGTGGCCCCTAGCAAAACAGAACATCCTACTCTACCTTAGGTCCCTCTTCATCCCTGAGAACTTTCTTCCTCCCTTCACCCCGTCCAACATCCCTATCCTGTTCCTTCCCTTTCCTCGTTTGCCTAACATTCTCCCCTCAATTATAGTCTTCAACATCCCACTGCCGGTCAATACCCCCTTCATCCACTTTTCCTGCCTCCATAGGATTTCTCCCAACAAACCCCTCTCTTCGCCCACCATACCCAGTACTTCCTCATTTGCTTTCTTCTCTGTGCATTTCACCTTCTCCATTCTTCTCCACACCCACATTTCAAAAGCCTCCAGTCTACGTCTATCCTCCTGCTTCAATGACCACGTTTCCGCGCCGTACATAGCTACGCTCCATATCAAAGTTTTTACGAGTCTTTTCTTAACATCCTTACTCAACGTCCCCGTCATCAACTCCCTCCTCCTTGTGAAAGCCTCTTTGCCTAGCGCAATTCTTCTCCTTACGTCCTTACTACTTTGACCGTGTTGGTCCAAAACACTACCGAGATACGTAAACTGTTCTACCTGCTCTAGTTTTTGCCCTCCTATTTGAATGTTTAGCTTAGTCTTTTTCTTTCTAGAAAATCGCACAACCTTTGTTTTATTAATATTGTTTCTCATCCCATACCTGTCGCACTGAATTTCTAATTCACTCAGCAATGCTTGCAACCCCTTGGCTGACTGACAAACTAAAGCTTGGTCATCAGCAAACCTAACTGATTCCACGAATTCCCCGCCCACTTTCATTCCTACCTCGACTTCTTCCCATGCCTCTTTGATCATTTCCTCTGCATACAGGTTGAACAGCAACGGCGATAATGGGCAACCCTGCCTTACACCCCTTCCTAGCACTGCCCATCCTGACTCCCCGTTCCCCACCCGCACCTGAGCAGTCTGAGACATGTACCGGTTGCGGATTAGCCTCCTATCCCTCCAATCTATTCCTATTTTCTGCAATATACTCATTAGTTTTCCCAATTCACTCTATCAAACGCTTTTTCGAATTCTACGAAACAGGCAATTACCTCCTGCTTGTATTCTATATTCCTCTCCATTAATAATCTCATTACTGCAATGGCATCACGCGTACCTCTCCCCTTCCTAATCCCAAACTGATCATCCCCTAAGTAATCATTAGCCTTGCTCTATCCATTTGTTAATGATCCTGAGAACAACTTTAGCTGCTTGGGATATCAAACCGAGTCAAATATTCACCGAATAAATAAACTTATTAATTTTAAGCACAAAAAACTTCATAAAAATTCATGATTGCTAAATAAATAAACTTGATATTTTTTCACACAAAAAAGTGAAAGTGTGTTGACAAATTCTGTTTATATATTCACTGATAGTAAATTTTCGCAAAGTAGAGCCTCAAACCATCGAATTAAATAAAAGTTTGTTGTTTCAATCGATTATGAAAATGAAACCACGGCATTGATGTACACCGTATTTACATTTATCGGTACAGCATAGGTCAGTAAGTCAATCTCTTCCTTAAAAACACTGGATAAATTCCTTGTTCTTTTTTACTGTAGGTATCAGAAACTTCCATCAAGTAAATACCCCTACACGACGTAAATACCCTTCCCGCCATTTTCATTAGGGGTGGAAAAGTCAAAAAAACCCTAAATCCCGAATTAAGTTTAATTCTGGGAGCTTATTCACCTTTTCAAAATTCTTTCTCTTCCGACTTCTTTCGCGTTTCCCACAGTTCTAATTCTAAGGCATCTCGTGCATCTCGGAATTCTAAGTTCTGTTTCTAAGGCATCTCGTGTATCCTTGTTTTGTGTATCTTCGACCATGGGAACCCAAGACTAACTAGGCCAACTTCCTCCTGTCTAAGCGTTAGCTCTTCTTTCACATATCTGTCCTGGGATTCCGCTCCCATCCAATAATATTGGTCTTCCACAGGTAATTCGAAAAGATTTTATGTATTAGGCTTAAAAATGTTTGTGACATACATGCAATTAATTACGCGTTTCGCTAGAAATTTCTTTGCTTGCGTTTACATTGCGTTCATACGGAAATTTGGTGTGACCCACACTTTTTCGGTTAAAAATTTTCGCCATTTCGCGTAATAGCATTTAGCTTCCGGTTTTTCCTATTTCAAATGTTTGATATTAATTTGCCCACTGAGGAGCACGTGATCTCTTGGGTAATAATCTGCGTATTTCTATGCATATCTCGGCTTTTGCTTTCTTTGACTTTTGAGCAAATATCTCATTTTAAGCTGTCGTAGTCAGCCGTTTGAACGGAGTAGGTTTTAATTTCAGTTTGCAATTTTTTTGTTTCATATACCATATGAAAACTGGGCATTTTTATATCCATAGTACATTATTCTTATAAAGGTGACTAAGTTTAGGTTTTGTTTAGTGCGTTTTTTGTGTTGAAAAGTCGAGACTTTTAATGTAATTTACCGAAAGAGCTCATTGGTGTAAGGAAATTAATCCTAAATGGACTCGCAAGAATTATTGCCTTAATTTCAGCTTTTAAAACTTTAAGTGATATGTTCGTGTAGTTTTTATAATTTTATATTTGATCCCGTATATTATATTAGTAGTCATTATCCTTTCAGTGAATGCAAAGGAGGTCACGTAGTCCTTCATTTGAGTTTTTTCTCAAAAAATGCCTCTAGACCAAAGGTGCCATAAGCACCGTGCGTTTCGAAGGTATTTACTGCCTGTCGGGCGTTCTGCCCCGGGCCCAATACTTTAGAAACACTTAATTCACTGTTTTAGTATCATTCAGAATCACTGTTGTCTGCTCATGGTAGAAAGTTTGACCTAAGCTGCGTCCAGATTCGAAAGGCATTAGGGAGCATGCTTTCAGGTGCCTAAATGCTAGGCGCCTGATCAGAAGGTAGCTTGAGTTTGGGCACTCTACGCAGTAGTACTGACATCTTTGTAGCTAAGAATAGGGAATCGAACTCGGGACCTTCCGTTCAGCAGTCCAACGCTCTACTCACTGGACTACCGCGACCCATATCTGAGTGTAAATGTTATGATATTTGAGATAGCTTCTGCAAACATTTGTGTTTTGTTGCAAAACCGCATATTTGTTTGTGCGTGATTCTGAGTTCACTTTACAATTCATGCGGCAATCTTTTATGAAAGTTTTCGATTTCTTACTTTTATTTTAATATCTTGGGTGATATTTAGTACTAGTTTCGTATTCATTTTCTCTTATCGGACTTTATTTAACTCTATAGATTATCCGTTTTTTTAATATTTTGTTTTGATTATTAGGCCAGATTGTATTAAGTTTCAATGATTTCAAACTTCTTATCTTATTTATATGGTATTTTACTCAAGGGTGATTTTTCGGTCATTAATCCTAGTCAGTAATTGTTTTAAGATATTATTTGTGTCGCGATTAGTTTATTTATATATATGCGTACTTTTTTTGCTATAAGTTTATATTTATAAGTTAAGCTTAGCATTAATTCAATAGTTATCCTACAATTAGTCTTTGTTGGCGCTTTTTCATTTTTGTTGGTACTGTTACTTTGTGGTTCCTCGAAGTGAAACGGAGATTCCTTTGGCAAAGGATTGGCGAACGACCTATGATTACACTGTTGGATACATAGAGACAGCCTTCTTTTTACAAGGGTATTATTAAATGCTTACGCTCTCCAAGTACATTACTTTCGAAGGGTATTTTCCGCAATGTTTTTATACCAAAATAAAAGTTAACAAGCACAAAAACGAGGCATGGATACAAACACGATGACAAAGACGATGTTCATAGTCAAAAAATGAAGCACCAAACAATGAAATTTTCTTATCCCTACATTCCAAATATCTGTATCCGATAACTTGATAAAAAAATGTTATTACAAGAATTTAACCAAATTCATGCGGAAGACGCCAAATTTCTCTTCCCTTTGAAAAGATCTGACTTTTTCGAACTTGTATAAATAAAGCCCTATGTTTTTTCAACGAGTAAAGAGTGTCTTAAAGAAATAACCAAAGTAATTGTAATCAACAAATATTATACACTCCCACCATGGCGATTATTCTTCGGCTAGTCGTCTAGCTTTTAGTACTTCGAATTATGGGGTTGCAATATGACGTATTTTAAACTTCATATGACCTAAATCCGGGGGCCGGATTAAGTGCCTAAATTTTTGCCCTCTCGCCGCCTAACGAGTTTGGATACACTTCAAGATGGCGTGCACCCTAAATCGGGCGATTTAGGCGCCTAAATGATGAGTCTGGAAACAGCTCTAATATAACAAATGCCCCCCGTTTTGTAAAGGATAAAGAGAGTATCGTACTTCAGCTGAAGATGATAATCACTGGAGGATAATTAGATTCCATATTTTAAACAGTCTCCAGGGACCACGACGGAGAGAACCACGTATTCGAAAAACAATAGGTACTTCTACTGATCCTTCAAATTTCAAGTATACTTGAGGTATTTGGTTTGATGGGGACTCTTATGCTATGAATGTGGGTGGGAGTGCACAAGTCGTTCCTTACTTCAAAAAAACTTCAGGAAATACCAAAACAGTGACTTCAGCGGAGCCACCCGCTAATGTGTACCCAAAAACGAAAATTTCATGGGGGAAAAATGATGTACATTGACCGGTATTGAACTCGGATCCGAACCCTTTAGCCTATCAAACTAACAATGGGTCTCCTCTTACAATTTAACAGTGTAAGAAGGTCGGTGGTGCAACTGGTTTAGGCATTCGATCGGGAATCGAAGTAGCCCGGTTCGAATCCTGGTGGAATCATTTTTGCTCTGCAAAATTCTCGCTCTTTTGTCCGCAGCAGTCGAACTGTGCTCCATATTCCTCTTCTTTTGATTTGTGGACGTCCACTGGTCAGAAGTAGTGTGCAGGTGCAGCCCATAAACTCTTACACAATCGCGCGTGGTCCGGGAGGGAATTAGAACTGATAGAAAAACCACATGCGTTAAATTAAATTAGGTTTCCCTTCCGCTTAGTTTCGGAAGTGTGATTGCTGAGCGATCAGCCTTCGACTTGAGAACTGAATGGTCTAAAATCCACGGCCATCGCTATGAAAGCGAAAGCCCGAGACGCAAGCCCGCTCGTGTTATCCCTTCTTGTGGTTCCCTGAAGGCCACGCTGGGAGAGAGTGCGGGCGGTCGAATTCTCGTCCTCCGCAAGGTTTTGGAAAGGTCCCCCTTTCGCCCTTCCAGCTGCGGCCGCGGGGGTCCACGCGGCTCGGAGCGCAACCCACTGCGGTAGTTTGTCCTGACCATACTCTACTGAGTTTAGAAATCAAACCACAATTTCAATCCGTAAGAGTGTCGCCAAAGTGCAATTCGATCGCAGGGATAGAAATTTTATTCGAGTTTGTTCGTTCCGCGGTCTTGGTTTTTTTTACGTGTGTACACGTTTTTTTCTCCTCAGATGCTCAATTCCCCTTGGAAAACATTGAGAGTGAGGAGTTCCTTGAACCAAGCAACGTGACGACTTTCCAAAAGGGTGGTCAACGAAGCCTCGACAGCACGAGGTTAATTGGATCTAGATAACCTCGAATAAATAGACGCACGGATGATATAAAGGCTTCTTTCTGAATATTGAAAAGTAACGTAAGGCCTTTGGTTCACGATGTGACTTACGATACATAGAAATTTTACTCTAAAACAGTCTCACGAAACGTGCGGGTCTAAGCGTCTCCAATTCCAGCGTGCCTCTCTCGTGCTCACAGTCGCCATTTAGTGAAGCCGGGCTCCACCGGGAGATGGATTGGATGCATCGATTTTATTTTCTGCGTTGCGAGCGATCAGCGTATATTTCTTCATGTTCACCGTTTCAAAACACCAAGAAATCAGGCGCTATACCTGTAGATCACTTAGTGGAAGTTCGCGGTGAAACTAATAGATTTTATTCCATGCAAAAATTGGAATGAAAATAACATTTCCGGTCATTATGTGCTTTAATCCCCACATTCTTCTCTAATTGTCACTCGGGCGCTCGTTGGCAGGTCAACACAATCCAACGAGCGCGGTGTACACCCGAGTAGAGCGTATAAATGATCGAATCCGCGTCGCGGAGTACTATGAACGAGTCAGGCGATTTAGCCATGTAGTTGAATTCCTTCCATTCATTGAGTAACGCAACTTTTTGGGTTTTTTCCACCTCCATTCCATGCTTGGCCACAGAGAAAATCGCCCAGCCCGGCAATAGTCCCCCCACCCTTCAAATTTCGTAACGGAAAAAAAAATTTTGCACTAATGACATGTTGACGATGAATGTGATTGAGTACGACCGCAGTGTCGCCTCAGAGAAACGTGCATACGATGTGATAGCTGTATTGCGTTGCTACATGGTGTGCTTGAGAATTTTTAGTGTCAAAATAAATATAAACATTGCATTGCATCATGCTAATGACCATCAGTCTATCCGCTTGTAACGAAAAGTGACGATGCTGTTAACCTCTCCTTCATCTCCATTGAATCTTCGGTTATTCATTAACGTCCACTTACCGACTTTGTTGTGAGAATATTTTTACTGGAATAAAATTTAAAATATTTAATTAATAGGAAAAGAGGAAAAAATCTAAATAAAAAGATGCGCCTACTGCCGTTTTACTATCATGGGAAGTTAGTTTCGATGTGCATAAAATACAAATAAGATATGATGCGACATTCTGCAAAAAATTAAGACGAGACATTTTGGCACTATGTTGGGACTACGAGGATTACCATTTACAACATATAGTATTTATTCCAGAAAACTTTCATTCACAGGATGGCGAGTCCTGGATAAGGGGGGATATTTTGTTGCTCTAACTTTTGTTGATGGATTTGGTTGCCATTTTAGAGGCAAAATATTGAAAGCAGCTGTGCGCCAATAGATAGCGACACAATGGAGATGCCAGAACTAACGAACGGTATGTTTTAGTGGAGGTTGAGTAAAGAATAGAAATCATAATTTTTGCCACGCGAATATAGTTTGTTCTTTATTTTATGCATTAACTCAAACAAGAGCGAAATAGAAAACTCTTCTTGACGTCAGTATATATACGTGAAAACTGGTGACATTCCTCCGGTTGCAATTAGTATATCCTATGAATGTCGTATTCATCCATGTTTCAGCATACTCCTAGGCGCTTTAGCTATAGGAAGGAAATCCTCACGTGAACTCTCTTGGAGCCTTTTTGGCCAGAGTGCACGACGTGCGCACGTAGCTCTATCCTAGCCGAGATCCATGTGACACTTGGAATTGCCAGATGGCCGGCAGTACACCTGATTCGCGAAACGGCCGGCAAGCGGAGGAAACGGTAAAGTGGGTTGGGGAGGGGGGGGCTGCCGTTGTAATCAAAATTTTGAAGACTTGTGTAGTTTTGAACTTTTGGAAACCGAGTGTTTCTCCCTGAAATGCCAAATGTAAAATATTTGGAATAATGTATGAACCAATCCGAAGGGTTAATTTGATTGGTTTGGGTAGAGCTCTACCCGAACTAAGCACTAAGGGGGCGTGTTTAAAAATGTACGCATTCAGGGTGGAGGGAGGAGTGGAAGTTACCCTTCCCTCATTAATGATCAATCGTTTTCCAAAGGAGTTCTTGCATCAAGGGATTTGGACCGCTCGGCCCTCAGATCTTCCGGGATTTTATAGCAAATACTTACCATCAAATGAAAGCGGAAACCTTGCCGAAGATTTTTGGGGGAAATTTTTTCCGGAAATATGTAAAAACACTGAAAAAAATATTAGGGATAATTATAGGGTTACTGAATAAACGTTGTGAGAAGGTAAAAGACTCCTTGCTTTGCTGATTAGGCTTCATTTAGAATCCATCTCCAGTATTCGGTTTAGCAAAACAGATTTGATTTCTTAATTCGATAGAGAGCAGCGAATGGTAACTAATTTTGGTAAACATGTTCAAATTATTGTTAATCGATTTATTAATATTATATATTAAGATCGGCTCATTAGCTTATTCGAGGAGTTGCTATGGAAATAACTGATAGGTCTAAGGTTATTAATAAATCGGCTAAGTGTTATTTTGTTTTTTAGTACTGTAGAATCGTTTAACAAGAAATATTTTGCTTTAACAAAAACAAAAAAATAGGTGATCTCCACAGAAATACCACTAATTAGTAATGTAATTTAATAAGTCGATCAACAGCAATGATGACATTTTTGCTTAGAGTAGTTACTATTCACGGAACTTGATCTAATTAAGAAATCAATTCTGTATCGCAACATACCAAACACGGGTAGGTTGAATCACAAATTAGAGAGGTAGATTGCAGAATGGACGGGCTGTTAAATAGCATTCGTCGAAATGTGATAAGATATCAGGATAATTGTCGTGAAAGGTAATAATTTAGAATGGTTAGGCTAGTTTTATTGGCTGTTGTTGTATTCGTCTTATTGTGAAACCGCTGCTCTAACATCGTCGTTTAGGGTACTACTAAACTCTTACGACAGATCACAGCAGTGGCTTGCTGGATATTTCATCGATTCAAATGAACCAGACCGTATTAACACGAGTGGTATACTCTTTAGTGATTGACTTTGGCACTTGTGGCAGTGTTCAAGTGTTTGGGAAGCAAGTGTCGACCCGGCGGATGACAGGGAAATTGTGCCTTGCAGAAAGACGAAGCGGAACCATACCATGAAGTGAAGAAAGAATACGACTCGTCCGTCTTCTCTAATTAATGTCTGCAGTTGGAAAATTATTCCGCGCGTGGAAAACTCTCCTCTCGCAAAACATGACGTTAAATGACTGTACCGTTAAACCGGCTCATTAGGCGGACACGAGAATCTGGGAACGTTTTAGAAGCACGAGATACGCTCCCCATCACTTGTCTTTGGTGATTTTGCTTCAAGTGCAGGTGAAATTCTACAGAAAAGTGATGCTATTTTTTGGATGACGTATCTTTTCTCAGTGATTTGTCGGGGGTATCTCCGTCGAATGGTTCAATTATTTTATCATAATATCTCGTAACAACAAATTATCCGAAAAATGTTGATTTAGTTTTACATGAGAGGCAATTACTCCTGCATTAGAGACTTCTCTATGCTCTTTTTTCCTCGCATACTTTGCAATCAAAAGAAAAGTTTAAACATTCAATCATATTCGATGGCAGATGACATAGTACGAGTAGTTAGCATCTACCACTTTACGAGCATATTAAAAAGAATTCGTTAGTTCTTGATATTACATTACCAAGGGCCGCAGGCCCTTGTTGAGGCTTGCAGGATAAGGTACAGATACAGAGGAAGGGTTGGTGCTCTTGCACCCCTCATGCCACACGAACACATTCTGGTAATCAGAGTATGGTGGGGACGAGGACGCGTATTTGCTGGCGGCAGATTCGCTCGGTCGGTAAGGAATTCACATGCTGCTGCGTGCATTCCACCTCAAATTCATAAATTGATGTTCGATGAATTCCTAAGCACGCTCGAAGCTAAAACCAAGCAGTGTGATTTCTTGGGCGTGAAAATTTCCCGGGAAACCGCAGGTAGCACAGGGAAAGGAACTGCCCCCTATCGTGGACTTGCGCATTAAACCCGCCACGGGGCATAGCCCCCGGTGAGATCACATTTTAAAATTTCCTCCGAATTTAAGGCTACGGTCGACTTTTTTTCTCTCACTTTTCAGAGCAATTGCATCTGAGAAGTGTTTTAAATGATTGTACAGGGTAGCCAGACAGTCGGTAAAATCGGGAAAAAGTCGGAAAGTACACAATATCTTTAAAAAAAGGGGGGAAAATGAGGTAATTCTTTGAAAAAGTTGGGAATTTAATGCGAATCAGAAGTGTGATATGGAATCGTGAATTACTGCAGAGAACATCGTTTCTTTTAATTGTGAGATCAGGTCCGTACCCACTGTACGAGTAGCTCATTGTGAGTGAAGGCCATTTTAATATAAAAACTATATATGGGCAAGTGCAAACGGTGGGCAAGGGATGTGTTGAGGGGTGATCCGCGCAGAAAAATACCTAATCAGATTCGAAATAATTGTGAGAGAACTCGTGTTAGAGGTCAGCATGTTTGTCTTAAAAATCGGGACAAAGTCATGATTGGGAATTTGCCAAATGAGTGACCACCTTCTGTTGTATTTCTCGGGATGAGGAAGCTGAGAGATCCCTTACCCACATCGAGGAGCATCGTATACATCCGGGATGAATTTCCGATCTCCCTGATTTAGAAGGCTGGGGCGGATCTCAGTTTCGTAATCGGTGAGCGTTTTTCATACGTGGTTCCTATCCTCGATTGCTCCACGTCGACCTACGAGCGGCCCATCAGAGTACCACCGGTTATTTAGAGCGTTTCCATCTCAGATGAGGCTATATTTTTCGATAGTGAGGTTACAACCGTCACTAGTGATGTCACTGCGGTTAAACGGGGTTCGCAAAAGAATCGTATTTTGCTCTACTCCAGCCAAGAATGACTGTCCTCCCTTCAGCAGGGCGTATCGATGTCTGGCCTTTATCCATTAGGCTCGTCGAACTTGCTTTAGCAGAAAATGAATCACGAACCTTATTCCCTCGTCCCAGTGAAGCACTTTTGTAATCTCTTGCGGGAAATATGTCACGATGAACAATTAATCTAATAACTGATTTCATCACCTGGAGTGCCTTCATTTCACCTCTTAGCCTCCTGATGATAGCAAAGATATTTGTAATTTATTTAGTGTCTCACTAAATGTGTGGCAAGGTCCTAACTTTCTACACATCGTCACTATCAGGTGGGTTGTTATTGTATATTTTCAAGTTTCATAATCAGGTGGGCATGAGTGGCAGAAAACGCTAACAAGTAATGTTCTACGGCAAATTAGCACGTCCAAGGTGTCAAGCTTCATCTGAGACAGATGTCGAAGGAGTTTGGTTACACTTTGAACACATTTGACTTGCCGTCTTGAAATTTTTCAGTGAATGTGCATCTCCTGATTAAATTGGCCCCAATAGATTAAATTTGGTCCCTGATTAAATTGGCTCCTTTGGTATGTTTATATGTTAAAGCAGAAGAATATTGATGTCAGATGAAAAAAGAGTGTAAATATTTCCTTGAAGTAATCGTTAAGATGATGTTTTTGTAGGAGAAAATGAAGGGACCGATTCCATGTGAGGTGAAATTAAATCAGTATTTAGATGCTTCTGGATGATGGACACCATTCGAAACCCCTAGAAAGTAACATCTTACTGCGCAAATGGGCTCTCATTAGTAATTTCGAATAAATTAAAGTGAAAAGCACCCATTAATTTCCTAAATAGCGAGTTTTTAAATACTCTAACGCTATGCATTTTAAAAAGTGCTTCAACGCGTTGGGTTAAGTATCAAAAAAAGCCTAAATCCTTATAATTGAACACAAAAAGGGGGCAAACCAAAAATATTTCCTTTTTCTGAAGTATTAGGATTTAAATTGTATCAATAATGTACCATGTATATTGCTTGCTATGCATGGATACAGAAGATAACTTCAATTACCTCAAATCGAACTAAGAACAGGTGACCTCGACCATGGGGAATATTTTGTGAACTTACTGGTAGAAGTTCAAACCCAATTTATGGACGGTAGATTTATATTGGAAATTATTTTGTGGAATATTTAAATTGTGAGGAGATCAGAGACTGCGGAACGCTTAAAAATATTCCATCCGTGGTAACAATGAACAATTTATGGCAAATATACTTGTGGTAAATTTTCCCCTGGAAAATACCTCTTCGTCATTCATTTTTTTTTAAATTTCGTTTAAAAATTGTAATACCTGCACTCTATTTTGATTTATCTTTTTATTTTTGTGATCGAATTTTATTTTTGCATTTCGTTTTGTGGGAAAATATCTGCACGGAAAACTTTGTACATTTGTCTTATTCTTGAAAAGTACAGCATGAGTAAACGAAAACAAGTTCAAAATATAGCGTAGTTAGAGATTGCGGATCACGGTTTCCAGGATTCAACCGTCGGCATTAGTGCACCTATAATTTAACGGACTAGGCTGCGAAATATCTGACGATACTAATCGCATTTTTGCGTACAACTCGCGACCACTTATCGCTAGTAATATTTTGTTATCATCCTTATTATTGGATATCGATCCATTGATTGATTTTCTGCAGCTCCACAGTCTGTTTCGTTTCCTGCCAATCTTTCCACTCCATAATTCTTAGGGCTGACGTCTTCCATTACCTGCCTCTCGTAATTCGTCCTTGGCCTTCGTCTGTAATGCTTTTTTCTGTCGTGGTATTCGGTGAATGGTTATTCCAGTTGTTGTATTAGTTTACCTCTCTCCCTGTGTCTTCCATACGCTCCTCTTATCTTCCATTCTTCGAAGTACCTGTCCATTGTTACTCCCTCGATCCGTTGTTACTCCACATCCTCATTGTTTCTAATATTGTTGTTTTTCAGCTGCTTCTGGACGCTGTTGTTTCACAAGCGCAAAAGAGTAAGCTCCGTTAGTATAATTTTTAATCTACCAATAAATCCTGCCTATGCAAAAATTATTTGTCGTTAGTGTACACAAACATATATAGAAAGCTTTCTCTGCCATCGCCCCCCCCATTCGGGCTACTATCTCTCTATTGCTTCATCCTGCGCTAATTATCATGTGTCCAACTAGGAAAACTTTTTCTATTGTTCCAGTGAGTCTCCCCCTAGTCTCATATGAAAATTATCCACCTTAATTATTCTGCACACTCGTGGTTTTTTTCTTGTTTTTATTTCTGTTGTATTATTTCATTCCTTTCTATATATAGGCTAGTATCCTGGTCAGGTCTACTTTCTTCTCTACAAGTATTCCAAAGTCTTCGGCATGCTGCATTTTACATTCTACTTCTGAGTGCTCGCACGTCGTCTTATATATTTCCCTTGCTCTCTATAATTGTCGATTAAATTGTGGGTTTTGGATGAATTTTACTATGAAACGTCATCATGGAGTGGTGAAGCACTTATGGAAGGCCTGGACTCCTTTTTCCTGGAGCTGTTTCCTTTTTAAAGCCCTTCTTACTTAGTGTAACCATTCGTTTCATCCAAAATACTCAGTCTTTTTCTTCTTCTTTGCCCGTAAACCCTATCGTCTCAACTTACACCACAGCCTTCAAAATTGCAATACACCTCATTAACTCCGTCAGTCACTCATTCTACCTTCTCCGGATTTCCCGCAAACAATTCCTGTCTGTCCAATTAATTCTATTTACTCTTAATTACGCCGATTTTTCAAAATTGTTCAATACGCTCGAAGTTCTCTTTCCTCGAAGGTCATGAATCTTCGAATGCACGGTATCGCGATCCATCGCGCGATTTTTCCCAGGCATGAAATTTTCTGATCACGAATCTTTCGATTGAGCCGGATTGATTCGTGAGGGTGCTAAAAATCCCGTAACGTTGGACTTCGTATCGCAAAATTTGAAGAACTGTCACAGAGAAGCCGCTATCCATCGCGTTATTAGCGATGACTTGCGCACGTTAAGAAAATCCGTGATCAAGCCTAAGGTTTCGGTACCACTTAGTTCTGGCTTCCATATTGTGGTCTTTATTAATCTTGTCTATGGGCTTATGCCTCGCCTTTCTGGGCCTATTATGTCATATCCTGAGGTGGTATTGTCCAAAAAAACATTTTAAGAAAGTTTCATTATATTATACTGTATTTGTCAGCAGCAAACTCACCTTTATTAAATGCATCATTACTTCATTTCCAGCCCCTCACATAATTTTGTTCACAATTTATTGCTGAATTTGTAAAGAATCACAGTAGGTGATGGGGGGTCATCTAGCCCTCCTTGATATCAATCCCGATTCTTCATCCGTAACTCTTTCTTATGTATGAATTTTGAGTAATTACAGATTTTGAAAAAGACACCTATTCCTCCAGCCTCATCATATATTTTAAAGTTAACTTTTGCTGTAAAGCTTACGTTTTGTCCACTATAATTTGTCAAAAACCTCCTCGGAACCCACCAATTAAATAAATACGTTGGAAATATGTTCTGTATTCCATCCGATTAAACATAACGTGGCGGATTAACGGTATCGTTACTGAATTGACGTAGCGCTTTTATCTCTTAATGGAAATTAATTTTCAAGGTACTTAAAATGTGAGTTTCACAGTGTAAAAATCGATCGAATTCGGAATCCCGATTCTGAAGATTACGAATCATACTTTGGAGTTCTCGAGTTCGCTGTCCACGCCAGCATTTGACTCGACTTAAGTTACTAGTGCAGCATTTCTCAGGGTCTCTTTGACCAGGGTAACAGTTTCCTTTCTTCTGTCAAACCTTGTACATGATTCTCGATGTTAACTTCGCCACGTGCAAATTTAAGATGATGGTTAAAAATGAGTAATTTCATTTTGCTGCTGTTCTTGTCTTCAGGATTGAAATTTATGTTGACCTTTACGAATTCGTATGCTCAAACCATATCCTCAAAAAATTCTGTTAATCAGGGAAAAAATATTCTTGTATGCATGTTCTTCACGCACATTTAGCAATTATTCGGTGATATTTTCTTCCGGCGATCCTGCCGCAGCTACGAAAGTTCACTTCATTTCGCGAACGAAATGAGGTGCAATTTTATGGCTTGCTATCTAGTCTTCTCAGTGAGCTATCTCCATTCAGGTTACCTTTCCTTATCAAAGCTTACTGCCGAATGAGATCCCAGCATTACCTTACAGTTTGTACAGGGCTCTTCCCGCCTTGCCTGAATTCCTTTGGTTTTTATTGATTAAGTAAGGTACCAATATATTCTATGGTAGTTATTTTTACTTCAGAAAATTTTTTCTCGTTCTTGGGTGCCATGTCCACTTTTCTGTGCCTCCATAATTCCATATCATCGTATTATCAGGTACACTTATTTTCCATTGCCATATTTGTTCCTTCCCTTGGTTTATTGTTTAATTTTATGTAGGAACATCTTCTTTTTCAACTCTGAGATCGCGTATTTCCATTTTCATCCCTCTTCCAAACCTTCTTTCCTGTTATTTAAGGATTTTTAATTATTTTTTTCACACCATTCCTATTTCTTGTGTTCCTCTATCCTTTAAACTTATTATTTGACATCAATTTCCACAAAATTATGATCCAAATATGCATTCATTCCTGGTGCTGCAACCAGATCTTAATTTGGTTCCACCTTCAAAGTTTGATTGTTATCACGCGGAGGGTATCCATGCTTCTAATTACTTCTCTCAACGTCTTTTTCATTTCTTCCTTGCCTCGCTATTGCGTTCCAGCATCCCAATATTATCATCAAAAGTTTTCCCTCATGGGTGTCTCTTATAATCAATACAGGTGATCTTCCTACTATTTCTTTTTCTCGTGAGGCTACTCGGTATTCATACCTAGATTAGGATTATTTTTAGAAATAGATAAAGCTATTCTTATCTCCGCTATTATTATTGTGTTGCCTCCCTCATCTTCCTAACTGTTCTCCCCAATTTTATATCCATGGCTATGGCTAAGTCACATAAAACTCCTCTCCTTAGGTGGTATTTCTCTGAAATAATCAGGAAGTTCGGGGCCCTAAGTATTCTCCACCGTCTTTCAATCTCACAGATCGGTACTCCTTTTCGACATTTGCTCCTTGCTATTTTCCCTGAACTTGCTGAAACGGATGTATTGCGTATGAACTTTTCTTACTCCAATATTACCATAGCGTTCAGTACTCTTCTTCCAAAAATCATCATCCTTTCTTTTCTCTCCATAAGAAGAAAAGTCTTCGTTTACGCTACTTTGGAAATATTCTAACGTATAGCGAACATTTATTTTGCATTAATACGAAAACAGCTTTTCGACCTTTACATCGGACTTTGAACAAAAATATAACAATTTGATAATTACATAAACCCAAGCCCTAGGTAGAGGAAACACCGTCTCGGCGGGAACCAAACCCGCGACCCCTGGGTTGGCAGACGAGGACGTTACTCCATCGCCGCCGGGGCCGGCAGCCGGGACATGCCTTCATCCTGTCAGACACCGCACCCACCTGACTGGAATGAGGCCCGTGGAAAACAGAAATGACTAAACTGCACATAATATTAACTCCCATCGTGCTTTCAAGGGATGATATTTGAAGAAATGCCGCACTCCTTTCCTCGGTAGTATTTTAAAAGTAACTTCTTTTTAAAATGCCACGTAAATAGCTGATACACTGGCGTCAATAGGCCTCTGCAGCCGAATGAAAAGGCATTCCGCCAGTCCTTCACTGGGGTGCAGACTGGCGGGATAAGTTTTATCCGACTCCGATCTCTCGATCCGTCAGGCAGCTGTGAAAGTGATCATTCCTGCCCCCAGTTTCAGCTCCAGGTATCCTGAGAAAGTGCATGCTCTTTCACCCCACCTCAAGGCTTTCATTAATTGGTTTGCCATTGCAAATTGCGAAGGAATTCCGCTAATGAGAAATTGAAAGAGTACAATTACTATGCGGGATTGAAAATTCTTATCACATCTTCTTTAATAATCACTCCGATAGCTTCGTTAATAATTTATTTCTTGTATTATAAAGTTAGCATCAAGGGTATGAACGCGAATTTGAAACTAAAAACTATGTCGCAAATTTTAACTTATTTCATGCTGTACTGCTATTATTGGATCTCTAATATGAAAAGATCTCAACTCACCTCTGTGACGGCTCATTAAGGACAATATGAAGTACGTTTATCATTTGTAGTGCTATTTAATAATTTGTAGTACCGGTTTGAATGAATTGAGATGCAGTGCATTCCAAAAATAAGTTATTCAGACCGACTGTACAAAGATGTAACTTAAACGATATAACGCTATCACTGCGAAAAACAAGTTGGATAATGTCTTCTAAAAAAGTAAAAGGGTAATAGAATCACTTCTTTAATTCGCGTGAACCTTCAGTTTGTGTACATATCCAAAGGCTAAGCTTTGAAGCTTACATAATTTGAGGAAGTTTCCAAAGGAAAAGAATGATAATCATTTACAACCATGTTTTGCAATTACATTGTCTTAAATTCTAATTTTATTAGCACTTTTCTCAGTAACAACGATGGAAATATCTTGATTATGAGCAACATAATAGTGTGAAGCAATAAAAATACTTAAGACTCAATGACGGGAGAGCTATGCCGAGGAAATCTTGCAATGAAAGGGAAAATATTTGGGAAACCTAGAAACCACCTGCCGTGGTTGACTGGCAAGCGAAATGTGGGGAGGGGAGAAGTTAAAATTAATAAAACTTATTACTATGACAAAGAAACAAATAGCCGTGGAAGAAAACAAAACGAAGAAAATTGCAACTCGAAGTAAGATTTGAAATGGCGAGAAAGAAAATAGGGAGGCAGTGTTACATAACCGCATTTGAAAAATAGCCTGAGTTCAGTGAAAATGTTAAATGCACAACGTATGATTTATTTAAGGATCTAGTCGAAGAAAGGTCGATGCTGCGTACTTATTTGAAAACTTAGTAAAGGAGTCTTTTCGTGCTTCTGGAACAATTACCCCTAGTACCAGTTACTTCTTGGAGGAAGAACCAGTAAATGAAGCGTAGGCAAAAGAGTCAATTGAGCATCGTGTAATGACACTTCTGGGAAACCGACAGAAGTACTAGAGACCTAGATGTATTGGCCAAATGGACGTGGATCAAGAGTTACCATCCGTAGATATAGAAATGTGTTAATCGCAACGGTTCCCATCTGCCTGGACTATGGCGTAAATTCCTGAGACCTCCTAGCCGCACAAAAATGGCTATTACTGTTCAGGGGACGCTTGGGTCGGGAAATTAAGGTGAGGGTATAAATCAAAGCAGTTTTCCAAATACCTAAGCAGCCGAAGCACTTACAGAGGTTCGCAACGTTTCATTCCGTTGTCAATAATAACTCCTCAAACGGTTTTTGTTCATGTTTCGAGCAACACGAGATGGACATACAAGTATATTACTTACACGTCCATTATGCATCATGCATATTACTTGATGGATGGTCTTAAGTATAGTCCTTATCTCTCTGAGAACAGGGTGATAAAAATTTTGAAGGCAGGGTTTTATTCCCCAAATTTTTGACCTTATTGCTTTGCCTTCAGAATGCACTAGTTTCAAATGTATCATCATTCTTCAAAATATTTTATTTGTGATCGATATATATATATATATATATATATATATATATAGTCATATTCATTTAAGATTAATGTTCGAAAATAAACATCTTAAATAGCCGTGCCCAAATGCTACACATTATCACTCCCACCAGACATTACATACAATTAAGAGATTAAGTATTGAAAATGTAGGCTGCAGCTCAATTCAGGTATCACGAGAAAATAAACACCAAACTACGTTATGAAATCAAATTTGGTGCTGTAATTATAATCTTCTAATATAGACCTACTCAGCTGTGCTTTTATGCAGATATTCACCATTTAATATTATGAATTCTCTGGCGGTGACATTGGAGAGAAGGTAAGACGAGTTTTACTGCTAATTTACATCCTCACTTCTTCACCCTCCTCTCTATAAACAAATAGGTCACTGAGTTATCGAGGTTAAATTAAAAACAAATTAACATTTTTGCGCTAGTTAAATATCGTTCCTGATGGAGGCGTCGGATTGTGGCCTGCCCCACAAGCGGAACTGTTAAAACATACCTCACGTTTTTAAACTTCGGTCACATCTCATTTCATATATGTACATACAATCGAAGTGGGGAGCTGATGACATTGTCAGGATATAACTAATCATATATATATCTGCCGTCTTCGCCCAGTTCTGATTCTAGGGAAGAGAAAAAGCAAACTACCTTTAAGGTCTTGTATTTAATGCTTAATCCACACTCTATGACCTTAGGCGCCTAATCTTTATTTACGGGCGTAACTGCTGGCCACATTGAGATAATTTTAAGGCAAAGCATACGTTTTTTTGTGATCTGGTTTCCTGAGAGACTTAACCATCATAACCTCTTCATAATAAGCAAAATCAAAAATGAAGGGTCACACGAGGTGAAGGTGAGATACTCACCCACGACCACGATCCATGGCTGCTCGGGCATGGCCGTGCGAGCAAGTTGTCCCCATAACAGCTGGACATGCATTATGTATTTTATCGCATATTGTTCCACGCACCCTTTGAGCTGCCATCGGATAGCATCACAATTCGTTTAAAAAAACGCATTTCCGTTCCCGGATGCGGGTAAGTCAGTCCAACCTAAAATACTACGTCAAATTACGAAACATATTATGTCAAAATCCAGATCGATAAACTCTGTTGAATGATAACACTATCGGCAGAGTGCTCTCACTGCTGATTACCATATTAATGTTAATAAGAGAAAAAGTCATTGGCTGACTGCAAACATTAAACCAATTAGCAAAAAAAATGCCATGTCCAATGCCTCGCTCGATCAAATCACTTTGGTAAAATAAATTTGAAGTAATGTCTTCGGCTGCACACATCTGACGCCTTGACGCTAGCTTCATCTTGCGCAGCATTGCCACACTCATTCAGAGAAAGATGATCTATCGCAAATTATTTCCGTAACAGTTAATACCGCCCCCTCTAGGTAGTTGTTTGTACTATTTAGAGGATTTACTTATTATTTTAACCGCGTAGTGTTTGCAATTATGTAGTACAGGGTGCGTTCCAAAAGTAATGAAATTAAATTTTCCTCGCCGCTTTTATTGGTCAAAGTGGGATAAAATTACTTGGAGTAAGTGCAGGAAACGCTAAGCTTTGCCGTGAAACCGGTTTTAGTGCTCTCCAGACCGTATGCCGAAGTCAGTTATTGAAAACCTCGGCGCGCCGACCGTGTCACGGAAAAAAATGAATCGACGATCGAGCAACGTTACGCGATTACTAGGTTTTGTGCTAAACTGAAAAAATAGCTGGAGGAGACTAATAAAATGATTCTTGAGGATTACGGGGACTCTACTCTGTCCTACTCAGAATTTTCGAGGTGTTTAAGGGCCTTTAAGGTGGGCCGGGAAGAGATTCAAAACGAACAGCGCTTTGGGCGGCCGTCAACCAGCAAAACTGAAAACAATGTGGCTCGTGTTCGACAATATTTAGACTCTGGCCGTCGATTGAGTATCAAGATGGATGTCAGTGAACTTAACTTGTCGTCTACAGCTGTGTTTCACATTGTTAATGAATTTCTAGCGATGAGGAATGTGTGCGCCAATCTCGTACCCAAGATTATGTCAGACCACCAAAAGACCAACCGAGGAGAAATTTCAAGTGACCGTTTGCAACGTATTGAAAATGAAACTGATTATTTGGACAACGTCATCACTGGTGATGAAACCTGGGTTTTTGAATACGACTTAGAAACCAAACGCCAAAGCTCTAAGTGGCACACCGACTAGTCCTCCAAGCCCAAAAAGGCAGGAATGAGCAAATCAAAAGGGAAAATAATTCTCATTGTCTTTTTTGACAGTAAAAGAGTGGTTCATAAGGAGTTTACTCTTCAAGGAGAGACAGTCAACGCTGCCTACTACGTGGATGTGCTGGAAAGACTCCAAAAAAGGGTCATTAGGACGAGAAAAGACATCTCCGCTACCTGGCAACTCCATCACGACAACGCGCCTCGCCACAACGTTCTACGAGTCCGCGAGTTCCTGGCCAAACACCAGGTGCCAAAGCTGCTCCACCCCCTATAGTCCTGACGTCCCAGCAGACTTCTTTTTGTTCCCTCGGATTAAGGCTGCCCTGAAAGGAACCCGTTTTTCGCCTATAGAAGGGATCCAATTAGCCGTGACGAAGACCTTGCGAGAGGTCCCCGAAGACGACTTCCAGGGCGCGTACCGGTCATGGCAGTTGCTGGAAAAAATATGTACCGGCCCAAGGACAGTACTATGAAGAATTTTAAGCCAGCATAGGCAAGGAAGCGACTTATTAAAACTCACATGGAGTTTAATTTTCTACGGCTTTGCGACGTGGATACTAGTAGGAGGAGAGAAACAAGATTTGATGCAATTGAAATATGGTGCGACAGAAGATTGACGAAAATGAAAGGATAGATAATAATGAATTTTAAAGAGTAAGACTCATCTAATGGTATTTTACTCAGCCAAATTACTTTATCAAAATTTATATCAATTGCACCAAGGCAGTGAAATCACTTTCAAATATTGGTCTGGAGACATTTTGGTGGTACTCAGAATAATGATTGTAACTAACTGATTAAGGGAGAGATGATTGTTAACTGAGGTTATTTGCATCCTTAAGGATTGGTGGATAATTTGGGTGATCGAGGTAGAATATTCAGCAAATGCTGGAATGGTGGCCAAATACCCGTCCGTATTAAGCTTATCCTAACGAAAGGCGCTAAGGGGCGCACATAGTTTCGCGTACCCTCCGACGAACGGCTCCTTTCGTTAGGATAAGGCTAATAGGGACACCGGGTATTTCGCCACTATTCCAGCATTTGCTGGATATTCTACCTCAACCACCCAAATTATCCACCAATCCTTAAGGATGCACTAAGGACCACGCCTTTTGAATTGTCTCCACATAGCATCCCAAGCAGGAATTGTCATATCACTGAAAACATCTGCCAGAAATGGGGGATGAACCTGGTTCTTCTGAGTGGGAAGTCAATAAACTAGCCACCACACCAAACCGATCCCCTACTGCTTGTAATTTCTGTTCAGAATGAGCAAGTGAAATAAGGAGGCTGCACGTCAATAACTTTTAGAAGTGAAATTGGATATTTAAATGATTTATTTTATCAGGTATATACATTTATTTGCCCACGCGGAATGAAAATAACTAGGACAGACGGCATTGAACCGACCATCAAGACTGCGCGACGTTTGCCTCCTCCTCTTGATCGGCTGCAGTTGCATTCTCGACTGATGCTCGTGAGACTGTCACCGTGCTAATATATTAGAGGATACACCCGCCCATAGTTTTCATTTCCCTCCTTTATGGAAAAGGAAAGAGGAAATTTCCACGCACGGCGTAACCGGCTCAACTGATACGCACACTTTTGTTCATGAGTTAAGCTTAATCATTTTGCTGAGCTCATTAAGAGACGAATCAATCGAATCGAAAGAATTTACTAATGTTTCCCATTCTTCCGCTTCAAGGGCTACAGGAGTTCGAGTGATCCAACTCCCCACTTTACGCGAGGTTTACTGGAATATGTTATAAATTGAACGATGGTTGAATCCACCGCGTCCGAAGGAATCACTTATGTATTAAAATAGTCCGTAGGCTTCGTTTTTTAGGTTGGCCCACTGTTCCGGGTCGAGTCTCACGGTTTTGCTCAAAGAGGAAATTTCAACGCACGGCGTAGACAACCCCGTCCACAAAGCGATGCATGCACTTTTGTTCCTGCCCAGGGACTCAATTGTCCATGGTATTGAGACAGAGGATGAAGATCTCTTCTTCTTCACTTGAGACTGCCGCATAATTAACTAATGCTCGTGAGACTGTCACCGTGCTTTTATATTACAGGATACATCCATTCATCGTGAATGTAATCTGATTCAAAGAATATTTCGGGCACGTCTCATCGTGCAATAAACATTCTAAAAAAGAATCGATCAGATGATTGATATCTGAATCATCCAATTTGCTGGCTAAATTAAGAGATGAATCAATCGACTCGAAAGAATTTACTAATGCTTCCCAATCTTCAGCTTTAAGAGCTACGCGATTGTTCTTACTCCCCAAATTTACGTGAGGTTCACTGGAATGTGTTATGAATTGAACGGACGAATCCACGTCTGAAGTGATTACTGATGTTTTAAAATAGTCCGTAAAGGAAGCGGCATAGTTTTTTAGACCGCTCCACTGGCCCCGGTCAAGTCTCACGGTTTTGCTCAAAGAAGAAATTTCCACGCAAGGCGTAGCCGACTCCGTCAACCAACAGATGCGCGCACTTTTGTTTTTACCCAGATACTCAATTATCCAGAATAAGGGGTAGGGAGTAAAGAACGAAGATCTCTTCTTATTTTTCACTTGAGACTACTGCATAGTTCACTGATGCTCGTGAGGCTCCAACCCTGATTATATAGTGGAGCCGACGCTATGCCCCACTAGAGCACAACACTTCTGCGGTGCTGGGTAATATTTTCTTCCTTGACGCTTGCGTCCAAACTCTCGCTGGAAAAGCTTAGCAGAGATACAGTCGTTGAGTGTGAGGTGATGAAATAAGGATGTGAATTTGGAAATAGGTTTGCGGGTGATAGAATGGAAAAGTGCATACACACAGCAAAATTCTCCACAAAGATCTGAATGGTAATATTGCAACCGAACGGAACTTACTATGACTTTGAAGGGTTTCAGAAAAGTGATAATATCCGCGACTGATGGAGGAAAAGCATAGACGTCTAAATACTCCGCACGTTAACATTTAACACGCTTACCGCGACCAAGTGGATTCCCGGTTTGTGCAAAGGATCGAAATTGATAATGTATATTCCGCGCTTGGGATGGTCGGGTAGCTGATCCGATGGAAAAACACCTCGAAACTTACTTTTCATTTTAGGAACTCCGGATAAAACGTCTTCGATGTCATCTGTTTGCATGATTAATTACTACTCAACTTATCTAAGGACAGTGAGCCTATTTTCATCAATCCTGAATTGTGTATTGTATTCGGCATAGCTGATGAGAGTGACGGAATTTGGAAGATTAACTGCAAAATTAGCTTCAAATCTCACTTTACCGTAAATCGTTTTGGACACGTGACTTTCCTCACCACTTCTATCCGGAGTGAGATCCCACGCTAATACTCTATATCCGTGTTTGAACATGTCCATCGTTATCTGATTACCCAAATCACTATGGTTCGTACCTAAGGCTGAATAGAGTTAAAGGAAGGCTTGAGTATCAAAACTATCCTTTTCGCTGAGGAATTCCGTCTTCGCACCACTCAACGGTGTAGCAGTACCGTTTACGTATAAGTTGAATCCAGTCATCGAATAATGTTTTAGGCTAAATGGATTTTTCTGTTTTTCCCCGTCAATGCGTCACCATCTACCATTATTACTAACAGGCTGGAAGGAATTTGACCTACTATTAAATTCTCATTTTTGATTGAAACAATATTACTGGAATGGGCGTGTCTTAACTTCCGTTCGCTTATATGGGTATATAGCTGGTTGTTTTTTCAATAGATATTCATGAGATAATAAAACTGAGGGATTGATGTCATGATGCGGGACGAAGAGTGAAGCGTCTAAAATCTTAAGCGTTGATGAGGTTTCACTTTCCTTGATGTAAAACTATGAATCTTTCATCGTCAGAACGATCTCTACGTTCACACCAGTTAGAATTTTTCTTGGAGTGTTGAAAATGTCAACGTGCGATCTTCCTTCCAATTCTGCGTTCCCCTTTGAGATCCGCTAAACGGTACGTGGGGATCGGTGCATTATCTATTTTCCAAATTTTGAAAACCTCTCTGGAAAAATTTTGGTTGTATCTTTTAGCGAAAGGTAATCTTTCCTCCGATATCTGAACGAAATCTCCTATGGAAAAATTAGAGTTTTAAGTTTAATCGTCGATAAACGACGCGCGTAACGGCGTTTCTCTCACTCACTTCTAACAGAGCGACGCCCGTGCTGGAATGTATGCGATCGTTATATCCTCTCATCAATTTCGGTAGCACGCTTACTTAATTCAAGGTATTAAATTTAGTCAAATACTTATACATACGTCCCTCTAGAGTTCGATTGAAATGTGCTACCACAGCAGCTTTTACGTCCGAATTATTGGTGGTAATATATTTTATTCAACGTTCGGCAAGGAAGCGTTTAAACTTTTCGTTCGAAAATTTAGTCCCCTTATCGCTTTGAATTTTCAAGGGTTTTCTTTTGCTTATAATTACTTGAAATGCATTCATAACGTTCTCGGCGGACTTACTCTTGAGTGGAACAGCCCATGCATATTTGAAAAACACATCAATGACGGTGAGGAGATGAGCATAGCCCTCATTGTACATTTTCAAATTTCGCACATCGTTAAGATCACATTGCCAGGTTTCATCTATATGCGTAGGAGTATATTTATTCCTAGGAAATTTCATCTGCGTAGGCTCATGTAGCGTACATGTTTCCTGATTTTCCAGCCATTCTCTCACACGTCTTTTGCTTTATTTCTTCCCGACTCCCTTCCATAGTCGCTCGGGACCCATCTTTAAATGTTTTTAACAAGTTTAATCTATATTGTAAACGCCACTGTGTAAGGGAATCCCAGCCTAAATTTTCTAGCAAAGTAGTTAGGCGTTGGTCATAACAATGTTTGACAAATCTACCCCCCCTCCGCTGAACTCAATCGTAAACATTGTAAACATGTAAACTTAACGATTATAAACATATATGAGGGGTTAGCATAACGACACATTTTACACTTACATGAATTCCAACTCGGCTCTTCGAGACAATGGAATGTAAATATATTATTTCAGAATCATGTTTTAGAGGAGAACTTTTTATTCAAGAATTTTTTGATGTAATGAGGACATTTCCCATACCGCTAGATAGTTGATAATTTATTTTTTTAGACACATATACAAGGGCGGTTCAATAAGTACCCGTGTTTGGCGAGAAACGGCGTTCCTGAGGGAAGTTTATGTTATCATCGTGTGCTGCCATCTATCAAATGACGGTGGAACAAATTTCAGACTGATTTAAAGGTTAGTTTGGATTTGGCAGCCATTCTAGTAAAACGTGTTTCGTGATTTTCGCTAAGATGGAAAAAGTGCAGTATCGTTCGGTAATTCGCTTTTTGTTTTTGGATGGGAAGAAATGCGAGGAGATAAAAGCAAAGTTGGATGCTGTTTATGGGGACACTTCGCCATCTATGACCACAGTTAGATATTGGTTCAACGAATGTAAACGTGGGCGAACATCTATTTTTGATGAGAAGCGACCAGGACGCCTGGTAGACGCGGTTACCGAAGGAATCATTCAAAAAGTCCACGCCATGATTCTCGCTGATCGACGAACGAAAGTGCGCAAAGTAGCAGAGGCCGTGGGTGTGTCGACCGGTACAGCAATTAATATTTTACATGATAAGTTTACACGACGATGAAAAAATTGTCGGCCCGATGGGTGCCGCGATTGCTCACGGTGGACAAGAAGCTGATCCGGCTGTCAACTTCGAAGCAGTGTTTGCAGCAATTTAAGCCAGATCCGAAGGTGTTTTTGCGTCGAGTTATCACTGTTGATGAAACCTGGATTCATTATTACACCCTAGAAACAACGCAACAATCAAAACAATGGATTTCTCCCAGTAAATCTTCTCCAAAAAGGCGAAGATGGTCCGTTCGGCCGGAAAGATCATGGCGACGGTTTTTTGGGATGCAAATGGCGTCATCCTCATGGATTTTTTAGGAAAGGAATAACGATCACTGGGAAATACTACAATGAGTTATTGGACCGCTTTGACAAAAAATTGAAGGAGACACGGCCGTATTTGGCGAAAAGGCCACGATAGCGCACCAGCACATTCATATGAAGTTGTCGGCGCCAAACTGCATGAACTACGTTATGAATTGCTGCCGCACCCCCCGTATTCACCCGACCTGGCTCCCTGCGACTTTTTCTTGTTCCCTAACATGAAGAAATTGCCCCCCGGAAAAAAATTTAGCTCAAAAGATGACGTTATCGCCGAGACGGATGCGTATTTTGGAGAGTTCGACAAATCCTATTTTTAGAGGGGTTAAAAAATGGCCGGAACGTTGGAAGAAGTGTATCTTTCTAAAAGGGGACTATGTTGAAAAACATTTTTTTAAATGTTTTTGAAAAAATGGTTTCTTCATTTCTAACACGGGTACGTATTGAACCGCCCTCGTATATAGCTACGTAAACTATTTTAGGAATCCTAACGAAGGAGAGAAGTTTTTTGGAAGCAATTAGAAGCAGACTGAAAAATTGGATAGAAGGCATATTGAGTGGTATTGGAACGTTGAAAACTATAATTTTGTGGCGAATGTTGGGCAAAATACCTAAAGGCATGAAATGAACAGGGATACTGGACGTAATGGAGGGAACGTCGAAACCTGGGTCGTATTTTTTCAATAAAATGTGTGGAATTGCAAAGTCACTTATTTCATTTCATTTCAATATGTTATGCAAATTCCATAAAGTTACGCCTAAGACAACAAATTTTTTTAATGGAGGGAAGAAGAACGTTTGCGGTGTGGAAGAATAGTTTGCTATTTTGTATAATTTTTGGGTATTTAGTTGTGTATTAGGTGGAACTGTGAAGGGTATTACTCCCTAAGTCCATCAAAAACCTATCTTGAAGACAAATGTAATTAATAATTGTATAGTTTTATGATCTTTATTCCTTAGGGTAATAATATATTTGTTATTTAGAGTAACTTATTTTCCTGCTATAGTTTTAATTTTTTATTTCTTGGATTAAAGTTATATGGAAGATAATGTGTCGTCACTTGTGAGAAATGATAATTATCATTTGATGACACCGACAGTTACTCTACGGAGAATACATTACTTCATAATGGAGCTACAATTGTGTACTGTAGCCAGGTAAAACATCCAGGAATGTATACTGACATCTATTCTCTATTCATCTATTCTCTATTCATCTATTCTCTATTCATCTATTCTCTATTCATCTATTCTCTATTCATCTATTCTCTATTCATCTATTCTCTATTCATCTATTCTCTATTCATCTATTCTCTATTCATCTATTCTCTATTCATCTATTCTCTATTCATCTATTCTCTATTCATCTATTCTCTATTCATCTATTCTCTATTCATCTATTCTCTATTCATCTATTCTCTATTCATCTATTCTCTATTCATCTATTCTCTATTCATCTATTCTCTATTCATCTATTCTCTATTCATCTATTCTCTATTCATCTATTCTCTATTCATCTATTCTCTCTTCATCTATTCTCTATTCATCTATTCTCTCTTCATCTATTCTCTCTTCATCTATTCGCTCTTCATCTATTCTCTCTTCATCTATTCGCTCTTCATCTATTCTCTCTTCATCTATTCTCTATTCATCTATTCTCTATTCATCTATTCTCTATTCATCTTTTCTCTTTGGTCTATAATTAGCGAGAAAAAAATGGAATATGATATTAGGTAGCTAGAAAATATTTCGACATTACAGGTGGAATATTTTTGATTTAAGAAAAGTAGGTATCATAATTGAAGAGTTCGATCACTGTCGATAGCCCAGCCTTCTTGCTGTAGTGTACCACGCTTAATTTATGTTATTTGACCAACATAGCCACCGTTATAGAATGTAATCAATACCTTGTCTTTTTGACAAGATGAGGATAACGGCGGGAAGATTAGATTTATTTTAACGCAACATCGGGTTTGCACGACGTCAGCTCTATTCTCACTTTACGAATCACCCTTAAGATGGCTCAGCATGGTAACCAGGGCCTCGTAACTGATTGGAATCCGGTTGAAAAGCTGTTTCATCTGAGCTGCGAAGAGGGGAAACCGGATTTATTTCTCCATACGGGATTTGCATTTGTCTGGATAAAATCAGAGTTGACAGGAATTGAATAGTTTATTGGGCGATTCGGTGAAATTGGAACACATTAAGGACCAAATAGTTGCAATTTTCCAGGAGTTGACGAATTCAGCAAATACATTTATTGTTTAAAGAATATTTTAATTATAGTCGTTAATTTGCCTCTGCTTAGTTTTAGGATAGCACACATGATGGGAAATAATTACCATACCGGGAACGCCACAAAAAAGAAGTCAAAATAGTTTGCTCCCATCCCATACTCCCGAGCATTTTGACTCCTGAGATTTGTGCAGGTTTAATCTCACTCCTTCTTTGGTCTCGACGTGGAAGCGAATTTATTGATTGATTAGTATAGTTTCCATTATTTTGGCATATGCAGAAACCGATTGGTCTCCGGAACGACCTTAATAGTTAACGGTTTGATGAGGAATCAAGTTTTATATCTCACATTCTCTCAATATAATGGCCTTAAGCTCTGTATTAGAGAATAAATATAATGCCAATACCCTTTTCCCATAGAATACTCTTCGATAATGACTCTGATGTCGGCGTGTTAGCCTAACTTTCGTGTTGATTCCATGCCTATCACACAAATAATTACTTCCTTACTTCGCCAGGGGTAAAGTTCGTCCCTCCTTCCTTCACCTAGAATACACGTCATAATCAATCACACTCCTCAAATCGATCCAGTTCTCTTTTTCTATATCTAATAATACACTTTTTCAGATTCCTCCCAACCTATCTCATTTCCTTCCACAGCCTATCGGACACTCATATTAAATCTTCGTCATTCAATTCCTTTTTTTCTTCCCAAGGCCTGAGTATCTCAGTCCTCCAACTTACAGTCATCACTCTTACCTAAACTCCACCATTACCATCTTCGGTATGCTTTTCTTCATGACGATGCTTTCACTGGTACTTTCAAAATCATCATCGTCGTCGACAAGGACTCGATCAACTCGCTTTTATAAAACCTTCTTTTGCTAAGGCAGTTAAACATACACTCCCCTTACCGATATAAACCGTTCCATTTTAAGTCTTGGCTATATATAGTATTCCGTGTGATTGATTTTGCTGTACGTCCACTAGTATCGGACCACTTTGCTACTTATTGTGTACCTATGTACTTTCAATTTAAATGGATGTATATTCATCCTATGTTCTCCTGTCGTATAGTTAACGGGTAAATTCAATACCTTAACGGCTGGAATCAATTAAATGTGACCCTTTGCATAAGTGATTCACATCTGTTTGATTTGTATGAAAGCAATAAATTCGTTTGTTCATTTATCAACACAGTTTCCCTTATCGAGTCTGCCTTTTCATCTATTCCTTCAAGTCGTATTTGAAATACTTGTGCAAACATATGATTCGACTTTTCCACGCCAAAACATGAAAACAATAGTGTTGATATATACGGAAAACGTTTGATCGTTGAGGCATGACTTGACAGCGTTTTCACTCATTTGATTACTACTATTGAAGATGATCGTGTTGAAGTAATGCGTGTCAAAGCGTATATTTGACTTCATCGAGGAGCGTTGGCGGATTCATCTCTAAATTGGTTTCTTCGTCGATTATTCATTTGGTACATATCTTATAAATGTATTTTCCGATATGATGAAGGGTGGAATAGTTTAATAATTAGTATTATGTATCAGTTACTGGCGAAAATTATATCATTTATCTTGAATTTTCTTGTCGACTTCTTCCTAGAGCTATGACGGTCAAATTGTCCTCCGCCATCTCTCCAGACAATGGAGACGTTCAGTATATTAAAAGTGAGTTTTTTTCTAGTTTACGACACACTTGCATTCTTTTCTAATAACTTTTAATTGCAATTTTTATTTCACACCCATTACTTGTACTTTCACATTCACTCAGAATTTTTCTACCGTTATCCTGTTTGCTCTAATTTCTTTCAACATTTATGATTTCCTGTTCAACTTTCTTCAGCTAAAGACCTTCTCGAAGCCCGCTCAACTTCAAGTAGATCCAAACTTAATCATAAAACTGTATGTCACAGCGATAGGGGCCGTCACCTTCCTCTCCCCTTCCTGAATAAAATTGGGCTTCGAGCAAATGATCATTCTCTCTAGTTGATTGTTGTCATTGAATGCGCCGATATTTTTCTCCTAAAATTCGTCAGTGCCACATATCACTTTCGATTCCGAACATATGTTTTGCAGTCCTGGTATTTGAATACTTTCTTCTCCTTCGGAATTTAGGTTATGGTCGCGTGAAAAAGCATTCGGACAAAAATCCATCTCTCCTAAGGATTCAACACGAAGATGGGTTCTGAAAGATGAAGGTTAGCTGGAGGTAAGCCTTATATGCATGCCTAAGTGAAAATCACGGCATCTGGGGGTTTCGTTTCTATATGCCTTCATTCGATTTCCCTTAATCCTGCAGTAAACAGAAAATCGAAAAATCGAAAATTGAATCTTTAGATGGGGTTGTCCTAAGGCAACACCCGGGAAATGAACCCGAGGCCTTCCAATCCGGAACCAACTCTCCACCCACCAGACAACCACGCCAATTCCACTAAGTACTTCATAAAAATCTCTTCCTCCCGGTTTTTCGAATCTGATTAGTCAATTTATTTTGGAGATATCGCAATTTCCAATTTTTTTAATTTGCTTAAATTGAAATACTATGTGTGTACAGGGTATTCTTTTCTTTCTATCAACGCGAATGAAGAAAGCATCATGAACAATATTTTTCGTGCAAGTGGTATTTGAATCGAAGAAAGATGGCAAAGAAATTTCAGACAGAAATGTTTTCAGAGAGCCTAGTGCAATTAAATTTGATTGTTCGCCATTCCAACATCGACGCGGTGATTGGTGGATTAGAAAATAAAATGTCTTTAGTGCCCTGGGCTGCAACTGCAGTCGCTGTATCTATCACGTCGATCCACTCACCATTCTCGCCTGAGGCCAAACCTAAGCGATTGAAGGTCACGCGCGTAAAGAACGGAGGGCATTCACGACATTATGGTCTCCTTGAGTGAGTTAAGGTTTACGAATGTACCACGCTCAGGGGCACAACCAAGTTGCGCCAACCGCTTCCAATAGAAAAATAAGCAGTCGTAGTTGTCGAGTCAGCGTATAGCCCCGTGGCCCTCCCTGTTCATTTAATCATCCAGAAAAATTAGTAATCCGTTAATTGATCCCCGCTTAAACGCCTTTACTCATATCAAAATCGCTTCGACCGAGTTTTCAAACCCATCAAATTATTAGCCAGTGACCCTGGTGAAAGGAAAATCGTCTTGCGTCATGATTGGAGGGCATGTACAAAGTTCTTTACCGTTTTACTAATCCAGTGGGAATGATCTAAAAAAGGGGACAACTATGAAGGGAACTTTGGAAATGAATCTAGTTTTTGTTAGCATCCGCAATGATTGGCTATGTATCGGTATTCCGAGCTCTTTAAGCAAGAACGTTATTCTAGTATCCCCACTCATCTGCGGAGGTATGCGATGCTCGGCCCGTGATGCGCTGGTCGTAGCCCCGGAGTATTTCGGGAAACACATCGGAGTGAGACATGGATTATCTCCGAAGTGATTAGGGTGCTTCTGGACCATCCTCAGCCAATTTCCTGCTCTAAGGAATCGGCACATCCGAAAAAAATGGCTCAGAGTTAAAATGTTATCCAATTTGAACGAAAATTCATGCGACGTGATTTTCCGGTTCAATCGTTTGGGATAAGGTGTGGAAGGTTTTGGATTCAATGATGGGTAAGACGAGATTTAATCAAAAACACGTGACACGCGTTAAAGATTTTGAATTTTTATTTCCTACCTGCACACCCGGACAATATCCTTCCACGGCGCAGTGTCGGTCGCTCGTCGCAAAACCTTTTCAAGGCACCTCTCCAAAGGACGCCTCGAATCTTTCTCGCACGACGGCCACTTGGAACCTTGTGGCCTGTTCCCCAACTTACACGACGATATGCAAATGACAAGTCCTCGTCATTTCCACAAAACGTGTCTTCTGGAGGTAGTAAACGGTTCAACACTTATTACATTAGCCTATATTAAACGGCATACGAATTTGAAACTTTTGAATGACATAGAACATTATTCGGTGGTTACCCTTGAGAGATGGACCCCTAGAGTGAGCACACGAGTTCAAATGCAGCCGGGAAACTTGATGGTTACCCTTCTACATCTACTTAATACCGCGCAAGCCGCCGCAAGGGCGTGTGGCGGGGGGTGTTAGGGCACCACCCGTAATTAAGAAAAAAACCGCATACAAAAGCCGCAAATTTATGCTATCCACAAACAAAACATGGTATACATTCATGCAATAACTCTTACAGCCCACACCACGCAAAAACACAAATTACCAAGCAACATACGCATGCACCTACAAATATACCTGATATATTTGCAATGTTTAATTCTGTTCCGACTTGTACATTAAATGTTTTTAATATTTCTTAAGTGACTTCGGTGTCTTACTATTATGATTTCTGATTGTTCGGGGAAAGAATCAGTATTTGTATCTATCTGTAATGGAATCTATCTCCCGTTTTTATCTTTGTGGTCTCATCTAACTAATCTAATAAAAAAAACCTCGGCGGCCCTCAGGATACAACCAGTGCCCAGGGATGATGCTTGGCAGCTCCGGTGGACCATGTCCCCTTGACTACCCTGATGTTTTCCCAGTTATAGGGAAACCGTGGGATTAAGTTTTGGTTGGTTTCCACGGAACCCATCTCCTGAACTTCAACTAGAAGTGCCAAAAGATTGCAGTGAACAGTGATATCCTCGCTTAGCGAATTCTGTTTCCGAATTCAAAAGTGTTCATTCCATGATTCATTCGTGCAGTTCAAGACCGAAAACCATTTGATGCAAATTGCAAAAACGGAGCTACTGGATATTAGGAAATGAACTCAGAACCTTATTCATTATCTCTGTAAGTACCCTATGTTCAACGTGTAATCATTCCGAAATTTTAAGAAGTCCGATGGATTGCATTTCTTTAATTCATGGTGATTTTGGATGAAATATTGCGGATAACTACATGCAGAATAATGAAAATCGACTGCTACGCGGTAATGATCTGCTATAGCTTCCTATTCAATCATTTCTGGACGAATAGGGGGCAGAAAATCTACATCTACACAAAATACCGCAAAACTCTGCAAGGGCATGTGGCGGGAATGGTTAGGGCACCACCTGTAAAATAGAATAACACCACATACAAAACAAACAAGTGCATTCCAATTCACACCCACACAGACGTATATATGTATGCAAATCCCATTTTAACTTACACACATGCAAATAAATATACTGGCATCTAACATGCACATGGGCAAGCAACTACGAGCGTTTATCTTGCCCTCGCTTGTCATTCGAATGTCTTTATTATTTCTATTATGAATTTGAATTATTAATATTAAAAATCCTGATCGCAATTGGTAAGGACGAATATTTGTATATATCTAGAATTGTTTAATGGTTTCTATTTCCATTATTTTATCTTTGTCGTCTAAACTACCGATGAGCTAGGATACCCTGCTTCCTTTTGTTTATTAATTAAACTGCACTCTATCGATATAAAATGAACGAGGAGTACTGGGTGGACTGCGGTTTGAGCACAATTTTGATGATACCTCGGTTTTGTACGAAAAATGGAGATTTGAATTAAATTCTAACAAATATGCTTCCTGCCAAAGTAAATGAATGAGAATAAAAAATATATTGTGCAGAATAGATGGCGTCGTATGTAATTTGGAGCGTTTTAAAGAATCGCCTCCATCCCGCTCGTTTAGAGATTACACACAAAAGGGGATGTGTGGGTTTATAATAAAGAAGCACGTGAATTTGACAGATTTTCGATTAAGGTACTGCAAAGTAAAAAAGAGGTATCATTTCATATTAATAAGTTCAGTTTTGGGATTGAAAGCAAGTATCTGGAGTTCAACAGGCTGAGAATATGAAAAACATTAAGGTACAGGATTTATCAAAATTCCAAGGAGAAGAAAGTTTTTGTTTTAGTCTTCGCCGGAGAAAATTGAATTCGCGATCCTCCAGTTGAAAGGATAGCAAGCCAGAGTAACATCTTTTGAAGATAGGGCTCTGAATTATTTTTATTAAACCAGGGGTTTGCGAGGCCCTTTTAATTGATAAAAAAGGAACTAGGCTTACCCTGTGATGCATTAAAATGTTCATTTTCCTTCCGAAAAATTCGCGATCAAAGGAAAGCAACCAAAATTTAAATAACTGCAATAAAAATGATCTATCCAGAGAAATAGAGGGATGCCATTACTTGTACGAAGATTCTATGCAACGAGTTCGTGTTTATATCTACGAGTAGCTATATTACGCGCCTAATTGAAAGTCTATGTAAAAATGCAAGCTGCTACATTTTTCGGGAGAATCCATCCTTATTTTTCAACGTAGTTTCCTTTATGGCCAATGCATTTCGTCTTACGGAACTTCAATTTGTTGATCGCTGTATAATGAGATTATTCCAAGGCATTTTTTCCACAATCACGTCCTCGTTTGAATAAAATCTCCTCCCAGCCATCCACTTCATTATAATGAAGAAAATACAGTGTTCCGAGGAAGAGAAATCTGGAGAATAGGGGAGATGTAGGACGAGTTGGAATCTTTGCACAATCAATTTTGAAACCATATCTGAAGAGGATTAGTCTGAGGTTAGAGAGGTTAGTCTGTGTGTTGTCGTGATGGAAAAAGACTTTTCTAAGCCAATATCGGACGTTTAACTTTCATTCCAGATTTAAAACGTTCTAATAACGATGCATAGCATGCACTTGTAATACTTAATTCTCTTTCAAATGGTCAGTGAATATTATTCCCAGCGAATCCTTAGGATCATCCGTGATAACCTTCCCATTTGAAGGAACGGTCCTCTCCTTCTTAGGTGCAGACCATGCTGATAAATCTTGTTTGAACTTTTTGGAAATGCATGGACTTTCTCTTGATTTCAGCCGTGTTGTGGTTTATCTTTATTTCGTCCAGGGTGATGAAACGACGTCTGTCATACGGATTCCGCTTAAACAGCTGCAAACCTGCCATAGGACACGTCATAGGATTTCGTTTTTTTCAACAGTGAGCAATTCCAGAGCCCGTCTTGCAGATAGGTTTCTTGTGTGCAAATATTGATTGAAAATATTGTGCACCCATTCACTCTTAATGTCAACGGCATTAGCAATCTCTCACACTTTCACTCTTCTATCAACCATCACCACATCATGGATTTTATCAATTAAGTTCTGAGTGGTGGCCTCAACACAGGGTTCGGGGTATTGACTTCAACTGAGCATACATGTACTTCCTATGCTCTCCGAACATTGCGAAATCACTTAAAAACAGTTTTAATCAAAGACGGAGATTCAACATAATGTATATCATACTTTCATTTAGTCTTCTCTGGCAAATTGCCTTAAAGAAAATAATGTTGGACCTACACACGAAGTTCTCTTTCATCCATGTATTGGAAATAGATAGGTTCATACGAAAACTGAATAAGGAGTAATATACCGATTTGACTGGACCTGGAGTTCCTTCAGGACGCGCTAATAGCTGAAAATAAGGTTGTTATGAATCTGTGGAGTCATTTGTCTGATTGCACCTACTTTTCAATCTGCCCCCGTCTTAAATTATTCAGCGTTCTCTACGCCATCCATAGATGTGGCGTGAAAGGTGAACTATATACGTGCGAGGAATAAACGCGTGAGATAGGGGTCACCCTGGGCCCATCCTTCATTTGTTACCCACTTCCAAAAGGTATTTTTGCGCTGGAGTATATGTGAAAAAAGTATGCAAAATCCAACGGTTATAATTACGTCTTTTACCGCTACCATCAAACGATCTCCGATGGAATTAACAGAGGGTCGCGGTAGTCAAGAGGTACAGCATTTTACTACTGACCAGAGGCCTCGATCAATACAAAACGTCCATGGTAACCATTCCTTTCAATTGGGCTTTTAGTGCTATAAAACAACACGTAACAACCGCCTTTGACTTAATCTTTAAGTAAAACTTCTTATTACTATTTTCTGGGTCGTGATATCCAGGGGTGAAGCGTTGAACTACTGACCGGAGGGGTTTGATTCCCGGGCTCGCCTCTCCGGGCGTCTTCAGCTCCAACTAAGCTGTGTGGTTTTTCTGGTACCAGATCTTTATGGGAAACCATATGCAGCACAGGGAAAGAAACTGGCCCCCTACTCTGATGGGTGAATTTCACACGCCGTCAGGTTTAGTACGGGGTGAACTCTACCATCACCTGGCAAACCAACCTTTGGATTAATTACTATATTTATGGTTTTGATGGAATTAACAAGCCTACAAATGGTTCCATGAATGGCAAATCCTCCAAATGGTCCCTATCTAAAAGTTTACAGCCGATGTGGGAAATACTTCAGTAAAAGTCGCGGATATCATTTTCACGTAATGTACACCAGCTGATAGTAGCCATGGAGAGTCACCAGCTGCCTGGCCTGATAATTATCAATCCTCCATCGAGCAATGCATCTCACAATCCACCACTAACCTTCGGTATACGCCATGGCACACCTTTTCCCCGATTATCTGATGGTGTAATTTGGTATACGTTCTTTCATCACCGCAAAAGGAACTGAAGCGTCCAATCCAATCTGCTTGAAATTTTGAACAAGCTCAATTGTGATTTTCAAGATGTATTTCAGTTGTGGTTTCAGATGTTTTATTTTCTTCGCGCAGGAAGTTTACTATGGAATTATAAATAACTCGAATGTTCTTCCCGCCTCATTTATTACGGTATTTGAATAACTATTTCTCCAATCTCAAAAGACTATTTACAACTTGTAATTAATACAAAAATTCAAGGTACCTTATACTTTTTTGTTTTGGTGATTTTTGTGCGGCTATTTCGAATCTACTATCGTGTCCATCGAACTTTGCAGTCGATGATGATTTTGTCCCCGTTTTGAGATGTTTTCACGGTGTTATATCAAAATTTTTATCATATTTCGTGCAAAGACTTCATAAAAGCATTCGTTATAGACTAATATGTTTTGAAAACGTCATATGCGACACGTATAAGATTGAGAATCTTCATCATACCAAAAAAATATGTTATTAGGGTACCGTTTCCGTTTATGGGGCTATAAAATTTTAACCGCCCAGTTAGAACTCTAAAAAAATGTCTTTCGACCGACCTTTATGTAATTATCCCCATGCCATGTAAATTATCATTAAATTGCCATAACCGCCACAGACTTTCAATTCAAACCAAGACAGGTGGCCCTTCACTGGGTCTCGTTGGGCCCTTGCAAGATCTACCTCGATTTCATAAATAAGTGTATACTCTTTCATAGTCCTTTCTTTTACATTGTTCTCTTTCACATCCTCATCTAGTATACATAATGCATAGCAGTTCACTTAGACGCAGGATGACCTATCAATTGAAATGCCCCATAGATAAGACACTCCTTTTATCCGTCACAGAACATAATCATTTGTAATCCTGTCTGCTAGTGATATCTTCAGCACCCGGCGAAAATACTATTAGAAGTACATTTCAAACGCATTGGTCTTTATTCCTACATCGCTTAGGGGCCACTTTTGACGGCCAAAGAATAAATACTCCAAACTCAGGCCTTTACCAGCTATTTCCTTGGGCCTCATTCAATTGTGGACGAAGGGAAGAGTTTTTTTCTTGCTTCACTGTCTTAACCTAATTGATTCAGCAAAGAAGGTATCTGTAGCCTACTCTTTTAAATATTATCTTACCACCAAGGTAGGTAAATTCTACATCATTGTTCCTTAATTACATGTGTTATGACAAATACATTTCTGAATATTGATACCAAATGTGCCACTACATCATAAATACAATTCCATGGCTGACAAAAGTATCATTAATATGTATTAATTTGGTAGGTGAGTAAAGAAATCACCATATGCAAAGAAATTTCATGTCCACGCAAAATGCTGTCTTCATTAGTAATGACAATTCCCTACAACCAAGTAGTGGTAGCATTTATTAGGGTAGGCGGCCAACAGCTAAAGTCCTTTGCGCCATCAGGGAAAGGTGGGTAATGGTAGGGGTTTGATATTTACGGAATGGAAGAAGGGTGGAGAGAATCCCGGTGTTGGGATTAGCTTACTCTTAACGATAAGAGCTAAGGGGTACACGATTTAATGCCCCGTCTGATAGACGAAGTACTCACCCTAACATTATCCCCACATGACATCCAACCTGGGATCGGTAAACCACTGAAAAATCCCACCCCCTTCGGGATTCGACCCCGGGCATTCGGCGTCGGAAGCTGTATATGAGCTACCGCACCATCCGATACATCCCTTTAATCTATAGCTGCCGTGTAGTCAACAAGTATTTAGCATGAAAATGATTTTCATTAGAGTGATGTTAGATTATTTTCACTCATTGATTCATTCAAAGTAATCAACTCAATAAAGCAGGTTTTGAACGAAATATGCTGTACGCATCGCGCAAACTACCGTTTGTTGGATCTGTATTTATTCCTTGTTCATGTCTTCATACATTTTGCATGCTTTTACCTGACTAAAAAGGTTATTTTCTCTTTTACTCTCCCTTGCTTATGAAACATTCTCCCTTTTATCGCAGTCTTCGGCACCCCATAACCTCTCAACGTTTCCTTCACCCATGTTTTTCTTTTTTGGATTTTATATGGCAACTTTCTCTCTTCCCCTACCAATTTTAAAACTTCGTTGGTAGTCTTCCTCTTTGTCCACCTTGTTCCTCCATTATTCTCTATACCCACATCTCAAAATCCTACAATTTACGCTCATCCTCTTGCCTCAAAGACCAAATTTCGGATATTAAAAAAATATGGAATGTTATTGTAAAATTGTTAGAAATAGCTTATTAAAGAGTAATAACAGGACACATAGCCCATCAGATCCTCTTAAATGAAATTATCCTCCGAGATTTTACATTCGCCTTGCAATGCACCCCACAAATCTACTTTCTTCGTAAAACTGCTTCGTTTGTAATTCTATCAATCGATTACAACTCAGTCATTCTCTAGTACCGTCATGTTGCCATTGATGCCAATCTTCCCCTGCGATATACGGCTGTAGTGTGGAAAACTCGAAAACGCATAGTACGGAATAGCCGAGTTACAGACAATGGGCAATCTAATATATTAATCCTATCTAGGTGAATACAGGCTCACTGTGTCTTCCTCATTATCCTTGAAGTCTCTGACTTGTTAGATAAGGTTAGCTGTACTTGAAACCATCAAAATCTACCTTGTAGTCATTTGTTGTGGTTTAGCCTGACGTAATATTTCCTCATTCATAATCATACTCACGAAACGCTAACAAATTTTCACGATTTACTCATCTGCTTGTGGCTATTAACAGATGCAACCGAGAGGAGATGTTACTTTCGACATAATTAACGGTAGATAGGCTTACAGGCAGTATAGGAAGGTTGAATAGCATCCCTCCGTTGAAGTTGGTTTAATCATAACGGAAGACTGATATATGTCACTGCGTAGTAGTCTCATCCGACGGTACGAGTATTTTCCATCTAGTCCAGCGGCATAGCTAGATCAAAGCCAGAAGAGTCCGAATCTATTCTACTCGTATCATCAGCCACGGAGCATATTTTTATCCATTTTGCGTTTAAAACTGCGATAGATGACGGATGCATGCTAATGGGAGGCAATTGAGGATGAATGCCGCATTGAACATGGTCCACCATCTCCAATATGATGGATTTTCCCGAAGAAACGTGCACCAGATAAAACTCAATCATGATGCGGGCAAATGCGGGATTTCTACACTGAATGTGTTCCTGACTAAACAACCAAGTGAGATCAAAATAGAGCTAATGCATCATTCGAAGCTAGGTTCTTTCTATTTGAAGACGGCGCAGAAGCTACCGCGTCAATCCGAGCATCTCTTGCTGGTGGATGTTCTCATTTCCTGTAAATAAGTGTTCGGTCTTCTTTAACCTGCTACTTGAAATTAAAGGCGCATTTTGGCAATCTTACTGGCAATCCTTACTGCAAATTTTGCGTTCCTCAGGCCACTGGCCTCCACTCCAGATGCCCTCTCCTCCACGGCACCACCGCCTTCAAGGAGAAAATTCGATTGGCCCCCACTCGATATATACCACGGGTGAACTCCAGTTGTGCCCCCGGATTGGAGCTGATTATCAGCAGCGGTAGCGCCTTGGTGTCGACCAGCTCGCTACTCACTCGCGATCCATATTTCCTCGCATCAGATGGCTAGAATCGGAAATTTACTGGAGTATCCTCTTCGCAGGCGACTCCTATACCATGTGGCCAAGAATGGATTGCGGGTTTGTCCTTTAACCACGGCCCAAAATTCAAGGGGATATATATGTGTGTGTATGTGTGAGTATGTATATACATATGTATACTAAACCGATCTTCGGGTTGATTGCTATGTTTATGGTTATATATATATATATATATATATATATATTTATAATATAGGTATATTATAATACACATTTTCTTCGGAGAATCTCTCTCAAAACGTTGGTCCACCATTTCCAAATGGCCCTTGTGAGCGAAGATCCGCCCGTTGAACTCTCCAGGGATAGATCACGAGAAATTGGTCATTAAATTTTGTGCCTTCATTGAAACTGTCAATTCAGCATGATTTCAGGAGATGGAAAGTTGGACAGTGTATGTAATGATAGGTAGTTATATGGTGAAGGTTAATGCATTGAGGGAATCGTTTTCTAAGGAGGAAAGAATGAGAGGTTTTTGAAGCGACGAGAACTTGAAGAAGGCAGTTGAGTCAAACGAAAGGTATTTTTGCTGTATGAAAATATTTCAGGGGTCCACAAGTTTGTCTACTAGCTTTCAAATACTGCAGAAAAATATTAAAAATATTAGCGAAAAGTATGACAGATACGCTCACAAACGGCTTTGAGATAGATTTGTTCTCAAAAGGTTAATGGCCTAACCTAATTAGGATAAAACAATGGAGGCAATAGAAATTTCATTGCTATCTCTCTCACGCACTGACAGTTTATATTTCCTATGGACCTCTGCTTGCGTCTAAAACTACAATATTAGCAATTCAAAGCGTCCACCTCCTCGGAGTTGATTTTCATTTGTAAGTCAGGAACAATTTCGTGATCCAGGAGCAAACATGCTTCGATACGCCCGATCCACATTGCATACTTGAGCGCAAAAAAATCTGCGGGTATCGTTAAAAATCAATTTGATACCAGATCATTCAGTAGCACGTCTCCTTTCCCTCTTCACCTTGAGTTGCGACATGCATTTTAATTTTCTCGCAACTTTCCCTCGTCCGGGCAGCCCTGCCGAAAAGCAAGATGCTCACGAAGTTTGGGACATGTTTTCCGGCTCTGAGGCCTGGACTTCATCCGCGGCGAAGAAAACAGGAATCCTCATGAGCACTCCCCTCGTACCCCCCTCCCTCCGACAACCCCTATCCTCCTCCCCACCCTCGGTCCTCCCGCGAGAGGAGTTTGACGTCACGGTGGGCGTGCAGTTCCCATGGTCGGCCTGACTGAACAGCGGCGTCTCTATGCCGTAATCCGTGCGCCTCCTTGTGCCGCCCCGTCGGGCAGTCGCCGGTGATGTGTCGCCGGCGATAATGCCTAATCATCCAAGCTGGCATTACACCTGGTGAGGGTAGCTCCATTTTATATATATATAAAATGGATATATATATATATATATATATATATATATATATATATATATATATATATGCATAATTGGCTAAAGATATAAGGAATAGGGGGTAGAAACACACATTAAATTAAATACACAGGTTTATTTGGGAAGGTGGAAGTGCGCGGATCACTGGTTGCCTTGGCTCCCCGCGGATTTCAACGTTTCCTCGATAGCTGAATTGGTAGAGCATCTTCCCGGCAAACCGAAGTTCCGCGGCCCAAGTGAAGTAAGGGAAGAGTGAATATTCCACTAACGTTGAAACGTCAACCATATGTATTCGTTGGTGCCCTTTCTTTGTGCTTTTGTACAGTTAAGTATTTAAATAGAGTAATGTGTATGCGACTATTTTGGCGATACTAATACACGCTTGTATTTGTGTATCCGCTAAAGTTTATCGTCTATAAATACTTCAGTATATATTTGTATTTTATTCCCGTATATATTTATATACATTATTAGTATATATTTTAAGTATGTATTAATAGTATTTTATATAATTATTATTAAATATTATTACTAATTATTTATAAATATAGTATACATATTTATATTTATTTATATATTTATATACAGACCTACATACTACATGCACAAGCGCACCTGAACGTGCTGGATACTTAACATGGTAAAGATGGAGGGAAGTTAGTGGCGATTAAGCATTGACAGAACAGGTTTTTTCACTTTTTATGAAAGTGTTTTACCAGGTAATTAGCACAAGATCACCTAACAATGAGAAGTTTTTTCGCTTTTCGTGAAGTTTACGCTTTGCCAATGAAAATTCTAAGGACGATTTATGAATGCGAAATAATGACTGTTTTAACTTTTACATTTACTCTCAACAGTCTAATGAAATTTTTCCTACTCCAATTTTCTTCAATGCATATTGCAGGCGTATCCATATTTACATCTGCAACGTTATTATGAAATCACGCATTACCGTAACGCATAGACAAGCAACGTAATGTGCCGCTCTGCGGCGTAAAGGTGATGTGCGGTTAGAGGATGCGAACGCGTGCTGCGGTATAAAAATTAATGATGTTTATATGAAAATCTCGCCCGTGAGACCCGTGTTGGTGGGCTAACTCGGTCGCTAACTAACGCTAAGATCACCGGTTTCAGTTTCATCGAGGGTGCTGGTGAGCTCTGATCGATTGGTTGGCATGGAAAAGGTTGGTTAAAGGCAAAACAATAAATATCAAGGTAAATATGTGAAATGCTATGTCAATACGATATTGCGATGTGATTTTTGATGTAATTTTACCATGGCCCGAATACGAGGGGGCATCTATTTGTTTTATATCTGATAAACTGTTCGTATTCAACATCTTCATATGCTATCTCTTAAACGAATTCTTTAGACACGATTAACACTACAAATATAAGTGCTTGAATGAAAATATTTTATTAAATTGTCTGAACAATTAGTAATAAGAAGGAGGGTTATGCTTTCGATTCCTTATCTTAATCACCTCACCCAATGTATGCTTTCGTGAATATTATTCATTAAAAAATGATATATTGTGGAGCACTACGTAGAAAATGCTGACAATTAAAAACCGATTGATCCGTGACGTCCAAAAATTCATAATTTTGAATATGCCCATGAAGGTTACGGTCAATTCTAGACTGAAGACGTCAGCAACACAATCGAAGAAACGTTGGTGATGTAATTTTTGTTTTTGACGCATTCGCATTTTGCACACATTCTTTTGCGGCGCACGCATCGCTTTCGTGTCCGCGCTAGCTCCGTATATAGTGCTGAGGCGCAATTTTACTCGTGAGATGCGACAGTTGTATGAAAAGTGACGCTACGGAACATCATTCGTAATCGCGATTCCAACTCGCATCGACACCTGAGGGATCCACAGACTAAACAGTGAAGCATCCAAAGGCCGCTAAAATTCGAGCGCCGCACAACTTTCCTCACTAGCGCGGACGTGACCCCGTTGGCCCCGCCTCCAAACCGGCCCTTCAACGCACAAATACGCATCCACCCACCCACCCACTCCACGACACCGAGGTGGACGGGGAAGAAGAAAGCCTTGCGATCGTTCCGCATCGTTTCGCGGTTGAAGCGAAAAGTCTCTCCCGGAGCCGGTTATATCCGCATTCGCATCTCTCCCTCAACCTCCATCGCTCTGCCCACCTCCCCACCGCACCGCCGCAGCAGCCGTGGATACGGCCAAGATTCGTCCCGCCGGGAGGGGGAAGAGGGGGGGATAGAAGGCGTCCAGGTGGTCGTCGTAGGATGGGGGTTTTCCCCGAAATACCACCAGAGACACGTCAGCGAAGACGTGTGCTCTGAGGCTACGACGGCGAGGAGAGCTTTAGGGAGGGGGGGGGGAGCGTTGCGGGTTGAGGTGGCGCCACCTTTGGAGTAACTTCCATGGCGGCTCGAGGCTACAACATGTGTGGCCCTCCGTTGTGGCAAACCGCCGCGTTGTAGTCTGGATGCGTAATCGGAGAGGATATAATGGAACGGACAGGTTGGTCGGCAGTAGAATACGGTTTGTTGTTCTTGGTCCACTTGCCAACGGTGAAAATTTGCAATTCAAAGCTCGGAAGAAAACATAGCGAAGCTTGTTTTTATTTTAGAAAATTGTGCCCACACTAAAACGCAGGAACGAGATGTTGTCGGCCGAAAAAACTATTGATATATATTCAATTATAGATTTTTTATTTATTCGTTTATTTTATTTCCTGGTGAACTTGTGGATATAAATCTTAGTCGATCAAATACTGAGGGACAGTTTTGATGACCTTAAATTAGTTTAGTTGAACTCATATCTTGTTTCCAAATAAAATGTCATATGTCAATTTGATTACTTTTATAATTTAGTATTGCAAATACCGTGGTTAGTATTAGGAGCTTTGCCTACTTGCAAACAACGCAGTGATATTCGGATTTATTCAAGCCACAAAATTCCTTAGAAAATAATATAAATAAAATGCAACACCTAAGAATCCTAGCACTTCGAATGAAACTTGAAATAATGATTAGTGATAACATATGGTAAAAGAGTAGTTCTCTCGAGAACCATGGCAGACTCGGAGAAAACAAAGTGGGATGAGTAGAATTTATTCAAAAGAGGAAGGTCAGGGTTTTTTTAACCGATAAAAAATTGCAGTTACTGGTGAGCTAATTTCTCAAAAAGGTAGCAGCTAGACCATTAGCTACGAATTAAAAAAATTTTAACCATAATGTAGTGTTATGATAAGCCACAAACCGCAGTTGCTACAAATAACGTAGCACGATACTTTCATGAGGATTCGACCAGTTCGCTAAAGATGTCCCAAAGCTAGCTACTACCACCCAACCCTGATTTATTTAAGATGATATCTTTATTAATATATGTATATGTTTTGATTATATATGTATTTGATTATTTATAGTATTATTTATGTTGTATGTATACACAAACACAAACACACACAGGTATATATATATATATATATATATATATATATATATATATATATACACACACACACACACATATATTAAGTTAGCACTAGCGGAATATAACATAAACACTTTCCCTGTGCCGGAAAGTTTCCCATAAAGATCTGGTACCCGAAAAATCACACAGTTTGGGTGGAGCCGAGGGGGCCCAGAGAGGTTTGCCCTGCAATCGATCCCAGGAGTCCAACGCTCTACCCCTGTCCTACAGCAGTCCTTATATATGTATAAGAGTAAGAATATTATGAATGAGGATTAGACAATCGTTTTGTCTATAAGTCTTATCGTGTGATTTAAATTTGTAAATATGAGCTCTCATCTAGTATATCTATAGGATAGCCTGCAACACCGAAATTAGGGACACTAAAATTTAATGTGTAGTAGCATTTTTAGGGGAGGTGTCCGACAGCTAGAGCCATTTGCGCTATTAGGGATGGATATGAATGGAGGAAGGGTGTGGAGAAACCCTGGGTCGGCATTAGGCTACTCTTAACGAAAGGCGCCAAGAGGTCCGCAGTTTAACGTCCCATCCGACGGACGGCGTACGCCATCAAAGTGCTCTCCACAAAGCACCTCAAGTAGGGATCGGCTTACCACTTCAAAATATCTGTGGTCTCCAGCATTGTAATCCGAGCCCTCTGGGTGGGAAGCCAGTACGTTAGCCTCTGCACCTCCCCGATCCCAGATTTAATGTAGTTAACGTCTTGATATTAATGAAATGGTCCTCAAAGGAATGGGAGGTGACACCTCGGCGCTTCCATTGACTTCTTAGGGATGTCAATCATTGGTTGGGATCAAAAAATTGATCCTTACAAGGGGAGAACGAATATTTGAACTATCTTTCAGAACAGGAGCCTCTATATCTTATTTTCTCTGGGCCGTTTAATTTGCCGTTATAATGTTGCTGCATCTTCATATTTACCTCGCTGTCATCACCATTTCTCTCGCTAACTGCCTCTCGTGCCGAGATAATGTAAGGGCTCTCAATAAGTCTAACTGAAATATCCAACCACAAAATTTTATTATATTAATTTATAAATTAAATATATAGTTTACAAAGATCACCTGATGTTCTGCCGAAGGATTATGAGTGAAAATGAATCAGATTTTTTCATTGCAGGCGTAATTAAGGAATTTTAAATGCTTTAACCCTATCATAGTAAACAATGGGGACAGCAGATATTCATAGATAAATACCAAAAACATTGGTACACGCAATGAAATTATCTAAAAATGTCTTTGCGCATGAATTCATCTAAACTTGCTGGCTTTGGCTGCTAAGAACTAGGTTTGGATTTCCCGTGGGTGTCACCTTAATCATGTCACGTGAAATTACGTTCCAAACAAGTGAAAACCCAATAATTCCGTTCGAATTAATAATTGCATATACCGTGGTATTTTCCGAGGAATTATTACTTTTATACATTTTAACGTTTCGGTCACAAGTTTTCGGCATGTCAACATCAATTGAAACTGTGATGCCAGATATTTTTAAATAAAGGTGTATTTCTGAATTTTATTTAATGCCTAATAATCACCCAACATTTTTTATATCATAATAACTATTGTAATTAACTTCTCTGTTTCGTTTTGGACACATGATTGACCATAATATTCTTCAAAATCCACCCAAGGAGGTCCAGTGAGCAAAACGACGCCTTTGGTTACAGTGGATTTACTTCCATGAGGATTGACACGTGTTGCACAATGATGGTAAATGACAATTAGCGTACATCAAACGATGGAATGCAAGTGCTGGCCGAATGCAGATTAATTTAACCTGAGGTCAAATTTTTCATGGTGAAAGTTTTCCAATTATATTTTCCGTTAAAAACTGCGATTTGCGAAAAACTGCGAAAGTTTTTATATTGGTCATTGTTGTTTTCGCCGAGGGACTGCTAAGAATGGCCAAATCATAGCATGGCTGGCTCATTAAGCACTGCTGTCGAAGATATTGGCCCTTTTTGCAGTTGGAAGCGAATAGAAAATCCAGTTCCGTCTATCCCTGATAAATTGCATCAAATGAATTGGGGAACATTTTTGTCAAGCATTATAAATGATTAATGCAATTTGCTATACTTAATATACGCCGGATGTGAGTTTTCTCCACCGAATAATTGGTGTCGGCGCGGATAGTTGGCGTTCCTCCGTCCACTACGGATTTCTTCTTCCGACCTACGAAGTGCCTACACCTCATCTAGTTCCCCCAGAGCAATTTAACAATGGAATTTGCCGCAGACTTCGTTCGCCTCTTGAGTGGATGAGGGTTTATCTCTCCACTCTCAAGGGTTTACAGGGCTTTCCAATCTCCTCCTGATATCACGAAGATCTCAAGGAATGTATGGGTATATTCCCACGTAACCTCCGGCAAGGACATCAGCCCGAGGTCTTCGTGCGTTCCGAGCAGATAGTTGGAACCAGCGGATACATTTAGGGGGATACACACGTGATTCGACGTAACTCGGGGAATGTGGCAGAAATTTTAATTCTTTAAGTAGGCGTAATTATTTATGTCTTTCGAATACTCGCAAGACGAGGCAGTTCCATACAATCAGAATCATTCCGCCCGTTTCCGGGATCGAATGATCTAGAAATAACCCTGAGGGGAGGGAGGGTTCGAAAGCAGAGAAAGTTGACATTTGAGGATATTTTTGCTGGTGCGGATTGGGCCGTGAGACATCGCGATTTATTGGTTTTATAGTGTTCAACCGCTCCCGTACTGCTGGGTCGAGCTGATGATAAATACGATGTATCATCACTGCGATGTAAATGCGATGTATCATCACTGCGATGTAAATGCGATGCAATATTTGTAGTTTGTGGGGAATTCCATTATTGAAACTCCAGTGTTGACACTCCAAACTAGAATATCTGGTATACAGGCATATATCGTGTATATACAGGCATATATCGACATATATCCTGCATGACCATATAGAATGAGATATGTCGATTGTAAAAATATCGTTCTGAGAGTGCAAATGGGTGTGTGGTTTTTAAATTGCAAAGAAGATTAAGTATTCTCTAGTCCCTGTATTAATGAGCCTTGTGTGAGGGTAATAATTTTCGAGTGGTAGTAATTTTTAGGGGAGGCGACCGACAGCTGAGGTCATTTACGCCATTAGGGATGGACAGGAAAGGATGAACGGTGGAGAGAAACCCGGCGTCGGCATTAGCCTACTCTTTACGAAAGGCGCCGACGGGTCCGCAGTTTAACGACCCATCCGACGGACGGCGTACTCGCTCAAAGTGCTTTCCACAAAGCACTTCAAGTAGGGATCGGGATGCTACTGAAAATTATCTGCTGGAATTCGAACCCGGGGCTCTAGGTTGGAAACCAGTACGTAAGCCACCGCACCATCCCGATCCCCTAATATTTTCGTGCACTATCATTAGGGATTGAAGGTAATTTGATGCTTGGTATGGTTAATTATGGAGTGGAAGAAATGGCGGAGAGAAACCCAGCGTCGAGGTTAAATTTACTCGTAATAGTGAAGTGCATTTTATTGTTGCCGAGATAGGTTTGCATGGTCCTTAAAAGCCATTATTTCCTTTTATGTTTCTATATTTTTGGAACATTGCAAGCATCTTTAGTGCTGCATTATTGTCTTATTCGGCTCATAGTTTCCACCCCAGTTCATTATGCCTCAAATTTCGGTTCTTTTCCTTCCTTCTATTTACGCAACATTCCTCCGTTTATCACGGTCTTCAAAATTTCATCACCCCATAATATCTCCTTCACCCACTTTTTCAGTCATCTTCGAACTTCCTCCATCAACTTTACATCTAAACCTTTTTTCCGACTCACAGTTTTCTTCTACTTCCTGTCTATATTTATTTTTTCCGTACTTTCCCTTAATCGGGTAGGAGACTACCAGTGACCAAGAGTCCAGTTCCCCAGGCAGAGAAACTGAAGATCTCTCTGCACGGCAACCAAGACGAATCAGAGGCATTTCTCTGAGGCGATAACTGACGATACTCGAGTTATATAATTAATACATTCCAGCACAGGGTGGGTTAAATCGAGAATTGCTCCGGTAATAATGGTAGGGGCAGAGAAATGCGGAGAATGGCTCTCGGCAAAGAGCATGCGGTACAGTGTGAAATTCGATAATTTGAGATAGGTTTCCATCAAGTATAAATTGTGAAAAAAACAAACATCCCTTATAATTTCCCCATCCCAATTATTAATTGGTATTCAAGATACGTAGCCGGAAGATAAAACCAAAGCGCAGCTCCTGTCAGAAATGCATATTCAAATTGCCACAGTAAATATACCTTACGTACTCGGCTAGTCTTTGCTCAATGATGGGATGACTGGTTGATTTTCCCCTAAAGGCTCTATTGTCCTCAGGAAATTCAACCATATTCTCCCTTCAATTCCTTAGGCGAGATTCCAACGCATCCGTACCTTTGTCCTACAGCGTGAAATCCTATTTCTTCAGCCTACTGAATTACTTCTCATTTTTCACTTTCCGCAAAACCCCGGTAGATATTGCAAATATTTATTTGAGTTTTAATGCGCAAATGATCGTAGAGAAAACTCGAAGTTGTCAACAAAGCCGCAGAAAAATATGTAGGTGCGCATGAATCAAACACGAAGCATTGGTGAAATATTGCCAGTGTGTGCCTTCGAGTGGCTGATAGCCTTGATAGGCACGCAAACATGCAAAACACTCTCCCCCGCTCTCAAGCTGTGCTCTGAGAGCCAGGGAGGCAGATGAGCTCTCCACACGTATAGACTAAGGAACGGTGAGAATGGAAGAGAGAAAGAGGGAAGAGATTTGAACTCGCGTAAAACGTTCAAGCCCTTTCTTGGCGGTGATAGCTAGGAAAAAAGGCTCGCGTGCTACAAGTGAGTATACATACAATCCAAGTTTCTCTAAGTCGCCCAATTCATCTTCAAGGTGAAGGGCATGAGCAGCCTTGACACATCCCCTTATCTGCCTTCGCGGGGTGGGGAGGCCCTCGGCACTTAGTGGCGCCGCAGATAACGCCCGAAGAGCAACGGTCGGCACTCTCCGGGGCGAGTGGTTTCCCCGCCTGGGTAAGAGGGGCTTCCGCCACCCGGACCGCACGGGAAGCTGAGAGGGGGGGGCGCTGAGGCATCGTCGTCGACACCTGTGCCGGGACCATGCATCCTACGGAGAGGCCCAAGTGAATCAGTTGAATCGCGTTTTCAGCTTTGCGGAACGAACAGTTCCATTCCTCAAATATCGATTTAATGCTTAAATTTAGGCATAGCAACTCTCAACTGTGAAGCCTCACGTTTCAATATCATATCTGGACATCGTGAAATATACTCCGTTCTGCAATCCTTTCTTTGCGCTCATTTCAAAAATTTGATAGATTCTGGGTATTTACCAAAAGTTCCAATCTGTAAAAACTTGAACAATCCAGAAAAATGAAACTTATTTCCTTTGCTCAAAGTCGTGAATAAATGGCGTTTCTCTCTTTAATTTGAAATGTCTAGCTTTAATCTTCTACTGAGGAATCGAACCGTGGAGCCAATTACTCTTTTCCCATACAAATTCAAGTGGAAAACTTCGACTTTTTCTACTTTTACCTCAGTGTCGAGTTTAGCTCTGAGGATATTCCACTAATCGGATAAATAAAGGCCCAGAGATTCCAACGCTTTGCGGTTACCGAAGAAAATGCAGCCGGGACACATTTCTTAATGCCACACTAACTGCTGTAAAAGCACAGGATGGGAAGAAATTGGAAAACTAACATTTTTTCGATGTGATAATTTGGATAATAATTTTTTATATTGATGCCTTAAATCTTGGGGTTGCTTGTTTAAAAATCTCTGTAAGCATTTAATGATTCTTTAACATGGCACGTATCAAAGTGATTAATTAATTTTTCAATCAAAGGCTAATGCAACAAAAAAATAAAAGTACGCCAACATAATGCTTGCTCCATTAAATGTAGCGCGATGTCCTTTTTTTTAAACGGAAAATCTTTTTGATGAATTATGAGATTGGTAGAATTTATTTTAAGCGTCAATTTCAGTAACTCCTGCGGTGTTCTCACGGGAGGCTTCGTTCAAGTTCCGCCGCAGCACCCCCGAGCGAGGGATGGACGCAAACGCGTGCATGGTCGCGGAGAGGGTAGTAGGACGGGAAGTACTACCCACTACCCCTTGGGTCACCAACCATCTATATGTTCATATTCACTACATATTTCAAGTACATTGACACGTTTAAAATTGCACACGTACGCTACATCCCATCATGTGTGTGTTTGAATAAAGTTTAAAATAGTGCTTCACGACTTTAGAAAGTATGAGTGTTTGTATTTGATTTTGCTATGGTTATTTTGTACGTGTATCTTGCTAGGGACGAAGGAGTAGGTACCTGAGCCTGTCAGAGCTGATATCTATTTTATTTTACCTGGTGGTCTAAACTGCCAGTGCAATGCAGAGCCATAATAATCCTCTCCGTTTCACCAGTAAACTGATTTGTCTTGTACCTATTTACTAATCTTAGTTTTTATTTTACCCTTATTTGTGACTAGGGGTTTTTATTGTAATTCCTCCAGCACACCCGTCAAGCTCGCACTCTTTTCCTTTCGTACTTTTGACAAACTTAGCGAACTTTTCCTGGCATATTTTTTCAATGCCCTAAATACATTTTCCCATATCGATCATGAATATCGAGGATTTCATGTCCGAATAGAACCGTACGATCCATCGATGCTACGCATTAATTGTGGCTAATGCCTAACCGGCCGATGTAGAACTTTGGAATGGACTGCCATTTCGGGCTCCATGGGATATATTCGGCACAAGAAATGTTGATGTTTATCCTCTAGTTCGTTTTATAAGCACGATTTATGCACCTTCCCTTCAGCTCATGCAATTTGGAATACGGACAGTTTAATCACCACCGACATGACAAATTTTGGATTTGGGCGATATTAACGGAGTCCGTCATCGAATTTCTTCATGATTCCCAGCATTAGTACGGTATGGTAGAGTTCTCCGATAATACAGACATCTCCATTCGAATAGGGGCAGGTATGGGATATGATAGCGGGACATTATGGAGTACTTATGAAAAATACTGTTTCATATTAGATTTCCCACATTCAGATTATAAGGTCAGTATTTTGAGGGAAGTGTCAATATTTTTAATTCAGAAATTAGATAAAATCCATGTACGTATGCTCTGTTAAATTTGTTAAAAATCGTTGGGGGAAAGAAATATTTTTATCATAGCTTTTTAATAAGCCATGTTATAGAATCAAGAGACCGTCTCGTCGTTATGAGATAAGCCGGACTAAAAATGAAAGTTAGCATATTACCCTGGGAGCATTACGTTTTTTACTTCCGGCTTGGATGAAATAATGGGACTTCCACAAAAAGTTGAAGGATTTAAGTAGCCAGATGAAATAAGTGAAACTCTCTCGAACCTGTATATTTTTAAATCTCAATATTCTCTCTTGACGTCTGCGAAAACCTTTCATCCTAGTAAGCAAGGGCTGGAAAAATACTAATTGGTCCTAAACCAGATTGAGGGGAAAATATTCAAAAAGAAAACACACTTATTTCCTTATTTAAGTTCCTAATCGGTCATCATACCATATAATAGCGACCTATTATTTCGTAATATGCTTAAAAAAAGCTTAATATGTGTATAGAATATATCATAATATATTTACGGATGAATTATACCGCCGCTTCTTCGAATGGCCTCATATTTGAACTCACAGACTTTATGCAAATCTTTTAATAAGTTTTGACTTGACGAAAGCCTGCTAATTATTATTATTACTTTTTTAGTGATAATTGATGCTCATACTTTGAGGAATATAATTGTAATGTACAAGGAAGAATCAAATTACTTTGCGTTTCCGCAGAATAGAATTTTTACTATCAACTAGTTTCGCTACACTGTAGTTCCCACTCTCCTCTCACATCAAAACTCAACCCGGTCCTCCCTCCTATCCTCCGCCCTACTCCGCATTTTAACGATATATACTTTTTTGTCAGAGCGTTTATGTAAATGAATTTTCACACGCTTAAAGATATATTTATATTCAGTGGAAACGCCAAATTATCTGAGATTCTCCCGTGAACATATTCATATTTGACATACCAGGAGACATCCTCGGCTTATGAGTGCTTTTTTCTGTAAACTCGTAACCACGGGATATCCTAAAAATAATGCACTTTGAACTTACATGTGTCGTAAATCTATTCGTCAAGGGCTCCATGAATCGAAATTAATAATGAAATGATGAAAGTACGGTCGAATATTTGAAATGGACGGAATGCCATGATACAATTACTTTATCCGTGTTAGTGTTTTAGCAAATAGATTTTACCACGTCCCAAGTACCCTTACGTAACTTTACGCGTGAGGAGGAATTTCTTCATTTGTGCTAGCGTCTCGGGAAATTATCTTATATTAAGTATTATTAGTATAGATATATATTATATATATATACTACTATGTATATATATACACTAATATTATACCATATATATATATATTTATATATTTATATATTTATATATTTATATATTTATATATTTATATATTTATATATTTATATATTTATATATTTATATATTTATATATTTATATATTTATATATTTATATATTTATATATTTATATATTTATATATTTATATATTTATATATTTATATATTTATATATTTATATATTTATATATTTATATATTTATATATTTATATATTTATATATTTATATATTTATATATTTATATATTTATATATTTATATATTTATATATTTATATATTTATATATTTATATATTTATATATTTATATATTTATATATTTATATATTTATATATTTATATATTTATATATTTATATATTTATATATTTATATATTTATATATTTATATATTTATATATTTATATATTTATATATTTATATATTTATATATTTATATATTTATATATTTATATATTTATATATTTATATATTTATATATTTATATATTTATATATTTATATATTTATATATTTATATATTTATATATTTATATATTTATATATTTATATATTTATATATTTATATATTTATATATTTATATATTTATATATTTATATATTTATATATTTATATATTTATATATTTATATATTTATATATTTATATATTTATATATTTATATATTTATATATTTATATATTTATATATTTATATATTTATATATTTATATATTTATATATTTATATATTTATATATTTATATATTTATATATTTATATATTTATATATTTATATATTTATATATTTATATATTTATATATTTATATATTTATATATTTATATATTTATATATTTATATATTTATATATTTATATATTTATATATTTATATATTTATATATTTATATATTTATATATTTATATATTTATATATTTATATATTTATATATTTATATATTTATATATTTATATACTAATACTATACCAAAAACACAGCAATCAACCCAAAGGTCGGTTTAGTAGGTGATGGTAGAGTTCACCCAGTACTAAGCCCCATATGGCGTGTGAAATTCACACATCAGGGTAGGGGGGCCATTTCCTTTCCCTATGCCGGTTATGGTTTCCCAGGAAGACCTGGTACCCGAAAAATCACTTTAGCTTGGGTGGAGCTGCAGGTGCCTAGAGTGCCTTGCCCGGGAATCGAACCCGGAACCCTTCGATCAGCAGTCCAACGCTCTAGCCACTGGAATACCGCGACCGACGTATATATATATATATATATATATATATATATATATATATATATATATATATATATATATATAATTTCGTCGTCGTAACACGGAAGTGTTGAATAATAAATTGGACAGCAACAAACAATATAGAAACACACAAAAAGATCACTCACACGTTATTTCTTGGTAATTTCGACGGAATTCTGCTCCGTATTCATCGGAAGATATAGAAGTAAATGATATTAAATGATATATATGATTATATAAATAATGTATGTATGTATATATATATATATATATATATATATATATATATATATATAAAGCATGCAGAAAAATGTTGACAATTATTTGCAAAGATAAAGGTACGCGTACCTCTATAATCATAATAATGTGTGTGAAACAAAGTAGGCCGACTTGAAATGACTTTCATCGAAGACTAACTTGTTATCTACAAACTCTTTATAATCCATTTGTTTTGACCAAACTTTTTGGGAGAGATAATCCTGCGTCGTTTTCAAGTGTCTTATGTGAGGCATTGCACAACTACGGAAGATATTAAATACAGGGTGATCATTGATATAAACTGTCTGGATATGTGATAATTTGTACTCTAGTGATAGGTAAAAAGAAGAACATGAGATCTCGTAATTGCTATTACGTTTCAAAAGGAGAAAGTCCATACGATGAATAATCATAATATCTCAGTCAATATCGAATCCGTAGAGTGCAAAAGTGTGCGGATATATCCCGATCCAATGATTTCCAGTTGAAACTGGTGTACCTGGTGACGAATAAGAATTGGATGGCAATGGCCGGATTATTCTTTCCTCTGACGTGGCCGAGCGAAACTCAGCTGGCTTTAGGGAAAATATATAGAGCAAGGTTGAGGAGGGGAAACTCTTTTTGGGGAACATATTACGCTTAAGTTTTACTATATTTTATGAATTTAACATATTTTCACAGTGGCAGTAAACCATACTAGTAGGCACATACCAAAACACCTAGCACAGCACAATATAGTGAAAGCTACAACAAGAGGAAAATCCTAGATCCAGAAATTATATATAAAGTGCCCAAAGCTGAGAAAGCATGATGATTGGCAGATGAGTTAATTACTTCCAAACTGGGTCTAGACCTACGTCCAGCAAATGACACCTTGTTCCTACGCTCTGACACATTCTAGCCGGTTGTAACTTGGCTTTGGTTTTGTACCCCGGGCGAAATTTAACCTTGAATATGATCTTCGTGTGTAACACTAAATAGTTGGCTAAATAAATAAGATCGTGACGAATAGGTCCAGCTTTCTACTCTCCGATCATTCCAAAAGAGTAAATGTGCCTTCCTCTCTCTCTCTCTGTCTCTCTCTATTCATCGTGTTATAAAATAGCCTTTAGACGAAGCCGAATTCAAAATTGGAAGTTCATTTTCTTACTCAAGAACTTGGAGGTAGCGGTAAACAATGAGACATTTCTATATTATCCACTACACTAAAGTTGAAGACTCATGTTTTCATTTGTGAATATTCATTCAACTACTCCTATAACATGGTGTCATTAAAGTATATATAGTGACAAGAACGACTGACAAAAGTGATGAGTGATTGTCATCTTGATAAAAGCTGTGAAAAACTAGGAGTGGTTATTTTTACCTCGAAATCCTACCTCCACTGCAAGATACGTTTGCTATAATTTGAGAGAAGATTTTATAAATATCCAAGTTTCCATGCATACATCTACATAATACCGCGCAAGCCGCCACAATGGCGTGTGGTGGGGGATGTTATGTCACCACCGGTAAAAGGGAAAAAAACAACATGAATAATCAACACTTCCATGCAAACCTATACCCGCAGTGGCGTATTCATTCATGTAAAAATACTTTAAAGTTACACGCATGCAAATACATATACTATCAACAGACAAATAATTCCACCTTTGGGTTCAGTTAAAAATTTATCCAATAACGTGCAAGCTAGAATTTGACAAGTAAGAAGCGAAATACCACTACCACATGGACCTTAAGCATACAACGATCTCTTCCCCCAAGGACACAGGTAGGGATTGTGACCCAACGCTGCCTGTAGTGGGAGGGTCCCCGCACAGAGAGAGACGAGGGATGAAAGGGGAAATTTAAAAACAGACAAGGCAGAGCGAGCAATGCTGTAAAGAGCACTACATTATTCAATGGCATTCTAATATGGCCACGCGGAAAGAAGGGTTTTGACAAAAAACACAAGAAGTTAGTGAAAGTGCATGCAATTGGGTAGAACTAATAATTCCCTAGACGCTGAGGGTGGCGAGTGGAATTTTTGTTATCTATAGCCCTACAGTAGCTATCTCGTATTGAGCCTACACCCCTGCAGAGGAATCAGAGGAGGAAAAGGAGCTGTTTTACTAATGCCTTGGATGGCCGTAATGTCCGAAACGTGGTATAAAAATAATTTAAAACATTTTGTACCGTAATATAAAATAAGATTATAATTTGAAATGGTATATCATGAGTTGTTATCGATGAAATCGTAAAACCTCAAGTTCTCAATAAGTCCTATGTTGAATAAGATTGGTTTTGTCCTACTTGAATGCGATTAACTAGCCGCGTCAAAGTAGAGCTAAAATTAAACTAGATGTAATTATCTGTTGAACTTCTACAGAGATAAGTTTTATCGCCCCTATTGTTCATGAATTTTTTTATGGAAGTACTTAAACGCCAAACAAATTGCAAATATCACCTGTACACTAATGCCTAGCTCATGTATGATTTATGTATTCCACGTGATCTCAGTAATCAAACCAACAAAGGGAATGATGATAGAACTATGTTGTGTTCCTAGGGTGTCGTGGAAAAATTATTATGAATCAATTAAAACTTAAGTTTATTAGCATCATCCTGAATCTCTTTATTTCACTTCATCGCATTCCACATTCCTTGGCAGATGTGGTACGGTAATCGTGGGTGCTTGTTGGTCAATCAAATGAGCTTAGCAGATAGGTCTGTATGGGGTCTGGGTTAACAATGAAAAGCGTTTACAGTGACGATCATTTAGACAAGGTGATAAGGGAAATGTGGAAGTCATTCCTCACTTGTGTTTGAGTGGCGAGTAGTCTCCCCTTAGTTTCTAGATCTAGGGACATCGAAGAAATCTCGGCAATGTCGACCGTCGAATATTTCCTATCCTTCGGCATTTTAGAGTCACTTTTTTATCACCATGTCCCGGCTTGCGATGACGATTGCCTTCCGTGCTCTTTTAATCACGAAAACCTGTACATGCGGTAGGCGGTGAGACGAACCAAAACTAAAAAAATCACTTTTATGGCAGAAAAGTTTTTTTTTATTTTAACGGATTTAAAGTAAGAAGAGTTTTATTATTTTATTTTAAGATAATTGTACACTATGTCGCACATTGTGGAAGTTTTTACTTTATGACCATTTTTTTATCGACCCACTCCTAATATTCATATCGACCCCTACTAATATTATGACATTGCTTCGCCTTTTAAGAAAGGAATTTTAAATAAATGTTAATGATACATGTCATAGGCATCTGTTCTGTGATAAGCAAAAGTTTAATGCTTAGTGTATATTTTGGACAATTATGTTCATAAAACTTCGTAAAATACTCTACGTAGGTTTCCCTATTACCTTCTTCATAGTGGAGTTTTAGGCGCGCACAAAGCTCTCAAGAAGGTTTCAGTCGGAAGGTAAGAAAAATATGAGCAGATGCTACTGCATTATTTTATGTGATGAGGTAAAATGACCCATATACCAACCAGGTAGAATGAGAATAATATTAATATAGAGCACGGTCAATACAATGATACGATGTACTGAGTGAATATTGAGTGTACTAGAAGTTCAGGGAAAGTCCTCGTTACAGAAAGTGGAGACCATGAAGGAAGACTACGGGACCATTAGAAAAGGTTTTAATCGTGACACGTCGAAAAATTTATCATCGCAAAATTCTTTAAGAGTGTCCAAGATAATAGCTCAAGAAACGTTTTCATCAGTGTAGGTCAAAGCCACCCGAGAAAGATATAGGTCAATAATATATTTATTAAACTTCAGGAGTCCCGATTGAGAGCTCTGAGGTGAGAGAAGTGATAAGAATGATACGGTTTAGATAACATTCGGAATGAACTTCGAATTGAAGTCACGTAAAAGTTTCTCTTTCGGAGGGATAAGTGTCGTCTACGTTAGAGCTGTTCCACGTCGATGACATGGTTTACAATCGACGCGTATTTGATTTTTAGCGCACAAAGCTACTCCAATACCATGAATTTATGCAAGTTATCATTTTATAGCAAATAATTTTTGTGAATTACGTTATATTATTTTGGTAATATGTCAAATATTGAAATTATCCTCACACACGTTTATGGAATGCTTTTTTTTGACCGATTTGAGTATGAAATCCCATCGTCTGAGATAGGCAACGCTGTTGAGTGCTGTGTGTATATTTGGGCATATTAAGAGGTGAACTTCTCTCGATAAATATGCCTTTCCTTAATAATTTTAGGACACTACGAAAGAACCTTTTGGAAAAGTTTATTCTGCTTTCATGTCATAATCAATAAAACGCGTTGGCACTGTTCACAAGGTTCTTATTCTTATCCCGGAGATAACTGTTGTTTATTTTCAGAAAAATCACTGAGAGCAAGCAGTTGGACAGACAGATCTATGAATCCCTCATTCTGAATTACAGCTAATTTTGTTATGTCTGCCACACATTCTTTTCATTTTTGGTTTTAGCTTCTCATTAGCCAACTACCTTTACGTCCCTATCTATAGAATCTAACTCGTACACCAAAGATGGTTTGAAGGATGTCGAAGCTGTTCTTTCATGGGTTGATATATTTTTCAACAATTTTGGAAATGTCATGGCCCACCCGGAAATTGGTTCCTTTTGCAGAAGAGATTTTAAAATCACCTAGAGCGAGAGCGCCAAATGTTTCTAGTTGGTGAACCTGAGCTGAATTTTTCCTAGTACGAATTTTGAGAAGATTGCATAATAGGTACGAGGGTAGGCTGAAAACTAATGTTCGCATTCTTGTAGAAAACAAACAAAATACCTTTATATGCACTCTTGGTGCCATGTAAGTAACATTCCCCCTCAACATGCCTGCGCAGGTTTCTGGTCGTTTCATTCATCCAGTGTATTTCAAGAAGCGGAAGTATGGAGACGTGTTCTAGGGCTATGTCAACGCGAGTTAAGCAGCGTGCTGTTATCGAATTTTCAACTGCTGAAAAAGTGACTCACACTAAAATTCATCGTCGTTAAAGGCTGTTAATGGTGACGATGCTGTTGATAGGTCTACTGTAAATCGATGGGTAGTAAAATTTCGTGGTTGCGAGTCTGGAAAAGCCATAATTGTCGTTGAAGATTTGATTCAAAATTACCGGCGTATAATTCAAAAGCTTATCGCAAACCATATTGGAATATCCAAGAAAGAAGATTTTCGTGTTAAAGGCAGCCTGGCGCTTATAATCTTCCCCCCGCCACACGCCCTTGCGGCGGCTTGCGGGGTATTATGTAGATGTATTATGTAGATGAAACATGACAACGCTTGTCCACACACCTCGCGCGCAACTGGAGAGGCTCTGCGAAACTTGAAATTTGATTCCACCGATTCTACACCCTCCTTATTCCCCCGATCTTGCGCCTTGCGATTTTATTTTTTTCCTCCAATCAAGAGACACCTCAAGGGTAATCATTACGCCTCGGACCACGAGGTGAAGGCAGCCGTCAAGTCCTTTATTCGAGAAATTCAGTAGAGTTTTTCAATGACGGAATGAAAACACTTGTTATACGTTGGGAGAAATGCGTTAACCTTAACGGTGACTATGTGGAAAAATATGATTTTGAAACAAAAGAATTGTACTTTAATGTACCTTTCGCCCAATCTAGGTATTTGTTTTTGCTCGCGCTCTACAAGCTGTGTGCTTTAATTTTCAGCCTACCCTCGTATTAGAGTGATACCAAATGAATTAAGGCGTTTAGGCTGTATCCCGATTGTCTCTACGATGGTGCGTAACGGTGTATTTTAAAGAAACCCTTATTTAATATTTTTTTATTTTTGCATCTTACTCTTTCTTTCTACTCAGTTTCGAATTTTACCGTGTTTTAAATGCACTGTTTTGCCTATATTCATAGAAAACCATAAACACAGTAATCGACCCGAAGGTCGGTTTGCTGGATGTTGGGAGAGTACAGCCGATACTAAGCCCAACTGATTATGGAATTCAAACATCAGGGTAGGTGTGAGAGAATAAGTGATATTTTTATGTACTTACTATTCTGGCTTGAGAAGGAAAAACAGCACCGGATGCATGGCTGGTTGAATTTTGACTTTTAAAGTTTGACAATGTTTATTGTGACGAAATCGTGGGAGCAAGCTTAAACACATTTTTGTTTATTCGTGGTAGGTATTCAGGTATGAATTTTCCGAATCCTCACTAAAGAATTTAACACTGCATTTTTCCTTTTTACGAAAATTTCGTTATTCCCTCGTGTGTCATGTTTTTTACATCTGTGAATTAACGTGATTGCCGAGGCAAATACTAGTATCAAATAAGTGAATTTTAGAATATATTATGCAAAATTTAATGAATATATTTTTCCCCTTTGCCACAGTTGTCACAGTCAATGCGTTCTTCGGTTTCACTTTTCTGCTCTCTCCTCTCCTCCTTTACATCTACATCTACAGAATACCCCGCAAGCCGACGTAAGGGGGTATGGCGGAGAGTGTTAAGTCACCACCCATGAAACAGAATAAAATCACATGTAAAGACTACAAATGCATGCCTATTTAAACTGACTAATTCAAGACTATAATTTGAATGCCTTCTGCTTTGCTATCGTTTACGAATGCTGATTAATCTCAAATTAAAACTTCGTTTGAATTGCGTTTCATGAATGTATTGGTGCGCCAGCTGGTACGCATGAAAGAAGAGCAAAATAAATTAGATATCATATTCAATTACGCAAGGAACAAGTGGGAGTAGATTTGAATTGTTCATCCGCAGAAGTTGAGCTATTTTTCGTATGGAAGCACGCTTGGGCCAAACATTTTGATTTTTTCCACATCATGGATGACTCCTATGAAAGTGACATGAGGTTCAATGGAAAAAATATCTCCGTGAAACGTGAATTAAGCGATGCGATGCTCGAGAAATTGAGGGCTCCGTGAAAACTCATGTATTCAATGCATGGTTTTCGTTTCTTCGAATTAAGGATGATTATTTGTGAAAGGAATGTCAGTTGAGCATATAGCGTGCATTAATTTCTCTGGGTAGGGCTGAAATTTGCAGAGCAGGGAATGCAGTCCTAAAGAAAGCCATTTGCTCCGCCCGCTAACATGTCTCAGCGTTAAAGCATCTCCTCCCGTCCTTCTCCTCTCTTGTTTACTCTTTCCCTGTTCAGTTTTTCGTGAAAATGTGTATGTTGAAATGGCTCTTAATGAAGTTTAAACTAAGAGCACACATTTTTATTTCAGAATTTGTTCTATCTTTTATTAACTCTTTAAGAATCAGAATTGAAACAAATTTAAAGGATCGCATTATGCATGTAAGCATCCTAAGCGGCGAAGAAATTAATTAAATTCATGTTTGATCTCTGATTCATGTGTGTGTGTATTATAATGACATGCATTGCCACCAATCATTTAATGTTATCCTGAATAATATATTTCCTTGATCATGATTATTGATAATGCCGTCAATAGCTATACGCGTGCTGCAAAATATTCACACAAGTTTAGCCGTGTTCACGGCAGAACCCTTCATTTAATAATAAGTAATATCCAGTAGCAACGAGGGACCGTTTTGGTTTTTTTAAAATATGGTTATAATTATTGCAGGTTCGGACTCGGTTATCTCATTTTGTGGGACTACTGGCGTATTTTTAGAACCAATTTCATACTTTTGCTAGCAAGGAAGCCTTTGTACGTCTTCAGGTCAATTTTTCGCTAAATCAATAGAATATTTGTAAATTTTCTTTTTCATTCGACATCATGTTCACATTTCAAAAACATAGAAACACATCAGGGGAAGGAGACCGATTGGATTTGTCGTAAACATATCCGTATGGAGAACGAAATGAAGTCCCCACGAAGGAAGCCGAGGAACACACACGTAGGTCAAGTTAGGATGGATGATATCTACATCTACATCCACACAATGCCCCGCAAGCTGCTGCAGGAGCGGGGGATGTTAGGACACCTCCCGAAAACCACATGCCAAACTAACAAAAGCAAGCCAATACACACACAAAGACATTTTTATTATGCAAAACCCATTATAACTTACACACTTGCAAATACATTTACTAGCAACTAACATACACATGTATATGCTCTTACAGATGTACCGGATGTCTACACAACTCTTTTAATCTTATTCTCACTTGTAATATGAATGACTTTATTATTGCTATTATGACTTTGAGTTCTTACTATTGTGATTCCTGATTGTTTGAGGAAATACCGTATATTTGTATCTACGAGGGTCATCCGGAAAGTAGTACCCGTTCGTGCCGCATGAAGTGCTGACGACGCGAGTAGCCGCTGGACGAGGTCAGATAGCTTCAGTGGCTTGTCTGCCTTCTCTGAGCCAAGTTGCGTGACGCTAGCATTGCCTGTGTTGTTTCTGTGATTGTTTACAATGTTTAAAAAAATTGAGAACGCCGCCAGTTGTGAAGTGAGGGCAGTGATTAAATTCCTCAATGCAAGAAACGTTCGCCCATGTGATATTCATCGCCAATTAAAGGAGGTGTATGGAGACAATGTAATGGACGAGTCGTCTGTTCGGCGGTGGTGTCGCAACTTCAACATGGGGAGGGGGAACACACACGACGATGAGCGTTCGGGGAGACCGTCTGTCATTACAGACCAACTGGTGAGCTCAGTTGACGAATTCGTGAGGAACGATCGGCGCGTCACAATTGATGACATCTGTGAGCATTTTCCCAATGTTTCTCGAACAATTGTTCATGAAATTGTTAAACACCATCTGCATTATGCAAAAATTTGTGCAAGATGGGTCCCTCGCGTATCTCAATGAGCTGGCGGCGAAGGACTATGCAGCAGGAATACAGAAACTTGTCACACGTTATGACAAATGCCTTAATTTGCTTGGAGATTATGTTGAGAAGTAGTTTAAAGTATCCTCTTTCAAATAAAATTTTTTATGTTTGTTAATATTTACTTTTGTGTCTTTATTTCACGAACGGGTACTACTTTCCGGATGACCCTCGTATCTGAGCTGGAGTCTATCTCCCTTATCCTGTTTACGTGGTCCTGCCTGTCCGATGAGTGTAGAGCCACTATAATTCCCTTTGTGTCACAACTAAACTCATGTGTTATGAACTTTGATGAAAGTACATAGAAGACTCGCTTGTTATAGGCTATACTATAAGCGATGCTGTTTAGAGATATAATGGGCATAGAGACTTGACATCAAGCAGAAAATACTGGAGAGCTAGCTGCATTCAGCCAATCTAGTAATGAATTCTACGCTTCTATCCAATCCTTACTGAATTGCTTCATTATTGGAGCATCTTACTTTGCAATAGTAACCAATCTGGAGGTTAGAATCAACACTTTTTGAAGTCTTCCATTTGCTGCGGAGCCCATGAAAAACACCTACTGTATGCCCACAAAAGGTGGATTTGCCAGGGAGGGCTGTGAAGTGAGGGCTGGGGAGCGATCACCGTTCTCTTGTTTTTCTGCGATTTCTTCGTAAAGTCTCCACCTCCGCTACCCACCCACCAAGACGAGAAGTTCAAATGAGAGCTAAGATTTTATTGATTAGATTAAGGGTTACACTACTTAGGTAGATCAGACCACAAAGATAAACTAAGGGAGATAGATTCCCGGACAGATAGGTACAAATACTCATTCTTTCCCCGAACAATCAGAAATCATAATAGTAAGAAACCGAAGTCACTTTAGAAATTGAAAACATTGAATTTACAAGTCGGAGCAAAGTTAAACACTGCAAAGCTGTTAGGTATACTTTCAGGAGCATGTGTATGTAATATGTAGATTGAGTGTTTGCATGTGTGTGGGGTGTAAGTGTTCATGCATGAATGTATGCAATGTTTTGTTTTTGTGGATATATGATTTTGTGGTTATTGCATGCGGTTTTTTTTCTTTTTCTTTTCTAAATTACGGGTGGTGTCCTAACACCCCCCGCCACACGCCCTTACGGCGGCTTGCGGGGTATTAAGTAGATGTAGATGTAGAAGGGTTCCGAAAAATGAGACGAGTGTATCTTCTTTTAAAGTGTTCATGAATCAAGTTAGAGAAAAACTAAACAAGAAATACCTACCAAAAATTCAAGAAAGCTTTAAGACGCATTTACTTTTTGTTAAGGAGGAATTATGGCCAAATTCTGGGGTGTCTCCGCCTCAAGCCTCCCTGGAGGGTTTAGCTTAAGAGCATTCGCCATCCCCTACACCACAACTGCTTTACGGTTAAATCATTGCGAAAAGCATAAGCTCACCCCACTGTCCCCTTCTTAAAATATTTTTTATTACGCCCCCCTTATATTCACACGTGGCAGCTCGCAGTTGGTGATGATTGTTAGGCTGAATACAAGGTTTTTCATACAAGGACATCAAATTGTCTTTTCGCCAGATCAATATTACACGAGTTTGCCTGTAATTTTATGGTCGTGGTAGCCGAGTGGATGGCATGCTCTACAACTGAATGGAATCCAGTTGTAGAACGTGCCGCTGGGTTCCATTCCAAGTGACTTTGGATGGCCCAAGTTTCAAACTAGCGGCGTCATTTTTCGGGCACCATATTCCCCAGGGAATCGCGCAATTGGAACAGGAAAAGGAATCGCCCCGCTACCCTGCATGATTATTTGTTACACCATAGTAGGGCTTGTTGCGAGGTGAGTTCTAACCTCACCTATCAAACCAACCTTCGGGTTGATCACTGTGGTAAGATTATAATTTTCAATGCGCCTTTTGGATTAAACGACCTAATGGAGTGAATTGCAGTTTACTTGTGATGAAAATGATTAATAGGCAAAAGGGGACTGGGAGTACTGAATTAGTAATTAGGCGGTGTGCTCACCCCAGGCTCCTTGGGAAGTCACCTTGGGCCTCGCGGGCCAATTGGACATTCGGCGAAGGCTCCGCGACGTCACAGGCGGTGGGGGCGAGGAGGGGCGACAGCTTCGAGTAGGGCGGACAGTTGATTGGCCATTGCCAATCACTTCCCGTCACCGTTCTAGTGTCGTCCGGTATGGAGACCTTTTACGTCTTCGTGTGTTAATTCGGTGTTAATTAGCGATAACGATCCACTTGCTTACTCAAGTGTGCCGCGTCATACAGACGGGTGCTTGTGCGAGGTTGTCAGGCTGTGCTAAGATAATAGGCTTACTCCGGTGGTCTCAAAGGAAAGATAATCCGAGACAAATTTTTGTTCTCAAAATTAACGTATTACGGTTCGAAATAATCTAAGACGTCTCTGCATATTAAGAAAACGTGTCCGAAGAGAGATGTTCACGTGCGTTTCCAGCGGTAGGTGGTATTCCATGCGCCCTTTCGTGGATGCCGGGATTTACAAACCTGGCCCCACCATTCTCTTGAAGACGTTGCATTTCCAATTGCTGTTTATAAAATTGCTTTCCATGGGCCAATTCGGTAGTCCTCGATTAACACCGTACTTAAAAATCACTCCACGGCCATGTGGCTTGCGAACCGGAAAAAATTAACCTCAAGTTTCGTGTCAATCTTCGAAGTGTATCGTCAGATCAGAAGTGAGGAAATTGCAAAAAACTGTCACGATCTCTACTTTCAGTGCGGTGGTGAAGGATAAAGGAGAAAGAGACAAACAAACAAAGGAGAAAAGAAATTTTGTGAATCACAGACTAGGCCTGTCCTAATGATTGGAATGCAGTGACGGCCGTTGAAAGTCCAGAATCCACGTGATGAAAGCTGACGGGAAGTTGTGTCCGCGCCCGCTCTGGAATTCCTATGTCTCCAACGTGGCAACGTTGCTTTCGGGAGTATCCACCCGCCGACTGGAACGACTTTGATTTTTAGAATACATAAAATTTTCCAAGCACCTAATGTCCATAATGCTAAAATTTTCGCACTAAAAATATTGGTTCCAAATTTTTAATGAACAACTGATCGTAGCACTTTTCCACTTGATATCAAGTGGATGCGTTCAGTATTTCCTTACGTTCGACTTCCACCACATCACGCCTGAAGCTACTAAATTTGGTTGGACATTTGTTAAATATTAATATACCATATTAATTCTATTATTATTTGAAAGGATATTATATTTACTGTAGCATTTTTTTAATAAATAAATAGACTAAATATTTCATTTCATGCTAATATGTTATTAGCAATACAGTTAATTATCTTACGATAGAAGCTAAATCTTATTCAACGCATATATATTTTTTTAAATTGATGACATATGGACAAAGGTACCTTTTAAAGAGGTGGAAAATGTGTAATTTCCTGATTCAACCTTGCATAGTAATGGCAGTATGTGGTGATGTTGGGTAGAAGAATGATGAATCCAATATTTTTATAATTATTCGAATTATTTAATACAGAAAAGGCCATCAGCTCCCATCATAGAACGTTATTTGCAGCCATGAAGCTTCTTCATGGAGATTAGGTGTTCAATAAATTGTTCCTTTTCTCTAGGTCTGTATGTTTTGGTGTTAGAGCATATATTTGTTGTAAAATGAAATGTTCAAAATCACATTATTTCTCACCTCCAGAATACACGCATCTTGTAAAATTCTTTGTTATTCAGAAAATATATTCTTTCTTGAACTTAGAATTGAGGAAGTGTTAACATATATTCATTTAAAAATTCTGAAAAGGTATATTTTGAGGCATCAGATAGAGATCAAATTTTAGACAATGTAAATTTGAAATCGAAGGTATTTGGGTTAACCCTGACTGAGCTATGGTCATTAATGCTAAATGTTAATGTCATATTAGAAAGGAACCTCCATCATTGGTAAGTTGATAGTCATTATACGAGTATTTAATCTCGGTTCCTCCAAAGGCAATCAAGGCACGATAATCAGCAAAATATCTATTTAAACTTTTTTGACTGTCAGAATTGAAAGTCAATAGGCGACCCATAATATTCAATCTCGATTCCTCCAAAGGTAATCGAGGCATGGTCCTCAGTAATTTACTGAGTTCAAATTTTTTGACTGTCAACGACGAAAATCAATACTAATTCGTGATAATCTCGACAAGTCATTGACCTACAAAATGAATATCAAACAAGGAGTCAATGGATATGAAATGATTACATTCTCTATGGAAACTTGTTGATACCTTTCGGTTGATAAGGAATGATGATTCCCTATGAACTGATTGCCGATCATTGAAGGAACAGGTAGAGTCCGGCCAAAAATTTTAAGAAAGACATACGAAACCCGAGCTTAATTTTCGCCTGGTATCAGTGATTGAAAAGATTATCGTCTCGTTTCGAGGACCCGAGTTCAATTCCCCATGTTATTAGACATTTTTGTGTTAGTTCAATTTTTTACTTGTGAAGATCATTATACTCGTAAGTATCTGTCCGTCGGACGTCACACATCGGACCCATTGGCGGAATTTTAGAGCTGGATAATGCCGACGCCAGGATTGTCTTTGCCCAATCCACAATGTTTCGAATTCATACTGTTCACAAATCTCCTTCTGGCCCCCAATGGCCTGTCCTAACTGCCACTATAATTGTTACATTTCAATCACTCTGAGGATTATCTCAAAGGAATAAGATTATCAAAATATCGTCCCGACAATTTTGAATACTCGTTTTCCGCTCAAATATTTCGTGGACATCGCAAAATGTTAGTGGTGTTGATCCCAGTGTTGCGGGAGACTAAAAACAATACAGTGATCTAGCAGTCCACGTAAGTGCTAACATGTCTCCAAGTCGTCATGCCATATACAATTTCCGGGTCATTTTCGAGATGCTTATTCAATCCGAGGCTGCCATTGAATTTCCATAATTAAGGCTTTTCATAACAGAGCTCCATAGTTGACTGTGTGTCAAACCCCTTTTTCGGACGACCCCTTGGCCGTTCCGATGACTTTGTGGTCACATTTAAATTTGCAAACCGTATTAGACTGAGCAACCACCAAATGGAACTAAGGTTTTGACAAATATGCTTCCCTTGGTCCATTCGTTTGATAGCTTTGTATGGATGGATGTAAGGACTTCATAAATAATGAGACTTGACTCCGTCATTATCATAGATGAACTCGATAAACAGATTAACTTCCAAAATTTCTTTACCCCATGGCCTTATAATTTCTCCGGCTGTTGATCTGCACACGCGTGCATCAACCTGACTTCTTCGCACCCACACTGAATTCTTCTTAAACACTATTTCATCTGGATTGCGTACATACCGCCAAAGCAATCATCATTATCATTGGTTGTTCAATCCTAAGATTGGTTGACTGCAGCCCTCCATTCTACCCTATCTGATGCTAATTGGCTTACCTCCTGGTATATTTTGCAATGTATTTTCTTCTTTATTTTTCCCATATATTTATCCCTTGACCTTCTTCTTGGGACTTCTTCCTCTATTTTTTCTTCTATTATATTCTTCACGAATCCATTGTGCCTCAGGGTGTGGCCAATCCATCTGGTTCTTCTCGAAAAGTGAAGAGTCAGGGGTGATGTTGTGGAATCGAGACATAATAAAAATTTCGTTGCAATTTTCCACAGTTAAAACTTTATTTCCGACCATGGTTTCGATACACTGTATCATCATCAGGACCTGATGATGATACAGTGTATCGAAACCATGGTCGGAAATAAAGTTTTAACTGTGGAAAATTGCAACGAAGTTTTTATTCTGGTTCTTCTTTCCTCTATGGTGTTCCATAAGATCCGTTCTTCGTCTATTATTCAGTATACTTCTTCATTTCTTATTTTATCCGTCTATTTGATCTTAAGCATTCTCCTCCAGCACCGGGTTTCGAAGGCCTCTAGTCTTTTCTGGTCTACTTTTCCGATGGTCCATGCTTCTGATCCATAGAGTGCCAGCCACGCTCCATACGAATGTCATCACGTATTGTGTCCTCGTCTGTAGTTCTATCTTCTTTGAACACAGCAATTGTCTTTTCATCGTGAATGCTCTTTTAGCTTGAGCTATTCTTTGCTTGATGTCTGTAGTACTTCTTCCGTCCCATGTGATGGTATTTCCGAGATAGGTGAAGGAATCCACTTGCTCTAATTTTTGTCCTTTCAGTGCGACTACTTTCTTCCACTTCTCTCTTCCACTTACTAGGATTTTAGTCTTCGTCTTGTTTATGTTCATTTATATCGTTATTAAACTTGATGAATATGTTTAGTGACTTTCAAAGATCCTCCTGGTTTTCTGCTATCATTGCAATATCGTCGGCGAAGCGTAGCATGTTTATCTCTCCTCCATTGATCCTAATTCCGTTTGATCCGATGCCTTGTGCTACTCTTATTGCTTCCTCCGGGTACATGTTGAACAATGCAGGCGAGAGTTTGTATCCTTGTCTAGCTCCTTTGATAATTTAAGCCTCTATATCGTTTCCATCTCTAATTCGCATTGTGGCAACTTGCTTCTTGTATAGCAGATAGAATATTCTTCTGTCGTTGTAATCTATTCCGAGTTTTTCCAGCAGTCCAATTTTACAATGGTTAACTTAAAAGAATACTCTAAATAGAGTAAATAACAGCAATCAGGAAGCTATGGAATGTACGCATTTGGAAAATTATTCATACGCAAGCTGCCACAGTGTTGTGTCACTGGATAATTCACTGTTTTCCCTGGATTTTTTTATTCTGTTCCGCTTTCACTTTTACAAAATTCTTTGGGGGCCCGCGGCATACTACCAGTGAGCAGTGCATTATTAATATGGTCATTTTTTACAACATGATAGCTGTACATGGAGTGAACGTCTGAAATCGTGATGTCAAAAAAAATAAGCACAGAGAATTTAGATTTTCTTGCTCATGGTTCTTAGTAATTCGGTATCAAGTTTGCCTCAATTAGCCATGTCTGGTCTATAATGAGAGTTTATAACTAAGTTTAAGAACCTATGTATTAGTGGGAATTCTACTTCTATTTCCCGATCGCTCCACTAAGAGATATACATCGACGACTCTTCATACGATATAATCCTTCAGAAAAATATCCCCTGCGTCATTTGCTGTTCCGCTCGCGGATTCTCACGCTGACCTAATTAGACTAGTCTTATCTGGTTTGTACTCGTATCTTGGCGCAGATACATTTCGTCCGTCAAAGGCCTTTAAAACTAGAAACGATTTGCTTCGAATAGGGTTGAAGACCTCGACTTGATTTTGAAATCACTTATCGCTTCATGGAGTCAGGTGCAGCTTCGCCATCAGAAATCATTATGTCTCCTAGAGACATAATAATCGGCGTGAGTGCACTCGCGGCTCATAGTGCATATAGTTCGCCTAATTTAGGTGAGCGCTCTAGTTAGGACACTATATTAGTTGCCGAAGACTGCTTTCGAAACCCCAGAGCATCTAAAGCTTTCTGTCATCAAAGCGGCTTCAAAGCTGTATGTTTTGGCTAGACGATGGTACTCGTACGGAAGCGGAGACGGTGACAAAGAGAAACATGCCGATGGCAAGGATTCCACAAATTACTCGAAAGGTGAGGAGCCACTTGGTTATTTGTGTACGATAATTGACAAGTAAAAGGAAACGTGCGGTGACAGTATTTCAAATTATCTTATGACATGTGTAAACTACTCTCTTAGTTCATTTGAACTGACGTAAACATATTTTAATATTGTTTAACTAGGTTCTCCCGAGAGCTTTGCGGTTATGACGTAAATTGGATGGGCTTAAAATGGAAAAATTCTTTCTGTGTTCATTCTAGATTACATCTTAACCGAAACCTGTTTAAAAAAAATAAACGTTTAAAACTTTGGGCAGATTCTTGACACTGATTATATCAAGAAACCCAGGAGTTCATTTCCTGGGTGATATATGACGAATAAAATTCCAAACCGGTCGAATCACGTGATCATATTTCACGATTGCGATTCAAACTTATCCCCATTGAATAATTATACAGTTGATTGCTTGTGCAGCCGTCTCCTTCTCAATGCCTTAATGGAGTCCAATGACGTTTGGTATTGACCATACACATTTAACTCTTGCCAATCAGTGGACCACGAGTAAAATATTTACCATACCCGTGGACTACATTTAAAAACTAAATAAATAGATTCCAATTCTTGTCTAGCTTACCTATTCCATATTCCTTGCGTAAAAATTTACCTGCGCCCAGTTATTAATGGTATTCTATCGCTTAAGCCAAGCTTTAAATGGACACAGACTATATAACGGTACAACAATGCATTTCTTTGCCTCTCACAACAAAATACAACTTAATATACGATTATACAGTAAACCCTTCTTTTATTGCACATACTTCCTTCTTATTTTCATTTCGTACAGCATCCATATCCTATGGCTGTCCCTTCCCTGCTTTCAGTACGTGTTCCCCTCTAACACAGCCTTTAGCATACCATCGCCAATCGAAACCCTCCCTATCCATCTTTCCTTCCTCCTTGGGATTTCTCCCAAAATTCCCTCCCCTCCCCCACCCTGCCTAGTGCTTTCTCGTTTATTTTATTTTCTGTCCATTTTGCATTCCATCTTCCTCCACTCCCACATTCCAAAATTCCCCGTTCTGTAATCAAAGGACCAATTCTTGATCAAAGAGCCATGTTTCCGCTCCAATGTCACCTCCTAAGAGCCCTTGCAGTCATATTCTCCACCCGACCATACCCTGTCGGATTCTTCCTCCCTTCCACCATTGCTTGGTGGCATGTAGATCTGAAGAATGAATAAGTCCGTTGGTTCAGAATTGACTCCTACAATTTAGCTTCTATCATGCGCTTGCTTTTGGTTTAATACGCTTCTTCCTACGTTTTTGTGCATTATTATTGCCAATCTTCGCTGGCTGTCTTCCCCTCGCTGAATATTAATAGTTAACTATCACTCCAGTTATCCCCGCTATCCTTCCATCTCACCTCACACAGCCCTAAAATATCTACATTTCCTCTCTCATTCTCTAGGTTTATATTAATAATTTCCTGGCCTTCTGCATAGTCCTAAAGTTGTAATTTCCTGTTCTAACTGGTTCGTTTCTCTTCTATGATTTCCTTACCGTCGATTCCGCTTTGTAAGGATTTGATGAGATGGCAACTTCCGCCGCCCCGGGCACTACACATATGCCTTTGGGTCTAGTACCACAGTTACCAGAATAATTCTCAGATCATTGGCAATCATTGGTGCGAATATATACATATATATATATATATATACAACAATAAGTTTGATATCCCACGCAGCTAAATTTGTTCTCAGGATCATCAAAAAAGGATAGAGAGTAGGGCAAACGATTACTTAGGGTATAGTAAGATCTGGTGCTTTCCCGGCGTATTTGCTTCGTGAAGGATTCTCGGGTCTTCCACCGGGTCAAGGGTTCCATATTGGCCGACGTTTCGATGCACGAGTCGGGCATCGAAACGTCGGCCAATATGGAACCCTTGACCCGGTGGAAGACCCGAGAATCCTTCACGAAGATACTTAGGGTATGATCAGATTGGGTTTAGAAAAGGGAGAGGTACACGAGATGCCATTGCAGTAATGAGAGCACTAGTCGAGAGGAATATCAAATACAATCAGGACGTATTTTCCTGTTTCGTAGATTTCGAAAAGTCGTTTGATCGAGTGAATTGAGAAAAACTAATGATTATATTGCACAAAATAGGAATAGATTGGAGAGACAGGAGGCTGATCCGCAATTTGCACATGCCTCAGACTGCGTAGGTGCGAGTCGGGAACGGAGAATCTGGATGGGCAGTGTTAGGAAGAGGTGTACGGCAGGGTTGCCCATTATCACCAGCGCTGTTCAACCTGTATGTAGAGAAAATGGTTGAAGAGGCATGGGGAGAACTGGAGGTAGGAATGAAATTCGGCGGGGTATAAGTAAAATTAGTTAGGTTTCCTGATGACAAAGCTATAATTTGTATGTTAGCCAAGGTGTCGCAAGAATTGCTGAGTGAATTGGAAGTTCAGTGCGATAGAAACGGGATGAGAATCAATATAAATAAAACAAAGGTTATGCGATTGGCCAGAAAGAAAAAGGCTATGTTAAACATTAAAATAGGAGAGCAAAATACAGAATAGGTAGAATAGCTTGCGTATCTCGGATGTATTTTAGACCAACACGGTCAAAGTAGCAGGCACGTAAGGAGAAAAATGCGCTAGGCAAAGAGGCTTTGACAATGGGGAGGGAGTTGATGAAAGAGACTTTAAGTAAGGATGCTAAGGAAAGACTCGCTAAAACTTTGATATGGTGCGTACTTATATACGGCGCGGAGACGTGGTCACTGAAGCAGGATGATAAACGTAGATTGGAGGCATTTGAAATGTGGGTGTGGAGAAGAATGGAGAAGGTGAAATGGACCGAAAAGAAAAGAAAATAAGAACTTAAAATCGTTGAACACTGAGATACCATAGGAAGGTAAACTTTCGGGAAATAACATAAGAGTAGGGTATTTTAAAAGTAAAGCGGACGAAATAATACTTCATCATTTATATTACAAAATTTAGATCTTCATGAATATTAGATATTTCTAAAACTGCATCGAAACACATGGAGAAAGTCTTATAGATTTTTTTAAACAAGCAACGAAAGGGTTTGGGTGAACCCAAAGAACTGCTGGAGAAGCTACGGCAGTAGCTTTATCGGAGTCATCCTAACATGCATTAAAAAGAAAGTATTTGGATGTGTAACAATCGTTCGCCTTCATTGGGATTCGAACCCGGATCTCTCTATGCCCGGTAGACTGCATTAGCCAGCCAAGGTATCGAGGCGAGTGGGTGGTTTTGGGGGAGGGTTATGGGGCGGGGGAGGTGGTGGAATGATGGAAATGCCATTAGAAGGTAATGTACTTGAATTTGTAAGGGAAGGTGCACACGTTTCTCGGCCTCCGGAAGCTTCACCCTGCCACCAATTTGGTTGCTTCTAATATAGAACAGCTTTCCATAATTGCGACACTTTTCTTTTTAAGTACATCCCCTATGCTTGATACGGGTGTTTAAATGTAGATCATTTGAAATTCCTTTGAACAAGAAAATTATTTTCGAAACACAAGGTAAATGGCTTCGTTCAACTATAAATAATCTATGGCAACTGAATATCTCTCAAAAAATGTTGTTTCAAGTGAACACATTTGCTATTCACAAGAACTACCAACAGGATTAGGGCATGAAATATCTAGCTCATCTACCTTACTCTTTGAGTCTTTCTTTAATCGCTGTGGTCAGCAGTTTTCACAACAATTAGTTATTAAACATCCTGAAGTTCATGCTGTTTTCGATACAATTCCCGTTAAATTAAAAGTAAGAATTATTCCTTCAACCTCAGAATTATACTCGAATTTTATTTTCCCTATAGGTTTAGTCTTTGATACCACAGTTGCAACATTCCCGTCCTACGTTCTCCTACGACCCTAATTATTTCTCGTCAATTCTTCATTTTTTCCATTAATCCTTCATAATACAATTGTGTGCTGTTTTGACACATCGGTCTGCTTTACTTTGTATCTTATTTAGCTCAGAAATTAAATCTTTCCGTACCGATTCCCAAAGTTCACATAACATAAGATGTTGGTTGGGAGAGTTGAGTCATCTCACAAACGTGCATGCATAAAAAGCATGAGAGTATGCCTCTATTTAAAATACCGTCCAAGGTATGCGGAAACTCTCACAAAGAAATATAAAAAAATGCAAAAACATGAATAGAAAGAAAGACGTATTTAATCCACAGGAAATTAAGAGACAGAAATAGATAGTGTTAGGTCCACAACTTTCACTTAGGTATAAAAGGTATAAAAAAATATCAAGTAGCCGAAAAAATATTAACACCCGTGTGACACCAGTCCAGAATCCAGTGTTTCAAATTTCTGTCTAATTTTTAACGGTTTTTGTAGATTAGTAGTTATTTCAATTATCTTTGATAACAGATATCCGTACAACTTCGTTTTGCTGCTGTCAGAAAAGCCTTCGGCAAGGTATTGCCATGAAATAGTGAAATTAAATTTTTCGCCATTCAGTTATGGGACACTAAATGGTTTTCATAAGAGCCTATTTTCATCCATCATGGCTTCATCGTTTTCAAAGGATAAAAATAGACAAGGCCTTTGAAGTCACGAGCGAACCCCGTAATCACGAGAAGCGGAACGAGAGGAGCCAAAAGCGGCGGCCCACGCGCGAGGGCGTCCTTTGGTGGCGTGCCGCCGGACGTGGTACCACGGGAGGAAGGGCTGAGCTTTCATCGCCCCCCAAAACCGCTCTTGTCCTAGACCCAAATAGATGCCTAGAAAACGCGCTCCCTCTACCTCCCGATGGCGGTGGTAGGGGTCGAAGGAAGCGGGGAAGGTGAAGACAGCACAGCGGTCGAAACGTTCCGCGTGGGGGAAAGGTTTTCTAAGGTGCTCCGAAATGTAAACCAAATCAATCTGGCGAAGGTCGCTTCGATGGAATCACATGGTGCCTAGGGCTGGAAGGACCCGGCGCCTAGTTGTGTCTCACAAGATTTTTTTTCTTCTTTTGCCATTTTTTTAAAAATCGATCTTGTATCGCTCATATTTCCTCAGTTTTGATATCATACAAATTTATAACAGATTGGAATTTTTCATCACCATCTAAATAAAACTTCGCAGGCTTTGGAACCAATGAACTATAATAATGGAAAATAAATTATTTTTGCAAAAAAAATTTCTAGTTCTATAAGTTGTGATATTTTGGTGACGCAGGAGTTTTGATATTCAAAAATAAATCCACGTTCCACTGGAAAGCCTCGAACGCGGTAGTTTGCCTCAAAAACAATTTTCCTCTCCATTAGCGGATTTTTTAGACTTATTGGAGTAGTTATAAAGTTAAGCTTTCTGAGCACTACCATATTCATATTTTTTTTAATTTCTCTGTAATTTCATATCTGCAAGCATTAGGTGATGATGATGATGTTGATAAATTTTATCTTTCCTCAAATTTACTCCACATATTCCTAAACAATTGAGCATCTAAGAAAATTCTTCAGAACAGAAAGGCCTTAGGACCTGTCGAATATAAATTGTTTATATTTTCTTCAAATATTATAATTACCCACACACGATTCTATAAAAAACTACTAGGATCACCAATAAGATGCAAAATAGCTGAATTATAACACCATGACTAAAAGTGGTGGATTCGGTACTTCTTAGATTAGGAGGTACAAAGTTTTCGGATTGCAGGCCATATACCCGATATTGTTTTTATTTGTTTATTTATTTGTATTAGTCCGAAAACAGCACTTCGACCTTTACATCGGACTTCGAATATTGATATCACAATTTGACAATTACATGCACCCATTTTGCGCGCGGAATCAACATACGACTCGTACTTCTTCGAGGCCCAAATACAGAATGAAAAACACAGGCGAAATCAGTTAAAACGTACTGATTTTAATTCTTGCAGAGGTCTTTTCCGCATATTTATCATTGAATTAATATAAATAATGCAACAAAAATGATGTAGCTAATGAGAGTCAACAATATTGATATTTTATTGTTTCCTTATGAAAAAAGAAATATTGTTTAAATTGCTTTGCTGTTAGGGTATGAATTGAGAAAGAACCAGAGTGTTTTCATCCATATTCAAGATAGTTGAGCTTTTCGGGCCTTCAATGGCAGCTGCGGTGAGTGAAATACTCTTCCAGAGTAGACGGGCTTCGTATTTCTCCTACTTAACACTATCGATTAAGTTCTAGTTCCATAAAATCGAATAGTTTGGGTTTGGAACGGGGTCTAGGAGCAAAATCCGGATACGAACCTCAAACCCTTCGCCAAGTATATAAGTACCTCTCTCCCGCTCTCGACCTCCCCATAACTAACATGCTGCTTATGTATTGCACTAAAATGAAAATTTATGGCTGGGAAATGAAAGGTTAAGCGTAGTCAGCCTCCAACAACTCTTAGAATCAAGGGAAGGTTATCTCAGGAAAGTTGTGCTTAGTAAATTTCTATTCATGGTAAAGGCAATTTCGGTAATTCGCTGTGCTTACAAGCTTAACACAGCTTTCAACCAAAAAATATGTTTCTTGATCTCTCAGCCCTATTATCACTAGATGCGTGTTCCTGATCCTGGTTTTGTTTCCTGGGATCTTAGGACAACCATTATTAGTCACGTAGAGCACATTTACTTGTGTAAAAAATTACGTCTGATGTACACCATTAACATAATAATTTAACTGGCAATCGCTCTCATTTACGTACGTGTAGCCATCAAATCGTATCCCCTTTTGACGATAGTGATTTAAAATTGTTTTCCGCAGCATGTATTAAGTGCTGACTGATTAATCGACATGAGATGTGGAATTAATCCACGAATGCAAATATCATTTGCTTATCAAAAACCGTTCAAAGTTATCTCAACCTATGGATCTCGAGTCTTGTAAATCGCTAGAAATAGTGAAATTAAAATACTATTTCAAAAACATTTTAGGGAGTTTGCATTGATTTTTATGTCAGCGTGCGCGTGTTGAAATCAGGGCATCGCTTTAAGTAGGACTTTCTGAAACATAACATGCACCACCAGTCTATGAATTAAGGCCCTCGAAGTCTGGCGAAACGACCGCTCGGCGCCTTGTGACTCGCGGGACGACCTCGAGTTGGGTTTTCTCCGTCCTTGGAGCCGGACGCGGGATTTCACTTTCGCGGTCCAACGGCGCCGAGCGCTCTCGCCGGGGAGATTGAATGAAGTTCATAAACACAGCCCACACACAGGCACTCGCGTAAGCGGCAAAGCGCAAGCAAAAAAGGTAAACAAGCGGAGGGGCGACGGCCATTAACCCACCTTTCCCCGCGCCCGCTTTGAATCAGCCAGTTCCCTAGGTCGGCTGGCCAGGCAGCACAACGGCAGGGGAGGAAGGGTGGGAAGCTAAACATCGCAAGATTGTCAAAGCCGATGATCTCTATGTGAGGTTAAGAGAAGATTAAAATTATATTCATGTAGTACAGGTGTTAACTTTCAGTCTTCGAAATTTTAAGTATTTTTGTTATTATTTCTATTTTCAATTTAAAGATACCCTTTTCTTTCTGGTACAAAATTAAAGATTGCTATCATTTATTGGTGTAATTGCAAGATATATCATTGAAAATGTTAATACTGTCACCCGATGACAAGATTCTAACATAGGAGTACCATAATGATCTCTTAGTTGGACTTTATTGAAATAATTGTAATTGCTAAATAAAGTTTCAATTGACAGATTTTGTGACGCGAAGGGCCTCCTCGTAGTCGTATCTCTCATCATAACATTAATCTCAGTACGCCGCAATTTGTCTGAATCCCGGGGAATGGAATTTTGCGTAGCGTGGCTATTCATAAACAGGATCTCGCTGACGCTGGGCTGGATTTGTATCGACTTCATTGAATTTGGAGAGTCTCCCCCACTCCTCCCCTAGCAGCAAACAGCACAACGGTTGAATGAGCTTACGGGCAACGCTAATATGGTAACTATACCACAGTCACTCTCGGTGACCCGCGGGGAATATGTGTAGATCATTCTGACTAAGGTGAGACGTTTATCCGCTGTGAAATGTGTCACATTTGTGAACCCGACTTTTGGTTTGATTTTGGCAAACATTTTCCTAAATCCAACTAATGGGCGTGGAAATTTAGTACAGTAGTATGTTATTGGTTAAAAGTTATTTTACATGTAATTATTATTTTTTTAAACTGAAGTAATTTAGTCTAATGACAAGGACTATTTCTCTTCACTACCCTTTACACTACAGGACTCATATTTTTTCTTGAATTTTTATCCATTTGCGATCGTAGTTTTCACTTTTCACTCAGGTATTTTAACCATTAAAGGTAAGTTTAGACGGCCTGTAATGACTGTTATGTTCCACGTATTATCTCTTTCCTAATTCATCGTTATTTCCACCTTCATTCTGTCTACAGAGCCCATTCTCTTTCTTTCTCCTTCCCGATAACCTGACATTCTCCCTTCTATCTCGGCCTCCAGCATCCGACTTACTTTGAATTTTTCCTCTACCCACTTTTTTTCCTTTTTCGGATTCCCCATGTAACCTCCTATCCTCACTCTCCGTATTTCAAATTGAAATTTGTCTTTCTCAGTCCGTCGACAAAAGTGGCGATGCTCAATATTAGAATATCAAGCGTAGGTAAAACTTGGTCGTTACCGTTGCGCTGCTTCTATGACGACCATATTCAACCCCCTCCCCCCATTTTTTCCCATTCGTACTGGGCAACGCTCAACTTAAGCGTACTTCTCATCATTTTTTTCCTCCTGATAATGCTTCTTTCACCCAGGTTATTCTTTCCCTTACCTCCCCACTGTGGCACCCATTTCCCAAATGTGTGAACTGCACCAATTTCTCCAGTTTATTCCCTCCTACATTCAAAACTTCTTAAGAATTTAACTTGGGTTTCTAGTGATTAATGTTTATCGCATACTTCTAGCACTGCTCACGTAGAGAGCTCAGCAATAACTTTATTTTCTTGGCTCTCTGATTTAATCATTGCTTGATCATATGCGCACTTAGTAGACTATAACACCTCGCCACCTTATTTTGTTATCAGCTCTAGCTCATGTAACATTCTTAATATTCCCTCAGCTTATACAGTATGTTAAAAATAACCGTTGATAACGGAAGCTCACTCTCTGGCAAGCCTATCTCTATCCACCTATCACTACCATCCCTTCTACTCTAATGAATACAGTATTTAGTGCCGCGTGTATTTAACGTGTACAGATATCCAATATTTGGATGGTTTGGCTCAACCATCTCTTGTTCGCTCCTTTGTCTCTCAGTAAGTCCAACAGTTCTGTCCATTCCATTCGGTCAAACCTTTTTCGAAGCTCATAAAGCACTGAAAGACACTTTGATTATCTTCTAAGTGTCTTTCAACTGATTTTCTCATTACTTCAAGAGCGTTTCGTATACCTGTCCATTTTCTTAAGTCAATACTCTTTTCAATCATGCAGCTGATTGATGTATTAATATGTAACCTTCTATTGACAAATCTCAGTACATCCGCTGTAAGTGAACTTAAACTCATTGTCCTATGCTTCTTACATGCTTCCGGTTTACTCTTCTCCCAAATGTTTCCTTATAAATACTAACTGTCCTAAGTGCGTGCAAAGGTCTCTTCTTTCCATTTTCCCCTAAACTCTTCGGTGATTAATGCCCAGATTTAACTATTCCTACTGCATTTTTCGACCTTATCTTCACTTCACGTTGCCTCTCCTCCTAAATTACTCTGTAACTTTTGTACCAATAACCTCCATTTTTTCTCCATCTCGCTTCACAAACCTAACTTACTATACCTCCTTTCTTCATTTCTCTCTTCGCCATTCCAACTTTCTTGTCCATAACCTCGTAAAAAATTCACTGTCCACATTTTGACCGGTGTGGTCCCCTTCTTAGTCTTCATTTTGACGGCCTGCTTGCCCATCACACGAAATCCTTGCGACGACTGTGCAAGGATTTTGTGTGATGACGACCGCGGAGACCTTTTCTTTTTCACGGCAGGGCACGAAATCTGGCCCAGTGGGCCGACAATCATTGGTGCCAGGATTAATTATATCTGTATTTCCGTCCACATATTCATGGGATAGATAGCTAAGGTGGTTCCCCATTACCTTCCTAAATAATGTTTTTACCATGACAACCTCCCTGAAATAGCCGCTCCAATGGGGTCAAACGCCTTTGCAGTCGCCTCACCGAGGAACAGATTCTGTGCAGATTATCGTCTGGGTGCTACTCTTCAACCTATCCGGCATGCTTGACTACCTTCAACATTTGTCATTAACCCTGCCAGTATAATTCTAGGGCTTGAAGGCACGCGTAAGCCCTTCCAGCTCGTCAAGGGCTATTGGAGTGTTGAAGGCTTCGGTTGGGACTCATTTAAGTCGCAAGTAAAGTCAAGTGTCCTGTGTTTTTCTGAAGGCTTTAATTTTGCTCGCTTTTCTCGCTGTTTGCGGGTCCATTATAATCCTATTTACCGAGTAATCTAGTCATCCTTAAGGCCGGGTCACATTGAATCTAAGAACTTCACGTAAGAACCTTAGAAAAAATCCACCTTAATTCGGAGTTGACCGCAACTGTGAGATATAGTCTGTCGATATTGAGTCTTAAGTACTTCACTTGGAAATTGACTCACATCTTATTTTTAAGTAGGAGGGCTTTCAGTTACGCATTCAATGGCGAGAACATATCCCAAATCCTCGTATTCTAATTACGTGCAATTGTTACTTTGACTAATGCAATGAGTGATTGAAAAAATTATCATACATTCACAAACCATGTAAAACTTTTACAAATACATCAGCCAACCAGAGACTTCAAAATTTCATTGGACGAATCTCCGAAGTCTATTTCGAGCATCAAGGATGCAGCAATATTTTACTGCTTCACATTCTGCTTGAAATGAAAATATGGTGTGTTAACACTGTGGCGTAATAGCGAAAAGGAACTCGTAGTGATTGGCTGAAAAATTTAAGTTAATGTGACGGATTCGAGGATTTGAGCCCATGTCAATACTAAATCTAGCCCATAAGTTCTAAAAATCAACGCGAATCTAATTAATTTCATTCCTCAGCCACATTTAGCGATTGCAGCCGATATTCCTGCTCTTCTAAAATGGCTTGCGTAGTGTCGTTAGTCCATTTGACCTCGTTCTCCTAGTATCTTTTATGGAGAAAGTAGATATTTCTAAGGGAACAACGCATGAAGTTAATTTCGGCAGCATCGCGTTCATTCCCTCTGAGTGGAGGTAGAAGGGGTTGGGAGTTGCACCGCGTGCATCGACGGGGACGCCGCGTTGTCCACGGCCTTCGCATTGGGGCTGGACGCCCCGGGTGGAGAAGGCACGTGGAACGGTGCTAAAATTAAACTTCCCCGGGAGCGTGTGAATGCACTGCATGAGGTAACGTCATGAGATGGCGGAAAAGAGAGAGATGGAACCGTAAAGTGGGGAGTTTTGAAGATATTCCGGGCACTGCAACGGTTTGTATGTTCGTCCAAGAGAAGGAAATAAATCATGCGAATTTGAAATGACTCCGAGAGTGATGGCTAAATGATAATAGTAGAAAAATATTGAAAACTCGATTCATTTCGTACTCATCGGGAGGTTTCCAATTTGAATAATGGTTTTTGATGTAAATTCATTGTTTTTAATAAATTGGCTGAAGGTTCATGCGTTTCTTATCTTGCATGTAGTCTCCCGAACGTTCCTTAAGGGTGGTAAGAATAAAAAAAAAATCGGTTTTGGGTAATGATGGGAAAGTGATTCTGTTTTGATAATTTCTTCCATACTGCCCTATCCTTGCATATACGAGGGTAAGTATATTAGTCGCAAACATCTCCTACAAACTACTATAAGCTGTCACAAACGTTTCATTCGGAACGTTTGAAATATCCACCGTTAAGTCCCGAATTAGCCTCCAGTGATTTATCAGGCTGAATTAGCCTCCCAGACGGTTAAGTCCGGGCACCAAAAAAATCATTTGGGTGGCCGAAGTTTTGAAAATTACGGTGCAGAAGTGCGAGAGGTTACTCGTAGCTACGACAGTCGAACAGAATACTTCTTTGCTGACGTCTATTTAGGACTTGTAAAGAGATGGGAGAAGGTTTTGAATGTAGAGGGTCAATATGCATAAAATTTAAATAAATTTCAGGAATTTACTTTGATATTTATCGCCTCTATCCTGTTTTGCGAGTTATTTATTGACTTGCCCTCGTATATTTCACCTCTCGTATATTAATAATACATGATTCATACATTGTTTCGTACATGCGATTCTCTCCCTAAGGTTTCTAATTTTCCTTGTCCCTAGAGGGAAATGAATCGACGGCATCATTCCTACATGACACCGAAGGAAAACCTACCATCGGGTTAGAAACAGCTAGCACCATGAACCGCTATTTTCATGGCGTTTATAATATCCGTTCGCCGGAACAATTCGATTCGCCGGCCGATCGCCTCCATGGCCCAATGTCTTAAGCTGTAAATCTCTTTCCTTGGAGTCAAAAGCCAACTTAAAGAAATCATTCCTAAACAATCGCCTAGCTCCGATGAAATCCCTGCTCACGTAAACAAAATGATGACCTCAGAAATATCTGCAAATTTGGAAATAAACTTTAATAAATCTCCAAATAATCGTAAAGTGCAAGATCTTAGGTGCATGGGCTTTCGTATGTTATTTTCTTTGTGGGTGGTGTCCTAACACCCCCCGCCACACGCCCTTGTAATGGCTTGTGGGACATTGTGTAACTGTAGAGGACTCACTCGAGATTCCATTCACCTTGACTATTTTGGTTCATCACCTCCTCTCAAATCATTCAATCTTTTGTTTGGCGATTCATCTTTGATCCATTATTTTAGAATGGCCATACCGGCATAGCAATCTTCCATCATTATCCTCTATTGCCGGTAGGCATAATTCACTTAAGCAATGAGTAATAAGTAAGCCTCCAACTACTTACGCTCGCCTGGAAAAATGTGTTTCGTCTTACATTATTTATTGGATCATATATACCATGGAACATATATCCTATGGGTGGTCATATAGAGTTTCACGCTGCATTCCTCGTACTTTCTCGCTTGTGGATGCCATTTAAATTCTAGTGGGTATTTTGTCTCCATGAGTATCCATGGTGATCCAAGTGCCAATTCCCTTCACTCAGTCCCATTTTCTTATCACATATTTCTCCAACAGCGTCTGTCGCGATCGCTTTACTCAAATTTCTATCGCTTAATTATTATCATATGCCACAATTTAACCCGATTTTTCCAAAATAAATTAGTTAAGCAATAATGATTGCTGTGGTAGAAAGCAATAATTTCTATTATCAGAACGATAGGCTTCCTTATTGCCAGGTTAAACATCTTTTGAAAATTTTAAAACAATTTTAATGAAAAAAAATCATTTTTTAGAAGTCAAGTGCTCAATTTTTACCGCCTTTAAAACCTATGTTCGTATCTTACATGAGAGCACGCCTACTCTCCGTGACACCAGCGGGTTAGGCCAAAGCTCACCTGGGACCCTAGATAGGTTTAGTATATTTTTAAGAAGCTTTCAAAACTCTTCATTGGGCGATGAGAAACCTCAAAGGGAGCGTTAGAGCAACTAAGGAAAAGGCGTATCAGACCCTGGTAGGGCCAATTTTAGAGTACACATCTCTTGTATGGGACCCCCATGAAGAAGGACATATCAAAAAATTGGAAAAGGTACAAAGAAAGGCTGCCCGATATGTACTGGGGAAGCAGAGGAGGATGGAGAGTGTGTCTATCATGCTAAAAACGCTGGGTTGGGAATCTCTACAAACTAGAAGGAAAATAAGCAGACTTTGTGGAATGTTCCGCATTCTGAAGGGGGAGAAAGCTTGGGCAGATCTTCGGAAATAGGCAGGAAACCCAAATTTTATGGGGAGAAATGACCACAAATTTCAGGTAAAATGCTGGGCACAAAGAACGAGTAAAAAAATTTTGTTTTCTAAATAAAACAATTGTTCATTGGAACACCGTACCTGCAAAAATGTTCAAACCGTTTCCTAACAGAGTGCATACTTTTTAGGAAAGATGTAAGGAATATATGTAATAATTTGATTGATGTGTGGTGTAAAATTATATGTAACAGCTTAATTTGTTTTTATTATCTTTTTTTCTTGCTGATTGATTGGTGTTAATGAAATGGGGGTTTTCTTACTTCGTGAAAGAGATTTGTGTTTTGAAGTTCCCTTTAAGTGTACTTTTGAGATTAAATGTTTAATGACTGTTTTTACCTTTTTGATTATTTGGGACTTGTGTGCCACCTGACACTGTCTATCCGCACATGTGGATTTTTAATAATAATAATAATAATAATAAGTAGCACGTAAGACCGATGGCATGGGCAAACCAGGTAGTCGGCACATGCCATCGGTCAGGGTTACTTGCGAAATTAAAAAGGCAAACATGACGAGTCGGAATACCACGTGGCACTGGGCAAAAAACTGGCGGAATCTGAAAATTGTGAATCGTCATGATCAATCAAATCTCTAAAGTGGACAGATACAAAATAAAAACATGTACACACTTCAATTTCTCCTTGGGAGATATTTAAATTGTTTTTTGATGCTTGTGATTTATTGTAATTTATTTCTTACCAGGACTCTTTCATTTATATAGCTCTAAACCATTCTATAATAATGCTTCTTAAATCATAATAATATTTTTTGTTAATCTGCATTTACAGTTTCATGCTAATCTGAGATTGGACACCACAATTGTTACAAATTTCCCATCATTTAGCTCAACTCTCCATCCGCTAGAAATAGCTTGTATTACACTTCCTGTAGTTATATATTTTCTTAAACCTATCCGATGAGAATAGAACATATACATATCCTATAAAACCTTATTATTAGTTTTATGAATCCGAATTTCTGACATTTTTCCAATAGTGCTAGCAAGTTTATTGTTTGGAGTGTTTCAGGTTAAGCAGAATTTTGATTTTTTAGGATAGGGATCAAAGATGATATTTGCCATTCAGTTATTATTTTACCTGTTGCTAGGTATAAATGATTATTCTCTACGAATGAATTGTTGTACTCTGTAAATGTTTATCTGTGTGTTTTTGGCTTTTATGTCATCTGGCCATGCCTAGCGATTTTTCAATTATAATATAATCATTCATAGGCAATTTACAGAAATCAATATCATTCTCCTTCGTGGTTATAATGTGCTCTTCTCAATGTATCCCACACTCCCTTTTATGCATTAACTCATTTTATTCCCTAATTCGATGCCATTTCTAATCTTTCGATCATCATTATCATATCATTACTATTTTTTTTATCTTTCTTGCGAAAACGTTGCAGTTTCGCAGTTGCAGTTTTTCAGCGATTCCTACGCACTTCTGGAACCTATTTGTCATCATGTCTTTCATAGTGCTTTTCTGTTCCAGCTAGAGCCGAATATTTATTTCTAATTTTCCTAAATGCCACTCTTTTATCAACGCTAGTAGCGTTAAAGCATCGTATTATTTTTATTGAGTTTTCTTTTATATTGTAATATTATCCTATTATTTACCACCCATGGATTATTTAAACTACTGCTCTTATGCATCATAAATTGGCTTCATCTAAGACTTCATTGAATATATATATATATATATAAATGAAATATTTACCTTGGATCATTAAGTTAGCACAGGTTTTAATCATTAATTCTTTTTTCCTCTAATTTTCTTTGATCAATATATTATATTTCATTTTCTGTGTTCCTTTTGGTATTTCTTCATCATTATTTTTTTTCTGTCGTCTTTGAAAACAGTATAGTGTTTCGATGTTTTATAATCCTCAAATTCAAAATGGTAGTTGTATCATTTAAGCCAATCCAACGACACGTGAAAAACGTCTCTCGATAAAAACATTCTTCGGAAAATTGCGCCGAATAAAGTTTGGAATGCGATATTGGTGTACAAGAATGCCTTTTCAAAGCGTTTATTCTTTTTCGTTACATTTATTCATTGGAAAGAAAACTATCGATCATAATAGGGATGCAAAATAGTTCTAAGTCGACTTCGATTTTGGCCCTTATTTAATGTAAAAGGAAAACATAAGCTGGAGACTGTTAAAATTCAGTTTTTCCGAAGGTAAAGGTAACAATAATCTCAAATGAACATTTGGTAAAGGTAACAATAATCTCAAATGAACATTTGGTAAAGGTAACAATAATCTCAAATGAACATTTGAGATTATTGTTACCTTCCCTACTCGGTGAAATAGCTAACAAGAGAAATGATATAGCGGGTCCTTTCACGAGCAGTAGCATAGATTTAGGGGAGGTGATCGACAGCTGAGGTCGTTTGCACTATTAGGGATGGATGGGGTTGGAGAGAAACCTAGAGTCGGCATTGGCCTACTCGTAACGAAAGGCGCCAACGGGTCTGCAGTTGAACGTCCCATCCGACGGACGGCGTACTCACTCAAAGTGCTCTCCACAAAGCACATCAAGTAGGGATTGGGATACCGCTGAAAAATTATTTGTTTTCTCCAGGATTTGAACCCGGGCCCTCTAGATTGGAAGCCAGTACGTTAGCCACCGTAACATCCCAATCCCTCCTTTACGAATATATCGTTGAATTCGTGAGCTCAGAACGAGTGAGCCGTGGTGATACCCGTAGTTTTTCTCAATGCCTCCTGATTTCCTAACCAACTTTTCTTGCGTTTGCCTTTTATTCTCAACGCAACAATTCAGAGTGTAAAAATAATTCGCCTTTAGACTCTGAAATTATTGCTTTGAAATACACACTTGGCGGATGACTCCTTTCAAAGTTACTGTCGCGGCAACTCCCACAGTTTTTTGGAATTTTATTTTTAACTTCATCAAAGAAAATGAAACTTCACCTGCTATTGGAGAAGTCTACATGCATACATTTTGGTCTGACGTTCTCACCGACTAACATCTAGTTCGTTGGTTCCTGAAGGGTCTTCAGCGAGAGTCTGGGTCCCTGAAGATGAGTTCGGTCATCATTCATCATCATTTGACATTAATGGTAAAATTACTGGCAGAAATAAGCTTTACCATTAGCCGTGATATAATTAAGAATTCGGATGATGAGGCTCTTGAAAATGATCCATCCAATTAATCTCAAGAATTGGCTCCTAGTAAATAAGAGCGTGATTTGTTCTTGCTGAAACTAGAGTGATGTGTGAAAATGTGAAGTTATTTTTGATGAAAATGAATACTCTCCTCTTGAGCCTTCGGAGTCAGTAGTGACGATTTAGAGTAGAATTTCTAGTGAGAAACTGGGATTTGGCACTCACATTTGAACCCAAATAAGACAAACACGTTAAAAAAATCTCTAGCGCTATTTAAAGGGGACTATTATCTATTCGGAATCATGGGGACATATTTGTTTGAAATGCCGAATGGGTATTATTTTGCACTAGTTATAATTCATATTCAATGCCCTTCGAGTATTTAAGATCCGGAAGATTTCATTTCTAGATTCTGCAAATCCACTCGATTTTTAAAACTCGTTGTGAACGATCCGTACGATATTGAAAAAACTATGACAGGAGTCACTCAAGGTACTGAGGTACGAGATGAATCTGATAAATGAACGTCTACTGTAGACTTTAAATTCTTCCGCCAAGGGAATGACTTTGTTCGACGAGACCAAGTTAGGGAATAAAACTTCCGTAAGATTTATTAGACGATACCATTGTAGGAAATGAGAGAACAATACTGTCGTAAAAATAAAAAGCAATTTGAAATAATTTCACCTACACAATTCACTGTCGTGCTGTTAGAAAACATTGGGAAACTACTTGGAAATAAAAAAAAAACATTCTTGTAAATCTCATGGACAAATCTTAAATACCATTGATCGTCTGACGAACTAGCATCCCAGACCGTATGCCAATTTGACATCTTGAGGACTGATAAGCAGATGTAGGTAAATTCACGGTACAATATAGCCGGAGCAGCATTCAACTAAGCGCTAGAAATCTGGGAGAGAAAGTTAATGACAGTCGCTAAAGGGAATGGAATTCATGTTTTGCACAGTGTTGTGGAAATTGACACGAAAAAATAATTTTGCTGGTATGACACACCTTTTTTTCGGATCTCCTGGGATTCTGAGCCTTGCAATCCTCAGTGGCATCGATCCCGACTGCCGAAGGACACTCTCAATCTCCCACTCTCTACCCCGCACATCTGGCCCTTAGGGATGAAGCCGTACCTGCACAATGATGTTTCCCAAAATAGCACATGTAACGTATTTTAATATAAGGTATTTTTTTCACTTGAAAAATAAGTATCTTCCGGAAATACTTATCATAGCCGTATAGTTCATTTTTAAGAATTTACAAATCCCTGAGTAGACCTAAATAACTCTTCATTTATTTTTAAATTTACGATTCTTTTTTTTAGTCTTACTCTAAATATCAAAATCTCTCAGCCACCAACTTTGCGCTAAGATTCCTCTGACTAATCGTAACTATATTTTGTTTGGGGTAGTCCCGGTAATTGGTAACTCCACATCCCAATTATGAATGTTCCCAGATCTCAAATATATCTCATTAAGATTAATTGCAAAATTGCTGTTGTCAACGGGAAACTATAGCGTTGAAAGACCTAAGCGAAAACTGTGGGTGTCATGTAGCGCGTATTCTTTTATTCAAGTCGTTTTTTCCGAAAAATTCCTTAAAAAATGAAAAGCACGTTCTTTTTTATAGTTGTCCCATCTCCACCCTCGTCCGTCGGCGCCTTTCAAAAGGACCCACAATCGAGCCCCCTTCACCCAACGGTTTCGTCACCACACACTATGGCGCAACGGCCAGACCGGCCTCTTCACACGCGCAAACAAACATTTAATTTTCGTTTTTTACCTTTCCTTCCGCCGTCGTCTGAGGACAAGGTTCGCCGCCTGCGGTCCACGGAACTTTCGTCCCCCATCGAGGGTCCTTAGCGCATGGCCCTCGGATCTCCTATAAATCGAATCGGTTTCCCTCGATTGAGAGAATGACGATCCGGTTAATTTTCTTTTCATGGGGCTTTTTTTTCCCAAGATCACCCGAGCAGTTCCCTCATCACAGGGTCCACTCTTGAGTTGTTCACCCTTCGAGACTCCTTTCGATTTTGGCGCGCGCTCGCAAGGCGTCGAGGTTTTGCGAGAGCACGTGACCGATTGCCGATCGCCTGGAAATGCCGGCAATGGGAAAAACCTTCTGGAATGGAGTAAAAGCGTGCGCTCCAGTTTGGACGGAATCAGTTCGGAAAGCCACTCACAATATTGTCTTATTGCGTCACGGTATTGTCTCGAAGAAACCCGTTAAGGCCAGCGTGAAAGTCTCGATAGTCGAGCCTAACGCTCGAGGCAAGCATTCGTCCACAAAGTAAGACACGTAACGCATTCAGATATTGTCGCTGCTCACTTGCTCGTCTTCGTTTGCACGTCAAAATACTGGGAGAATTTGTCTATTATATCGATAATGATTCCAACTTCGTCAATTTTCTCCATCTAATTCAAGTTTTGCAGTATGCACTCTAGAATGCATTCCAACGAATGATTTTTTCGCGCTGAAACACAATATAGGTGGTGGTGGTAAACATTTCCTACACATGCGGCTCTTTCTTATACTATGCTACTATATATACTACTACACGTATGCTTTCCTACACAAGAGCTCTTACATTACTTCTTACCAGAGAAGGGATTCCCATGGTGAAAATTTATAAGAATATCATATTAATGAGAGCGAGGTGTAACATAAAATTGTGTCCGCGTTCTTTCAAAAGTTTGAAAACTGAAAATACTACATTTACAATACATGAAAGATGACCATGTATTGCGAACACTGTCATATATTTGGTCATAAAATCAAAATTATGCATATTCAATTCAAAAATGAAGTTCCAGATGAATTTCTATGAACGTTGTTAAACGATGTACATGTATATCAGATCGATGGTTAAGTCAACTATGTGTGCCCATGTCTTTCCGTTTGCCTACGGTGCATAGCGTGAGTTGAGTTGGTTTTTTATGGCGCGAAGAATAGCTTAATTCGAGAATTTTTATATCAGGAAAATTAAAGATGTCTTTCAGAGGTGTGACGTAATTTAAGGAGGCATTCAGAACATTTTTCTGTCGTAAAGGAGAGGTAATATAATAGTTTGCTATCGCCTCCACTAAGTATAAAGTTTCTTCTGGTTCATCTTTCTGTCATATTGTCCTAGGAAAAAGTAGCATTTTAATAAAAAATACATAAATATATTTTGCCTTGCATTTGCCGTTAAATATGCTGCAGTTATTCATGTAAACTGCTACGTGAGCCGAAATCAAATCAATGGCATGATGATGAAAGAAATCTTCTGTTGAAAAACTGTCGGTGTAGAATCAAGATAAGATTTTGGTAGAACCCAAATACTATGAAGATTTTATTGAAAAATGAGGTCAGCAATATTTTTTTTGTTATCCTTTTGAAATATTTCATATATAATTCGGCTTAAAGAAGCGCATTGAAAAATGTCAAAGGTTAAACACTAATTGCTACTTCTTGCAACCAATTCACCGGATATACAATAAAATTTTACCTTAGCTCTAAATTATACCACGTTTAACTATAATTATAATTACTACTAGCATCAATTTCCTTTTATTTTTACAGTAAATAACTTATGATCTAAGAGTAAACTTTTCAATCGCAAAACTTAGTTTTACTCCGTAAAAGTTCGCGTTCTTGCTTATGTGCTTTAACGATAGAAAATCGTGGTTATGATTCGCGAGTGAACTCCAAATAAAGAATGACATTTGACTTTGTCTTAATCGATAGAACTTCATGCGTTAATTAATTAATGATTTACATATTTCAACCATAGAACAAAATTAAGCTTTCGGTTCAAGTTTTCTCAATTTGCGTTACGAGGTTCCTCAACCTTTCGTGATATGATTGACATAATTTCACGAAATTGCTTGCTGGCTGCGTGTAAATATCAAAAATGTCACTTAAAATGACCATAAAAATATTAACTCGCTGACCTTGCAGAAAATTTTCCTTATAGTCTAGCTACTGATAACCATTTCTTCTTGCTGTAATTTTAAATTTAAAAGAACAACTTTCTACTTTTCCTGGTTATTTATAATTATCTGCTTGTGCATTTACGGCAAAGAGCTAAAATGTATTTCTCAATGAATTCAAATTTTCTACCCCCATATCAGTAAAGCCAGGCAAACAAAAAACAGATATTCAAGCACTGACGTTGTAAATAATTTTCTTTCAACATGACAGCAAAAATTCCAAATTCAAAAATTATTACTTTTCAAACAGATTTTCTGTAGGTAATGCAAATAACTCGTGCATGTATTTGTACGTAATTCCTTAATAAGTTATTAATAAAAAAAAGAAAATGTGGAACATGTGCACTCATTCAGGTTTTATTACTTCTACAAGGTACTCTGTGAGCGTTGCGAACTTAGGCTTTGTGATCCCAGTCAAATTAGCACGACAGGTACCGCCTTGCAATAGCAGCCATCCAGGTCCAAAGTTAAGTAGGGAAGTATCCGTCATGATGCACTGTGGTCAAAGTGACTCTTTTGTGGGGGGTAATATTTTAATTGAATGTAGGTGCATGTGGCTCACACTTCACTGCATCCATGAACTTCGCATACATAGTATTTGCGGCATGTATTATATTTTACGGCAAATCGGAACCAAATACTAGAGCAAGACACCATTCCCGATTCCCGTTTCTGCATGAAACTGCCAAGCTAACTAAACCAAGGCTAACAAAAAGAACAAAAGTCCTCGATTTGGTTTTAGGAAAATGATCGTTTCAACTCCTTCCCTCCCACAAGTTATTGTTCGGCATGCTCAATTTCTGATAGCTCAAAAAGTGAAGGGAAAGCTTTTTGTGTGGCAATAGAAGCCATTAAAGAGGCATGAGGGGTTGAGAATGATCCTAATGATAAATGGATATCCATTATTTGGATATATATTTCGTTCAAAGTTTGAGAATTTATTTAATTGTATTCGGCATGGAATAATAAGGCCCATCTGGGAAAGGAAAAAGTGTTTTAATTAAATTTAAATTAATCATTGGAAACCATTTTATTTCATCACTTTTCCATGAGAACGCAGTTTTCTTGCTTGATCAAAGGTATGCCTGAGTAATTTTCACTTGGCGCATTAAGAAGTTTATAATTTGTGACGTAACTACAATTACATAGTTGAATAAAAATTGCGTAGTCACCAATAACGTGTTTGCCGCTTTTTAGCCTCACCTCACACTTTTACGATTATTTATAACCATCAATAGCAAAACCTTTCATATGATAAAATGAAAACCATCTGTGGCAAATGATTGGAATGGGTTATAGTCGCCGTGTAAAAAAATAGAGGAAATTGAATAAAAATAAAAATAATTAGCGTAAAAGAAAATCATTTCATAATGTAATAAATACAAATAATTGTACTCATAACTTTTATGCATATATATTTATATATTTACTGTTATACATATAAACCATAAACACAGTAATCAAACCGAAGGTTGGTTTGGTAGGTGATGGTATAGTTCACCCAGTACTAAGCCCGACGGCGTGTGAAATTCACACATCAGGGTTCATCACACACATTCCTTTCCCTGTGCCGGTTATGGTTTCCCAGGAAGATCTGGCACCCGAAAAATCACATAGCTTGGGTGGAGCTCTAGGTGCCCAGAGACTTGCCCGGGAATCGAATCAGTAGTCCAACGCTCTACCCCTGGACTACTACGATATATATATATATCGATTATATGGAAACACGCACTCGAGCAGTATAATATTTGGACGGCACAATAGAACACAAATAAAATAGTAACACTTAAAAGGACACTCACATGGTAAATTGTTTAAGCTTTCGGCCTTCTCCAAGGCCTTCTTCAAGTATATATATATATATATATATATATATATATATATATATATATATATATATATATATATATATATATATATATTACATTACACAGTGACAAACAATATAGAAACACAAAAAATGGGATCACTCACACGTTATTTCTTGATAATTTCGACGGAATTCTACTCCGTCTACATCTTAAGATAGAGAAGTAATGACTTTTTTGTGTTTCTATATTGTTTGTTACTGTGTAATGTACTATTCGGCACTTCCGTGTTACGTCTACGAAAGCATATATATATGTATATATATATATATATATATATATATATATATATATATATATATATATATATATATATATATATATATATATCGTAGTAGTTATGGTTATATATGGTTATGTATGGTTATGGATATATGGTTACGTATGGTTATGGATAGGTTAGGTATGGTAGATAGGTTATGTATGGTTATATATGGTTACGTATGGTTATGGATATATATATATATATATATATATATATATATATATATATATACATTCAAACACGAAATACCGCCAAACGGCGAATACTCATATATACAGAAACAGATATAAGGAAAAGGGATAGGAACACATATAAAGGACGAACACAATAGAGGTGGGGAAGGCGGAATCGAACGGATCACAAGAGTAAAAATATTTCCTCAAGCTCAAGTGGTTAAGAGCATCCGCCCGGCAAGTGGAAAGATCCGAGGTTCGAGTCCCGGTCAAGGAAATATTTTTACTCTTGTGATCCGTTCGATTCCGCCTTCCCCACCTCTATTGTGTTCGTCCTTTATATGTGTTCCTATCCCTTTTCCTTATATCTGTTTCTGTATATATATATATATATATATATATATATATATATATATATATATATATATATGAATATATTATTATCGGTAATCTACCGATTAAGGTAGGTTTTGAATGCACACGAGGTACAAAACGGCACAGCGACAATTCTAATGTCCCTCTTAACAAAGAACCGTCCAACATCTTATGTTACAATAAATCCCTTTTTCACTCCGTATACTTCCTGCCTCTCTTCATTCTCTCCAACATTCTTATCCTATTCCTGCCACTTCCTTGCTTGCTTAACATTCTCCCCTCTATAACAGTCTTCAACATCACACATCCGATCAAAATGCTTTTCATCCATCTTTCCTGCCTCCTTAGGATTTCTCCCAACCATCCTCTCTCCTCCCCCACTATACCTAGCACTTCCTTGTTTAATTTCCTTTCTGTCCACTTTACCTTCTCCGTCTTTAGGGGTTAGGTGGTAGAAGAGACTCCATCGTATCAATCTCGACCCAAAATACGTAAAGACGACACTCTACCTATCCATCTTTCTCCACACCCCCATTCCAAAAACCTGCAATTTACGTCTACCGTCCTGCTTCAATGGCCATGTTTCCGCGCCGTACAAAACTGCAATCGATATCGAAGTTTTGACGAGCATCATCTTAAAACTCTTAATCAAAGTTCTTTTGATGAAATTTTCCTCCTCTTTGAGAAAGCTTCTTTGCCTTCGTGATTCTTCTCCGTATAACCCGGCTACTTTTACCATTTTCATCCAAAAATTTCCGAAAAAGGGTAATTGCCACAACTTGATTTACGTTTTGCCCTTTTTTACTACACTTTTTTTAAGCCTTCTGAAAAACCGCATACAATTGGTATTTTCAACATTTATTTTCATCTTTTACCTATCCAAGTGACATTATAATGCAATCGGCTCTGCTTGCAGCCCCTTGGCTTGGTTAACTGATAAATTGTCGATCATCCGCACACTTAACTTATTTTATGAATTTTCCTACGCCTGACATCCCAATCTCCAGGTCTTCCCATGCCTCTTCAACCATTTCCTTCTCATATATTTTGAGTAGCACAGGTGACAATTGACACCCCTGTCTTACTCCTCTTACTGACACGGCCCATCCGGACTTTGCATTCCGCACTCGCACCTTAGTAGTGGGGAATGGAAACCACTCCCTCCAATCTACTCCTATTTTCTGCAATACACCGATTAATTTTTTCAAACTTATGCCTACAAATACCTTTTTGAAAGCTTCAAAATAGGCGATTTCACCTAATTGTATCCTCTTTTCCTCTCTATTAGTGACATCATGACGGCAATGGCCTAACGCGTGCCTCTTCTCTTCCTGTACCCAAACTGATCATCCCCTTAGTATTCATTTGACCTGCTCTTCATCCTCTTGTTGATAACCCTGAAAACCGTTTTAGCCTGGTTCGATATCAAACTTAATCTTCTGTGGCCTTAGCATATTGAAACCATAACCTTTTTTGGAAAAGAAACTAACGAAGGGTCTGACGAAGTCTTCCTGCCAACTTCTTCCTTGATAATGTATGCAAATCAGTCCGTAAAAACTCTTCCTCTCAACTTTTCCTATGCCCTTGAGTAGTTCTTCGGGAATGTAGTCTATCCCTACGGCCTACTTTGAATTCAATTCCCTTTCTTTCTGGTACATCGCATCGCATCCCAAATGTACCCGCTCAAGTAGGCATATCATCGCTGATAAGTGTACAGGATCAGGCAATGTTAACCATCCTACTGTAATCTTATGATTACTCAGAAAATATACTCGTACATGTATGTCAGCCATTCAGTCGGAAAAATCGGGAAAAATTGGGGAAACACCCCATTTATTAAAAATTCAGGACTAAATGGAGAAAGGTGAAGTATTTTTGAGGTCAAGAATACTAATCGAGAGTATAATATGGCAGTCGGAATCATTGATGAGGACAATATCATTACAGGCTTGCTGGAGGCCATTGCGCAAACAGGTCCTGCAAAATAAACGCAATTATCCGAATTTGTTTTGCAGGACCGACTTCGACTGTGCCAGTGGCATTAGGAGCTATGTGTCATGATTCACATTTAAAACATGCCTAATCAAATCTCAAACCTCCGGGAGAACAATCGAAAAATGGACGGTATATTCCTTGGGAAAGTCTGGAAAATTTCGAGCGTGGATGACTATAAATTGAGTGACTACCCTTAAAGTCACTCGCATATTTACTTGCATGACTTCCTGCTTAATATGGGAAATCACCCACTTAATGGTTTCTCTTCCTCATCATTTCATTTTCGTTTACAACTTTTTTGGTGCTGTTGAAGGCCTATCGTTATAGCACGAAGAATATTTAAGAGGAAAACCGGTTTCCCTCACTGGATGAGAATGGTCGGAATGAAATTACCGGAGGAGGTAGTAGTAGTGTATGGTGAACGGCATCGTAAGTATTACGTGGTGAGAGACTCTGAAAGAGGAACACCTTATCAGGCGCTCGGCGTCGTTAAAAACTCTGCTCCGCGCTATATTTAATTGATTGAGAGAGGCAGTAATAGTCACTGGCACCCAATTTAATTTATGGCAGCAGATTTTCCCGTAATTTTAGCTAACCCTCTCCTCCGGATCGTATAATTTTATTTTGCTCACGATTTCTAGTCTGAAATACTCTCGGCTCCACGGCCATGTTTATTACGTCTTTAATTGGCATGCCTCGGCCATAAATGTCGAGGAGAGCTCCTTTGTAATGATCACTCGCTATGCTTTGCCGTCTGAATATGCAGCGTGATGTGATAGCGCCAAACCGAGCTGAGCTCAATTGCAAAATTTCACCTTTTATGTAGTATGTACTCTTACTTGGAGGTGAGTTGTGAGGAATCACCTCTACGAGTTCTCAATTGGGTTTTATCAGTAAGTGGTAACGAGTAGCAGAGGAAATGGGTTGAAGACACAATTAAAATGATTGGAATACACGAGGCCGCAATTGGTTCCGCTTTTTTATAATATCTATTTCCATTTTATGTGTTTTATACAATATCTTCAGGTGTTAAATTCCATTTTAGAACAGGATTTTTCGTACATTTTAAGTAACCTTCGTATTATTTTGGGCGAAAACGTTCGTCCATTTTAAATTTTATTGTTCAGTATTTTGTTTCACAGGAATTTATGATGAGAAAATTACGAGGAATAACATCTGTTGCGTAGGGAAAATTCTCACCATCCATTTCTAGTCACACTCGAAAGTTATCTTTTTTGGTGCTCACGAAATCCTTTAATGTTTTTCCAAACATCAATAGCGTCTTCAAAGAGCTATCCAATAGGAGTAAATACTTATCACGCGAATCTAGTTCTAGCAAGCGTATTTAAAAGAAATGTCTTTCAAGCATTTGCAACCATTATGCAGTAAAGAGTGTAGCAACTGATATTTGCTGAGAAAGGCATTGGGCGAAGAGTGGGGTCGAAGGTCAAGTGGGTACGGGAGCCCATGATTCCAAAGCATCGTCGTGAACCTTGGTCGTTTATCTTATTCCCAACTGAAAATATTTTTTCTATTTTTGCCCATTTGAAAACCCTGAAACAACTTTGCTAATGTTTTCTCTTTTTTCCTGCCATTTTCTCAAAGTATTTGTTTTGAAAACTCGCCAAAAATAGGAACACGACGCCGGCATTAAAATATTTCAATTTCCACAAGCAAGGTAAGGGGCAGCAGAGTTGATGGAAATTTACTTGAAATGATTTTGGATCACTTTCATTTGCGACAAAAAATGAAATTAAACACGCGTATGTTTCACTCGATGGTTTCCGGAATTGGTATATTCTAAGGCCAAACTTTCAATGCTCTACTCACTAATAAAACCTTCGATGGCATCGATTTAACTATTTGCCTTGTCGATAAAAACGTTCCACATCGTCACCTTTCCTAAAATTGAATGCATTCCTCGATTATTTTCTTCACTTTTTAACACTTGCACTAGGAGTGCGGCCAGTAATTAAATGCATGGGAATTAGCGTAGTCACAATAGGTCCTGGATTATAACGATCAGTCTATAATATTGGTATTCGATCCTGAATTATTTCAACCAGCCGTGACAATTAGAAGCCAGCACTGATTTCTTGTAACCTGCCTGTACACTGCAATCCCACGCAGCCTACTCCCATGTGACCGAACCTCGTCGTTGTCGAACGCCTCCACTGTCCTCAAAAAAACCGTTTCCCAAGGAGAATAAAAAAAAACACTATGAAAAGATTCTCGGAAACAGCCGCAAGAGTTTGCATGGTCGAGAGCGAGTCAGAGAGAGGTTTTCTGGCAACGCCGATGACACTTTCGCATACGGTAGGCCAGGCAGACAACTGGCCAAACGAGTCACCCAGGACACAAACAAAAGTGCCGTGTAGGGGCAAGGTCCGGAAACCCAAATGAATAAAGCTGCGACCGGACTGGTCAGGAATCAGGTTGCATGCCTCTGGGTGCCTAAATGTGAGTTGCCTATCGAAAAGGTAGCTTGAGTTTCAATATCTTACTTTATCTAATTTTAGTTCTACTGCCATCTTTGTAGTTAAGAATAAGAAACTAACTTGATGAAATAGGGCTCCATATTTTGAGATCATGGATCCAAATATGGAGTGTAAAGAATAGACGGGTCATTTAGGAGGCCGTAACGAGGGAAAATGGCCCCAGAAATTTCAGCCAAAGGGCGCATGGAATGATGGGTAATTAAAATTGCATATGGTAATTCTACACGGAAGATGCTGCGGCACGCGAGGCAGTGTACATATTTATATGCACTCGTACATAGTGCGGATTGGGAAAATAGTGTACCGAGTGGAGTTTTGCATTTGCTCAGTTTATCTTTGGACGAAGATCTCTGGTAAAAGTGGAAAAAATGGGTGAATACTCTTTCATTCACGGCTTTTTCATAGGCTACAGAAGCACCAAGAGACGAAATAAAGAGAATTTAGTGAAATATGAAAACCTTTTTCAAGCACCCAAGTTTAGCTTGAGTGTTAAGAGGTTTTTCTTCCATGATATTCTTACTCGATGTTTTTTTGTGAAAACCTTTATATATTTACCCAAGCTGTAGCGTCAGTCACCTCATGTTGCTAAGTATTTTTGCTGAAAAAATTAAATATCACGTGGTATCCATTTAGCATAGAGGCTTTTCTTCTGTCACAAACAACGCAAAAGGTTACCAGTAAGTTCGTCGTGTTAAATGGGGAGAGGCACATTTGTTTCCTTAAAAAAATTTGAAGCTTAGTTCTGGATAAATAGAGGAATTTGTTCTTCTGTTTAGTTTCCATAAAATTTTTAAAAGTCGGATTCCCTCTTTCAGTCTTATAGAATTTGTTGGAGCGGCTTTTGTTCAGGGCGTTCCGTGTATGGAGGACCGAGGTACGCGCTACGCATGGAGCCACCGCCGATCACAGCGCCGCGCCACGCGGATTCGTGATATCAGATTGTTTACGATATGGGAGTCAAATTTTTACTTAGCCAATACCACTCCTATTCTTTGCGCTCCGTGGATCCGAAATAGAGATACAAGATAAAAAACAAAGTAAAAAAGGCAGGGTATAATAAGATTGAGGCAGATTCCGTTTAAGTAGCATTGCGCAGCGCGGTTTTTTGAAGAAACAGAGTTCACATTATAATTATTTTGGTCATTTTAGCATAAAATATGCTAATTTTCCAATTGTTCTATTAATTAATTTGCCTAGTTAATTATGTGCAAGGACTATAAGATTAATGTTTTTCTTTTATCAAGAAATGGCTAAAGAAATAATGTTGTGCAAAAAAGTTTAATTTTTCGAGATACATAAAAGATAAATAAATATTCTTTTCATAGGTTCTCATTTTGTAGTTTTTACTTCAACTTTCTAGTTCAGGCGGTATCTCATTTCAATAGCAGTATTCTTTTTCTTTTGATATGCCTGTTCGTACCGGTTTTACTCTTTGGTTATAATTAAATTTATTCTTTATATGATGGTATGGCATTCCCTGAATGTGCATATCTTTATAATTAAAGAAAGTTTTGCTTTTATTTTTAAAGAAAAGAGGAAATTTCGTTTTAAATCAATTTATTTATTACCTTAAGATTAGTTTTAGTTAGCTGTGGCCGTGAATTTTCGGTAGTTAACGTTTTCATTATTTTTTAAAGTTTTTTTTCACGATTTCAGAGCATTTTTTGGTGTGTATTTTTGTGTCTCAGCTCCGCATTTCGTTTTTGTGCGGTTAGATACTGCAAATTTTTTTGTACTGGATTAATTATCCATGAGTATGCTTGCAGAAACAGTTTCATTAGGTAAACCAGAAATCAGTTAAATGCCATATCCGTTAAATAAGAGTAATTTCTCAAAAAATATCATTGTGACATGAAAAGAATATGTTCCACTGATAAGGTTTCTACTGCCGATTAAACACGCTACCAGCACTTGGATTTCAGGGGTTTCAATATGGCGTAGATATTAGGATGCACCCCGTGTATCCTAAACCTAGCCGCCCATATAAAAGGTCTACCCTGAACGTATCCAGTCATGCTATATTTTGAGAAACATAGCCTACCTAGAACAATGAGGCCTTAGTCCCCTTCGATGGTCTCCCCTTTGGGCCTCACACACTTATCCCAGCGTCTCTTCCGCTTTTCAAAACAATAAACAACACTGGGATAAGTGTGTGAGGTCTCAAGGGGAGTACTTCGAATGGAAGTAAAGTTTCATTGTTTTAGGTTGGCTATTATTCTCAAATTATTGCATGGCTGCATGGTTCTACATCTACATCTACATCTACATCTACATAATACCCCGCAAGCCGCCGCAAGGGCGTGTGGCGGGGGGTGTTAGGTCACCAACCGTAAAAAAGAAAAATACCACATGCAAAAAAAAAACAACACGGAAAATTACACCCACAGCAGCGCACACACTCATGCAAAAATCCCTTCATCCAATACTCATGCAAACACATATACCGCAAAACAACTAAAAAACTGCACCCCATTATGCAGCACGAAAGACATTCTACAACACGGAAGCCAGGACACAACAAGCAAGAAATTGAAACATCACTACCACATGAAAATGCACCACGAAACACTCGACCCCCAAAGAGTCTCTAATTGGCAGGGAATGCGACCCAACGTTGCAGGTAGCAGGAATTTGCCCCCGCGGAGAGGGACGAGGGATTGAAAGGGAAACTTAAAAACAGATGAACAGAACATGAATGAGGTCATTCGGAAAGAATGGGTTATTATAGAAAAACACATAAGGTTAGTGGAAGAGCATGCATTTAAATACAACTAATTATTTTTTAGACGCTGAGGGTGGCAAGTGGAATTTTTGCTATCTATAACCCTGCAGTTGCTATCCCGTATTGTCCGTGGGAAGAAGGAGTCCTGGGTTCTGGGCATACCAAGTGCAAAATTCTTAACTTCTCACTCTCTTGCAACCTAATGAATTTGGACATTCTTTGAGATGGCATTCGACCTAAATGTGATGACTATACCGTACTGTTTCCTCGCTTCACTTCGTGGAAGTATTTATCATCCATATTAGAAGATTTTCTAATTTTCCACCGAATTCATTTTAAATTACAACGCGTTTCAGCGACTTGCGGCATCATCAGGCACTCATCATCAAACCCTCCAATACTCTCATTTTTTCTTCCTAGTACCGGACAACTACGTGAACTGCCCGACCTGCTCTAGTTTATTTCCTCCAGGAGTAATAACTTAGATTTCATACATCTCGAAAATCTGATTGCTTTCGTTTTCTTGCAGCTAACCTTAATTACATACTTTTCGCATTGATCCTTTAAGCACTCAGCCAAATCTTTGGCTGTCTGACCAACTGTTTCTTTATTATCTGCAAACTTAACTGCCTGTTAATTCCAAGTTTAACACCTACCCTTAATATTTCCACAGGGAGTATGCTGAAAAGAACCAGCGTTAACGAAAAACCCTGTCATACCCTCTCATATTACTCGGCTGACTTTGCTGGAGAAGGGTTATATCTTGAGTATTGTGATTGAGGAGATGATAGATAAATTATTGGTACAAATTGTGGCCAGTCACAGCAATGAATATCTTTATAAGTGCATTAACAAATAAATATTCCTAAACTTTTTCGACCCTTTGCAAGGAGTTAGTAAATAATAAATTTTAAAACATGATATCTTAAGTGGTCAGAAAATGTAAATTTAGCTGTGATAAATTGATAACATGTGATGTATTTTTCCCACATTGAAGATAAATGTATTTATTGATGAATAAAAAAGGGCAGCAAGGACAATATCAACAGGCCCGTCCCTAAAGGCGCCAAAGCATTCGGCTTTAAAAGCCTTGTAGGTGCTAAAAATTCATTTTGTATGTACCTATGATCTTTCCCCAAAAGCTTTTCAATTCGATCTACAAGCTGCAAATAAAAATATCGCTGCGCGCGAAACCTTCGAGAGGAAAAGAGATACATCTGGAGCTTATTGATGCGCCAGAAAAAACGTAGTACAACAGCCTGCGAATGGAAAAAATCAAAGGGTTTCTTTAAAAGCTATGGGTAATAAAACGCAGCAGTGAAGAGAAGTAATACTTGGAATTTAAATGTACTCGTCATTGGAAGAATGAAGTGAATCGGTTCCATTTTGACTAGCTTACTGCACTTAGATTAAAGATAAACTTCTACTGAAATGATATCACGCTAAAATTTTGGCTTTGATAACCTTTATTGAAGTTTTCTCACTTTCAGTCACGCGAATTTTTTACGGTGTTTCTCCCAAGAGCAAGCGCTTCAGTCGTCAGCTTTGGTGAGGTTCAATGGCATTCGATCAAACCTCCCAGGCGACGATTTGCTCTTTCCGTTTATCTCACAACCGGATATTGCGAATCAGAAGGGATACCTAAATAAGCGTAATGAAGAGAAACTGCGTGGATTATCAGATTTCTCTTTGATTACGTTCAGGACTGATAGCCACGTTAATGATCCAAATCGACGTGGGAAAAGGGTACTCAAGCAATGGAGAGCAATGCATGTAAAAGTATACGTGCATTGCCCTCTATTCTACTTCTTTGATCGTATGCCAGTATTTCTACAAAGAAACGTTGCCGAAAGGTTTAAAAGAATAAATTGGAAAATATGTTTGATAGAAAGACCTAGCGATTTGGCATCGTCCACAGTAATTAATACGAGAATTTGTTTGGATAGGTAAGAATGGAGCTCACCATGAACTAAGCTTTAATACGGTTCTGGTCTACGTGAACTTGTTTCCTATTTTCCTTCAATCGTTTAGAAATTAAGTTGTGCATCAGTTGTTAAACTTTGGAACTTCTAAATGGTAGGTTACCTTACCTACAATAGTTACTTAAGTATTGGTAAAGTAGTAGTTACTTAAGTATTAAGTAGAAAGTAGTTACTTAAGTATTGGTACAATACACTTCCGATATGGCAGATCGTAATGGATATTCATCTACGACCATCATGATATGATAAAAATAAGGGAGTGACTTTCAACACCCATTGTAGTGCATTTCGTTTCTTGGAAAGATATCAGCAGTATTAAACTATACTGACTGCGGAAAAGGGGGTATTGCTTACTTTTAATTAGTAAAAAACATAATTGGGATAGAAACCTAATTTTCATTTGTTATTCTTAATTTTCTCTACACAGTCACCATCTAGAGCTATTCATTTCTCCCTGCGTTTCTTAACCTTCCGAAAGTCGTATTTGTTGAACTCAGAATGTTGAGTCAAAAACCATTGTTCCGTCTCTTGAAAGACGTCATTTGCGTTGCCAAATCCCCGACCCTGCATTTTGAGTTCTGTAAATAAGAAAAAGTCATTTGGGGTGATATTGGGAGAACAAGGCGGATGTGGAAAAATTCCAAAGCCACTTTTCTTTGATTTATCAACATCTCCGTTCTATGCCAGTCTCCAACATCTTATTATCAATCAAAATGCTCTGCGTCCATATTACCTACCGCCTTTGGATTTCTCCCAGCTATTCTGCCTCCTCCCGCACCATCCTTAGCACTTTCTCGTTTGCTTTCCTTACCATCCAGTTCACCTTCTCCATCCTTCTCCATGCCCACATTACAAAATCTTCAAATCTGCGTCCATTATCGTGTTTCAGTGACCATGTTTCCGCGTTTCATTTCATTTCCTTAATACCCGTTCTCGGTATCACATGAAATAACGTTCAGCATGAAATATCCCTGGACTTAGGTTATCCTGTTCAACGTTATATCCTTTTTCTGTGTCCCAGATTACAGGTCTAATGTCTTTATTATATAATTACTCTCAATATTCCTCCCATTTCTCTTGATTTTGCCCCGGTCCAATTAATAATTTTCCTGGCTTAATCTTTGAATGCTTGGACGGATTTTCTCTTCTTATTTTCTGAAATTTTTTTCACCTTCCTGTTCAGCGCTCATATTTCTCAATTCTTTTGTAATATTTTCATATTCTCGCTCTACGTCTTCCATTACTCTTCCTATTCTCTATTTGTTTCCCGTCCCGATTTATTATTCAATTTTTTATATTTCCTTTTACCTAACTCTGTTTCTACATTCTTCTATTTCCTTCTCTGGTCTATTTTTGTATTCATCGTGTCTGTAATTCATTGATTTCTTGTCTTTCTCCTATAGAATAGTTTGTGGCATGAGCGATATCCCTTAATTTTTTATTTTCCTATTCTTAATCCAAAAAATCCTTATCCCTTTTCTTCCTTATGATTTTCTCTCCAGCTTTTCGGCACTCTTTTCTTGTCGTCCCTTTTAATGCCTCTGCATTATTTCTTAAACTTTCTTCCCTGTTTTATCCTTTTAAATTTGGCGTTAACCTTTATTATTGCTAAATTATGAGTTGTATCCGAATTCGCGGATTATGAACTGTATCAAAATCCGGGGAAAAGTGAGGATTAATCATCCTGTTCCTAAATCCGTGCCTAGCCATAATTTAGTCCAACTGATACTTATCTTAGTCCCCGTCCTATTTACCTGCATATGGTGTATTGCGAAAACTACCTTTATTAAATTCCAAGCTTTACGGATGAAAATGTAGCAAAAATATGCATAATTATTCCCGGAAACCCGTTTTTAAATCATCCTGGTCAATAAAACGCACCGTGGGTGTGTTATACTTATTTTTTTTAAAATTGTATTAACCCTACATCCAGGGCAATCTAAGGG